>NW_020884888.1:12382944-12806348 GCF_003945725.1 Corapipo altera
GGGAAGGGAAGGGAAGGGAAGGGAAGGGAAGGGAAGGGAAGGGAAGGAAAGGAAGTCCCTACTTGAAGAAGGCATATTTACAGATATTTATTATAAATTTTAATATAGTTACAGTCAAACAAAGAACAATACTAAGAATTAATGAAGCAGGACAGGGATCTAAAGAGTTCTTTAAAAAGAATTTAACTCTTCACTATGTCTGTCCTGTATTTGAAGAGCTCTGTATTGTGTCAAAAAGACCACTTTCCTTTAATGTATTCCTTTTTCACCAGTTCATTCACCACCTCATAGCGAGGTTTCTCAAAATACCATCTGCACAAAGTCCATTAGTGAACATGAGCAAGAATGTTTCTCTATTGTCTCTGTTTCGAATGTGAAATATATATTTACATATACCAAATATTTCTGATACTTCTGCATCAGGCCAATTTGTCGATGTGATAACATCCATATTCTATACTTTGTCATTAAACCATGCAGACAGATTCAAATTAGATTTCTACAAGCTAATTCTTTTAGACTTTTCCATCAAATACTCGAAGATTGTAGAAATTGTAGAAAATATCTACAAATGATAGGAAAAGAAAAAGACACATATTTGTTACCTTTAGGAAGAAGGAATAGTTTGTTGTAAAGTTTAAAAGTGTGTCAGATGTGGAAACACATTTTCCCAAGCTTCTTTAGTCACAAAACACTCTCCATTTTATAGTACAATGTCTGGTATATTCTTGAATAGCTTGACAAGTTGAAATTTCTGTCAGTTTTGGCTTTCAGTACTTTCTTTCGTGGAAAGAAGAGCTGTTTCAAATAAAAGACATGAGATGAAAAGAATGAACCAGGAGGGAGGTTCCTTGGATAAATGACCTTTCAACTTTGGACAGACATGATTATTATTTATTTGGCAAAAGGATAGATTACGAATATTTAATTAATAAGACTCCAGTGCAAACCAGAGCCTGAAATAGAGACAGACAGATCTTAATCTGTGATTATACTGCTCTTTCTCCTATTAATTAAAACTCTACTCCATGCTCTTCTGTTGTGTTTGTAGTGATTCTTATAGTAATAATAGTTTTAGCCTTTCTTATGGAATTGTAATTTACATTTTAAAACATTTTTATGCTTTAGCAATTCATCCTCTTGTAGATCCCAGCCCATATTTTTGAATTAATCTATAACTGGGTATATTAAGTTTGTTGGAGCAGCTATAGCTGGAGTTATATGCCTCAGTGCTTGATTATGCTATCAAGTTTCTCTTGATAATTTTAGTAATTAAGTACAAGTTTCTTTAAAAATGTGGAAGAAAATGGGGATTGATTTGGAAGATGGAGAATCATTATGAAGGCAACACTTATTTCTTATCTATTCTATTATAATAAACTAATCTCTAGCTCAACATAAGGCTTCATGCTTTTCCACTATCAAAAACACTTAAAATGTTTCTGGAGTTGCCTCACCAACCAATGGCAAAACAATTGGTATTATTGTGTAGAGTGCCCTAAACAACAATTAAACATGAAAGACAGCAAAACAAGGAACATATATTAGCACTACCAGTGGCTTCAAAGTTTGTTTTCAGTTCAAATCAGATATGTTTAACTTCAGAAAATTGACACCGTGCTCCTTGCTGATTCCTCTACCCAAAAACCATCTTTAAAGGTAAATATGGGCAAGCCATATGGCTCTGCAGTGAATGGCCAACAGCTGTGGTATCAAGTGTGTAGCCAGCAAGTCTAGGGAGGTTTAGCACTCCCCTCTGTTTAGCACTAGGGAGTTCACAGCTGGACTGCTGTGCCTTCTTGTGAGCTTCCCAGGAGAAGAAATACACTGCTATCCTGGTGTGAGTCCAGTGGAGGGTTATCAGAAGGCTCAGGGGACAGCAGCACATGGTGTATGAGGAGAAACCTCTTGCCCTTCCTGAAGATGTGTGACACTTGTCTTTTCTCATTCATCAGGAAGAATCTTCCCTTTTCCTCCTCTTCAATTTCCATTAACTTTTAATGATGACAGAGCCCCTTCTTACAATATAAGCCAACTCCATCACCACTTCTGAACAACTGTGTTTCTTTCTAGTATTCTTCTTTTATCACACAGTCTCATGAAGATTTGAGTTAACTTCCAACAACAATGAATATGAGGTAAGGAAACTAGACTGTTTCTTGTTCTATTTACTCAGGTCTATCAAAAGGATGGTTGCTTCGGTTCACAGGTAGTATTTTCATACCTCCCCAAATGGAAAAATGCAGCAATCTAGTGGGCATAGTACTGTATTAAAACCAAAATAACAGCCCATTATGGAAAGCAGAATTTTCAAAGGAGGTGAAGTCTCCTTTCTTCTTTAGCATGGTAAGAAGAGCTTTGTTTTATGGCACCTAAGAATATTTGTCCAAATTCTGGATTTCTCACTATTTTTTCCCTGAAATCTCAGGTGTAAGCACAGATTTTAAACCAACTTGTCTGTGGAGATACTTAAAAACTATCTGGACAAAATCCTGTGCAATATATATGCTCTAGGATGACCCTGCTTGAGCAGGGAGGTTGGACCAGATGCTCTCACTGGCGGCCCCTTTCAATCTTACCCATTCTGTGATTCTGTTTCTGTGAAAAGTTATGAATAAGACCTGCTCATGAAAATAGCTAGAACCCATAACTTTCTGTGCCTTTAGATACGTGAAGATAGAGGTAGACAAAAAAAAAAAGTCAACACCAGAATGAGAACTTTGAGAAGTCTATTGCATAGGCAACCTGTCCTCAAAACATTGAGATAGGCTGCTGAGGAGATCATAGAATTCCAGATCAGTTGACTGTAATATTTACATACTCTAATAATTACATAGGAGTAATTGTATGCAGCCATAAATTTTGCTGGAGAAACAGAAAGCATTTCTTGATACTTGTAGTTCACAGGAAAAAAGTACAAAAAAAGTAAAGATACAATGCTTGTCTTTCTAGTATTATGGAAAAAATAATCCTCGTAAGGATAAAAAAACAGAGGAAAAAAGCAACAAAATATAATGTGTCATGGTAGAAAGACAAAATCAGAAGGCATTTTTAAATTCTGAGCCTGTCTGAACTAATTTGGATATTGAAAGCATAGAGGGAGAAAAAACTATGATGGTGAGGAAATACAGGATGACTGAAAGAAAATGAAGTGATTTAATCCAGAACCATTTTGTTTCAAATGAGAATGTTTTTTAATACCATAATCCAGACAACTATGCCCATGATCTTATCATCATGTCCCTTAATGGAAAACTCTAGGTATGTGCTCAGAATGTCTTAATGCTTCCTAGGACAATGAGAAGTAATTAGTAAAGACAATTAATTATGGCACTGTGTCCAAAAAGTATTTGTTGGGTGAGCTACTTCCCTATTTACTCTTTGATCCTTCATTTTCTGTCTCTGAGCTTGGCCTTTCTCAGCTGTAGTCACACAATAAAGTGTCTCTTCCTCTAGCTGAGAAAAATCTTTCCCTTTTTTTTGAGGGATCTTCTGAGATTTAGTGTTTCCTGGTTCCTGAAGTGTGTATATCTTGCTTGAGATGGTGCTTAGCTCTGTTGTTAATCAAGTACCCAAAGCGAATTTTTTACTGGCAGAGAGAAGAAGTTGGGGAGACAGGTGATAGCTTGAGTCTCTAGAGGTTGGCAGTAAGTCTGTCTCATCTTGGCCAACAAAGGGAGGCTACCAAGGTGATGCTTCTGGTTCTCCTCCCCTGTATTCAGGGCCTACACAGGTCTTGGGCTGCGTGTTGGATGCAGATGCTGAGCTTTGGTGTCTTGTAGAGGTCAGGTGTGCAGACCGTCCTGGGGTTACTGTGTATAGGGCTATTTGACAGTACAGACTGGCAGTACAAGTGTAGGTTCCTGGGAGCTTTTTGAAGATTTTATCACAGGGGTATCCTACTTTAACACAGGTATTTCAGGAAGTTTTTATAATTTTAATATAGAATATAAGCAACTACTAGGTGAATAATTTTAATTAAACTGTCAGAATATCACTGAGAGAGAAATATAGCAAAAACCATATCCTTTGGTTTTACAGAGACCTAAGGCTGGGCTGCTGTTATTCTACTACCTCCATTGAGACTCTCCAGATTAAAGTTTTTAATAACTAAGGAAAAGGTGTGGAGAGAAAAGGACTAAATTCCATGCAATGTTGTCTCCCTCAGAGTGAAAATCTCTCCTGGGAAGACGAAAGAGATAATGCTGTCTTAGCTAGCTAGTTCAGAACCATTTCAATATCTTTCTTAACTGAAGGCAATTCTGGAATTATATATCATCCACCTTGTGTGGAAAAGACAATTTGTATAAACTTATTTTGCAGGTTAGGGGCAGTTACTGTTTGTAATCGCCTTATATAAAAATATTGCTGTGTCACTGAGTGGAACATTTCAAAGTAGGATGACATATACAGAAGGGAGGAGTCAAAATACATATGCTTCATGGTTGCAGCAGCTTTAACAGAACATACTAAGATATAAAACATGGAACCAAACAATATTTAACATTGGGGCATTACTGCAGCAAACCCAGGAAATATTATAAGCAATATTGTTGTCATAAGCACTAGTTTGTACATCGCCATTTAATTGCTTGTATAGTGAATTTGATCTTTACTATTACTATTAACATTACTTTATAACAGTTAAAGTTGTTTTTTTAAATAGTATTATAATTACTATGACTATTGCTTTTATGTTGCAGCTCTAACATTCATATATTTGAAAGTGATAATATTATGAGCACTGGTTTACTTGTATCCATGTCAATAATATTTCATACATTGTTATTCTTTCAAACATTTTTATTAATGGTATAAAATGCCAGAGTGGGAGACTCTGATGGCTAGGATGAAGACTGAACTACCACTGGCAGAACGTGACTCAAAGAACTCTAATCCAGAGTGGTATGATAAACATTCAGAACATTTTTAAAAGACACCAGAATCAAATTATAAGGTACAAAATGTAGCTGCCCACAGTTATTTTAAACACTTCCAGCAAAGTGGCCACTGAGGTAAGATTGGTGAATGATTAGATAACAAAACAGATTAGAAGTCCTCTGGAAAAATAAAAATTAAAGGGAGATTGACAACTTACTGTAAAGTTTTTTTGACATTTTACACAGAGATCTGAAAATTTCAGAGTCAAAACCAGACTGTGAAAAGATTAATGTGAAATGCAGGCTGTTTTTGCATGAATGAAGGGGTATCAGCATTGGAAAGACAGCAAAACATAAGAAAAGGCAGTTAAAAACACAGAAAGATTTTATTATGTCTCAGAATAAGAGGAACAAAAGCTAGATATATTTTTCTCAGAGCAGTGGTTTGAGCATTCAAAACATAAAATAGAAAAATCCAGTCAGTAATGATCATGTACACACTTTATCAGCTGCTGTTGCACATTTCACAAAGAAAATTTCTCTTCTATGGGAGATGTAAGTTTTAGATTATGACAACAGTATCAGTTTTATTTGCTTGAACACTTGATCAGTGCATCTTTAACAACAGGTGACTGGCTGAGGAGACTGCTGGAGACTATCCTGAGCAGGGAGTGCCTTCTTCTGCTTCATAGGAATCCTAGAGTTGCCAGGTCTAGGAGAGAGGCAACAAGCAGTTGGGAGTTCGTAACCCACATGTGCTGCACATTGGTAAAGCCTTGTAGATGTGTGGCAGGTTTATTCAGAGCTGAAGACTGCACATTTTTCATAAGCCTGCACTACTTTCCACTCCTATTCATCCTCACTTCACAACTCTCCTCTGGGTTTGCTTAAACAAGCATCAGTTTTGCAGCTCGCCATATATTGCATGAACTCGGTCTGTTGGAGTCAGTGTCATCAACAAGAGTTTCCCGTGGTTTTACCATTTTACTGCAAAATGTTAGTAATAGTTGGAAAATTGACAGCATATGTTTCCAGAGCTTTCTGTGAAAACAATAGGAGTCTGAATTGTTCAATTGTGTGAGAACATCCAAGCCCATTTGATTAACTGATTCTTTCTTAGACTTGTATGCACTTTGAATATACCTGTGGAAAGCTTAGGGAAGGGCGTGATTCTGTCCAAATCAGCAAAAGTAAGTGAATGAAAATAGCTATGAAAGTGAAATCCTAAAGACATCCCAAATCAGTCACCTCCTATCCCATTGTTTGCAGACAACGCACTTTTACTGTTCCGATTCACCAATTATTATTACACTTCTCCTTTCCAGAGTGTGGTGGTAGGAAATGGAACATGTTTGTTGCTCCTTATGATACTTGAGTTCTGTTCATTACAAATAATTTCTAGAGAAGACAGAAAGTAATATAAGAACTGAAACTTTTAGAAAGAAGTAATGGCACTGCTCATATTATTTCCTCCTCTCCTTTATAAAGTTTGTTAGGGTCTGCTAAGAATCAGGCAATGTTATCTATATACAGAAGTCTTTATACTATGACTTATGTGATGCTAAATGTTTTAATCTAGACATAGGAGAATTTTTTAAAAATGTAATGTTTGAATATTCTTTGATAACTCACCATATCTTTGATAACTGAGCATATCTACATCCCCAAATGTTGAGTAACGAAAGCGGAGCTCTTAGTCGATGTGCCTTGTGCACAGACTACGGGCACTACCAGCTTTACCTCATGACTGAATGCTTAACTTGCATTAAGATCTTTCATCAAAATGCATTCATTTACAAGGAAGAAGAAAAAAGGTATTTTATACCTTTTTTAGAAGCTTTAATATTATGACTAAAATATTATATGTAAATTACCAGAAGCAGTGTATTTGACAGCTATTTTAGCATGTGACAAAGGAACAAGTTTTACTTCTACCTGAGAAGACAAAACACAAAAAGAAAAATTAGTCAAATTTGTTCAGCAATCCTAGTATCTTTGAAAGGTTTTAGGAGAACTTTCTTGAACTTTTCAAAAATAAATATGTTCTCTTCCTTTAAAACACTTCCACCTATGAGATGTGAAACTCAAAGATTAGACATAAAAATCATTATTCTGCCCTCATATGGTGAAATTAATTGGCAAAAGGCATTATTTTCTGTTTGAAAGTGTTTCCATGTTCACTCGACCTCTACATAATAGATAATGAATCAAAGAAATAAACTTCTGAAATTTATACAGGAAAATAAATACTTTCTTCTCCATACCTCATCACACTTCAAAGATTAATCAAACAAATGGAGCTGAAAATAAAAGTGCATAATAAGCATCTTTATTTTTCATGTGTGAGTTGCAGAGAGGCAAAAAATGAGAGGGGAGACAGGGACCAAAATACAGATCTTCCTTTGTCTGAATTTAAAATTCTACTGGAATAACTAAATGTCAAAAACTGTGGGTTTTTTCCTCTCTCCTCCAAGCCCTTCTGAAATCATGACTCAAGCTTCTGTGTTTTTTATCTCTGTAAGCATACAACTACACAAAAAAAAAAATTGTTAATCATGCCTGAAAATATGGAACTTTGCACCTGATGAAGCTGTGGCAAACAATATGTCCCTTTAAAAATGTTAAAGTGAAAAAAAAGTTGATTTTGGACTGAATCTTATACAGAACACCTACCCAGCCTTTTATTAGTAATCTGAAATTTATCAGTGGCTGTCTAATATTTGTAAAAATTTTTCCATATTTTTTTGACAATATTCAAAGAGAAATAAGTGAAAAAGAGATGTTTCATCACAAAGCTAGGACATTAGGAGAAATCTAGATGCAGAAAGAGTCTGTGATACACCACCTCTCAGAATATAATGCAGTGACAGGTCTTTGCCCAGCAAGAAGGTCTTTGCCCAACCAGGTCTTTGGTTTGGCAGTAGTAAAATCCTCCGAATTAAAGATTTTTTTTCTCTGTATTTTCCTCATGCACCTTTTTTGATATTTGGGAAGAGATTTAGAGTAGCTCTGTACTGTATTCTGGTATTTAATATTTGTAGCATTTCTACAACTTTTACTTTTACTAGGTTCATTACGATTCAGTAAATTTTTAAAGAGGTATGTATTTTTCCAATTTCTTATTTATTCCTAATAGAATAAATCAATAGTTTTTCTAAAAATGAGGAAAATATATGCTCTGTAGTTTGCTGTTGCTTCACAATTCTCATAGATCTTTGTCATTCACCACCCTAAACAAATCTGCCCTTTCCAAATTCATGAAAACAACCTCTTCACGCTGCTGCATACAATTCAGTAATTTATTAGGCTATCTCTATTTGTTCAGCATTATCTCATCTGTTTGTCCTATAGGGTGTCAATTATTTAACAGTAGTCAGTCTGGTACATTGATTTAACTTCTTGAGTGTAAAGGCTTAGGATAATTTCTTTTCACAGTGGAACAAGGCTCTGCTGCTTCCAGTGTTTGATGCCTATTTCATCTGAGGCAGATGCTTGGAGCCTGTGAGTAATACTTCCTTCTACTTGAATGCATTTAATTTAGCAGTCTTTCACAGTGGTTTAATTCATGCCAGCTAGTTAATGAACATTCATTCCACCAGTATAGATATAGTTTTCCTCTAAAAATCAGTAAAATTATTATAACAAAAAAAGTTTCACCAACACTTGCTGCTAAGAATCTTCAAAGGAATTTGAAAATTAGTTTGAGAGTGAGCACATGTTCAGAAACAATATAAAAAAGAACATACTTAATAGCAAAACGTAAGTGTCAGCAAAATCTGAAACAAAAGGAGAAGCCTGCAGAATAGAGGAATCTCTAAATTGTAAACTAATATTTTTTTCTGATATATACTGCTCAGTTATAGTCTCAATTATGTTCTTTACCAACAAAATTTTGAAATTTTATATCCATAGTGCTTATTAACTGAACTTTGATGATTGCCACATGTTTTTCCAGTAATACAGCACGGCTCAATTAAAGACTGAATTTACTCAAGTATGGGTTACACAAACAGCCTTTTGGGAAATACGTTTTTTGAGTGAGGATGGGAGATACCTGGGACCCCAAGGATGGGTGTTCTACCTCAAGTACATCTGTGACACCAGCTTCCCACTGGGCAAGCACAGCTTCTACTGGGAAATGCTTGTTGAATTTCATAAAGAAGCATTTTGCAGAGTTCAGATCTGTATAATCACTAGACCATTCTCTGAGAAATACCCTACTATAAACAGCTAAAATCATTCTTCAGACAAATTACAGTAAGACAAAGAAAAGTTATTCATGATCTCCAGAGTGCTCTGATTTCTGTGTCCATCCAAGTACACATCATAGCTGGAAACATCTCATGCTATTGGGGAAGAAAAGGGAGATAAAAAGGAAAAGGAAGCTACTTGCAGTAAGATTAGATAGGAGACTTATTCTGTGCTTTTCTACCGTTCACACCTCAGGGATTTTCAATCTGCCCTGTGCTGTGCTAGAAAGAAATTCTCTCTAATAAGGAAAATTATATTAGCTCTTCGTAGCCAATGTCTGTTCTGCTATAGCATCCAGACAGATGTAATCTTTCTTTATGAAACTAGTTGTTCTTCCTTGTCCATGACATGGTTTAGACATATTAAGTCAAGATTTTTCTGATATGACTCTGTGTTTTGTACAAGTGCTGTGGGGCAGGAACAGGCGATCAAAAGAGGAAGGATGAATCTGGAGAAAGATAGATGCCTTTGCTGTCGCACAGTAGCTTATTAAATATCTTGCTAGGTTAAAAAATGGTCTTGGTAGAAATATCTAACCAAGGTAACTTTGTGGTTCACTATCTCCAGCTAGCTGCAGTTATGATCATCAGCAATTATCTGTCTTGAAATAATGGTGTGATTAAAATAGAACAGGTTATTTCAGTTGGAAGGGACATATAACAATCATCCAGTCCAACTGCCTGACCAAAATTTTAAAGCATGTTATATAAGGACATTGTTCAAATGACCCTTAAACACTGACAGGCCTTGACCACCTCTCCAGAAAGCCTGTTTCAATGTTTGACCACCCTCTTAGTAAAGAAATGCTTTCTAATGTCATCTGAACCTTGTGAAGGAGCAGGAAGCAGAGTGGGAACAGTTTCAGGCATGGAGGAAGATATACGCAATTAACAGGACTTTATGATACGGACTTTACAGTTCTTATGTGTTTATAAATATACACATTGTATGTTTCCCCAGGATTTGTACTTCCCGGGTATGCCCAGGCATGCTCACTTCTCTGCTTCCCTGCTTCCCTCTCTGATAGCCTGAAGAAGCTGCAGAGAGGAGACGGTTACCATTCGCCCTTTCCTTCCCCAGTTCCTCCCACATTCCTCCCCCTTTGCCTGTGTCCCTACCCCGATTTGTTCCCCCGTTTGTCTGTCTCATGCTCCACCCCATGTTCTAGCCCTTTCCTTGCCCGAACTCATAAAACCCCCGTACACCTCAATAAAGCATTCCATTTGCACTTCTACCTTGACTCTGGATCCGTCCGTGCTGTGTCACGGGCCCATTCCCCTCCCACCTCGGACCGTGGCAGAACCTCCCCTGGCTCTGGCACAGCTTTGAACCATTCCTCCTGTGTCCTATCACTGAATCCCAGGGCAAAGAGTTCAGTGCTTCCTCTCCCCTTTCCCTCCTTAGGGAGCTATAGAGAGCAATGAGGTCACCCCTCAGCCTCCTTTTCTCCTAACTACACAAGCCCTAAGTCCTCAGCTGCTCCTCACAGGTCATCCTTTCCAGCCTTGTCACCATCTTTGTTGCCCTCCTCTGGGCACATTCAAGAAGCTTCATATCCTTCTTAAATTGGAGGGCCCAGCACTGCACCGAGCGCTCGAGCTGAGGCTGCACCAACACTGAATACAGAGGGATAATCACCTCTCTTGGCTGGCTGGTAATGCCATGTGTGATGCACCCCAGGATGGGGTTTGGGCTCTGGGCTGCTGGGGCACACAATGCTGACTCACATTGAGCTTCTGCTGACCAGCAACCCCAGGTCCCTTCTTCAGGCTGCTCTCCAGCCACTCCTCTGTCCATTCATACTTGTGTCTGTTGTTACTCTGTCCTAGGTGCAGGTTTTGACTTGTTAAATTTTATCTGATTAATCATAGCTCAGTGTTCCAGTCTACCTAGATCCCTTTGCAAAGCAACTTGTCCCTCAAGACAGCCAACAGCACCTTGCACTTTGGTCTCATCAGCAAACTTGCTAATGGTGCATTCAACTTCTGCATCCAGATTGCTCGTATACTGAACAGAACTGGCCCTGAAGTGGAACCCTGAGGAACACCACCGGTGTCTGACTGCCAGACGGATGTAACCCCATCCACTACAACACTGTGAACCCTGCCCTTCAGCCAGTTCTTCACCCACACTCTGTGATCCCCACTTGTCCTACAGTTGGACATGTTCAGAAGGATGCTGTGAAGGACAGTATCAAAAGCCATATTAAAATCAGAAAACCACAACCACTGCCTTCCCTTCACCCACTAAGACATCATATTAGGATATCAAGTTAGTTAAATGTGATTTTCCCTTTGTGAGCCCATGTTGACTGGGTCTGATTGCTGGTGGCTGGCACACCACCACTTTTCTAAGCATTCTTTAACATATTCTTTGGAGTTGATTATCTGGTGAGCCTAGATAGAGTTGCACTCAGAATTCCAGTGGTGGTGTTTTTTTCTAACTGGCAGCAAGAGCAAGTTAACAAGTTAGTCAGGTTTTCTCCACCTCTTTGTTCATAAGACTAAATAGTGTTTTATAAACACTATGATTGTTTAAAAAATAAAAGGGGGAAGGGACAGCATATGGTCCCTATTTGTTGCCCCTAATGAAAAGGAGAACCATGCAACAGGAAGCCTGTGAACATACTAGAATGCAAAAGAGACCCACAAGTACAAGCACAATGTCATGCACACATCACACTTCTGAAAGTTCAGTAGAAGTTACAGATTCCACTCTACATTACTGAGCCAGAAGTGCTATTAAATAAAAGGGAAACACTAGCTTTCTTGATAGATCCAACATAGTGAATATGTATTGGAGGAGCATGACTGATTCACAGGCAAGATCTAACATAAAGGAAATGCAAGGGGAGAAAAGATTATGTCAAAATAAAGTGCCCAGGAGTGTCACAGGGGAACAAATTCTGTGATGATTCTTGCTGTTAAAACAAGTTGCTCCTTGTCTTTGTTTTCAAGCACTGCAGCTGGCTGCCTTTGGAAAAAAAAATGAGGAATTGGTTGGGAAGTCAAGAGTGGTCTGTCAGTGTGGTGTAGATGGGATGGCATTAGAACTGTCATACTCTACTCAACAATGAAACTCTGCTCTTGTGGAGCAAGAGCAAATAACCAAACCTATTTATTTTCTGGAGTTTTAATTCCTTATATTGCTGGATTAACACTGCCTTATAAAAACAGATACTCTATTATTTTAAGATCACTGAGCTTTTTTTTTTTTTGATACATGCTCCTTTATGGTTCTTTGCTTACAGCTGTCATATGCCAACTGTTAATCCCTTGATGTTGTGTAATGACACAGTTATTTGGAGGATTTAGAAGTTAAAATTGTGAGAAAAAATTTTAATATTTGCTACTTACTCAAGTCACAAATTCAACGTTTTTCTTACATCTGCTTTATTGCATTTCTTGTGCATCTTTTGCTCACCAGACACTCCTCTGCTGCAAAGTCGTTTTGCTCACCAGACACTCCTCTGCTGCAAAGTCGTTTTGCTTATTTACATTTCTTTGGTGGTGTTTAAAATATCATTTATTGTACAGCATTGCTCTTCTGTTAGACCTCCTTGTGATAATTCTATCTTCTTGTTTTCAGGTTAACCTCTCACATTAGGTCATTTTGCAATAACAGTTGAGCTGAGGCTACCTCTGTGAGGTTGTCTGACCCTGCAGCTGTTTCATAAGCAGTGGGGTGGAAGAAGGAATAGAGGATAGTAACTTTTTTGTTGTTGTTGCTAGTACGTAAAACCATTTGTTCAGTTCAACAGTTTGTTAACAACAGTCCCTGACACTTGCCACTTCAGATCACATGCATGGCAGCGCTCCATTTGATTGAAAAGAGTGGCTTTCAGGGCACAATTTACAAATAGTATTGGCAACTGGAAAAAAGCAGCATTCAAACTCGCTCAGGGTTTACCTTCAGAACTAAAATAAGCGTTCTTGGCTTTTTACTAAATTGCTCACATAAATGTACGTGTATTTGTAATGCTATGTATGTTATGCAACAACACCACACCACTATTAGGAAAATGGCCTAAGGATTTAAATATAGCCAGGGTAGTTGCACTGAGATCTCATGTAATCTGAGGAGAAACTAATTTCAAAACTGTTAGGTTCATTTTAGAAGCTTGCATCCCTCTGTGTGTTAATCTATTTCCACTGCAGTCTTACAGTCTTTTGCAGTTTGGCTCCTCTATAGCAACACTGCATGCAGTTCTTCTGGCTGATCTCAATCATATGTTTGGGAATCAATTATTTTAAAGCAAAATGAAACTATCTTTAAATAGAAATTTCAAGTTGTAAAGCTCCCATTTTGTACCTACTGTTTCAGATTTCAGTATTGAATTTGCCTTAACTTACATTAGTTGCTAGAGAAAGATGAAGTTTTGAAGCAAATGTACTTCCCCAAAGCTCTATGAATTTACACCCAATATTCTTTGGTCATTGGTATATTTTCTTTGCTCCAGAGCTTGGAGGCAAGAATCTCCGCACATGTGAGCTCCCAGCAAAAAGAAGCAAAGAATTCAGTTTATTTCTGCGCAGGTATTTACAAAAATTTCAGTGTATTTTTAGCTGTTATCATGACCAAACTAGTTAAAACATAATATTTTTTTACTTACAGTGACTCTTATGACATTTTTGCTTGTCATTGCACATTTTATATTGTTGCAAGAACTAACCTTGTAAAAGGATCATTTTTGCTAGAATAAAAAAAAGGATTCCAGAAGAAACGAGTGATTGTGAAATATAGGTTAACTTCTTGATCCCTTGGGGGAACTTTGATTAGAGTAGGCTTGCAAATTATTGTTTTCAGAAGCTCAAGGCTGTTTTGCAGAAACCAGAGCATAATAATGAAGCACTACCAACTGTAGAAGACAGGCTGCTCTCCCCTACCACCCAACCTACTAAATTTCACTCACCTCACGAATCTTAGTTGCTACAGGGTAGCTATCATATGAAGTGTTAAGTTTATTTTACTCTTGTTCCCCAAAGAATATCAGTATGAAAACTTACTATTGTATCACCAGATCTTGAAACCTCCTGATATTTCTGCTCAAAAGCAAACTAAGACACTAAGGTGAAGTTTGAAAGAGAAAACACACACAAAGAGGTATGCAATGTCTTTCTCCATAAGGGGAAGCAAACTTCTGAACATCACAGAAGTGGTTTTAAAGATCAAATTAAAATTAGTCAACAGCATCACTTGTGGGAAAAAAACAATTTTAATGAAAGGTAATTTTTGATGCCTTATCTTTGTGTAAATATGCTTTAACAATAGCTTCTGTCTACACACATGTATATTTTCAAACACCTGATGCCTCAGAATCTTTGGAAATCCTTATGAATTAGTCTTGAAGACCCCATGTAGACAAATGTGATTAAAATGTGGATTTTCTTTTATTGAGACTTTGTTCACTTGCTCTGTGGTAAATTTACTCTGCAACCTCATGCAACTGAAAACAATTATTGGTTTCATCTTTGCAGAGAATCACTGGAAGCAGTCTCATCTATTCCATTACTGGCATAAAGTACTTTTGTACTTATACTTATGTCACTCCTGACAGATGCCTGTCGATCCTGATCTGAAAGGCCTTTAGCAATGAAGATTTTACACCCACTCTATCCCACTCTTCTGCTGTTCTTAGCAGTTGAAATATTTCCTGAATATATAATCAGAATCTCCTCTGCAGAAGTCCATTACTTCTTGCTCTATTTGGACAAGGAAAAGATTCAGATTTTGCTTACTCTGACTTCAGTGAAGCTTATGAAAGGAAAAAAAGAATTACAAAATTACTTAAAGAAAGGTATGAAATAAATTAAACTCAGCAGAAGGTGGTGAAAAGTGCCACAATCATAAGCACCGTGAAGATTGGATGGGATCAGTGGAAGTGGCACTCTAGCAGTCATGAAGAAAAATGGAGGATGATGAGATGACTGTGACACAACAATGTCAGGATACTGTGAAAAGAGATAAACATCACTCTGGAAAGTATAAACGGACAGGCTATAAACAGGAAAATATAAACATAAAGGCTGGGGTACAGTATCCTATTAGGAAAGCTTCATTTTCCAGAAAGATGTAAAGCAATTAATGGAATCTTAGATGACAAAAATGGAAAGAAGCTAAAGTGTTGTATATATCATCTGAAAAGGCTGAACAAGCTGGGACTTCCTAGCTTAAAGAAAACTTAAAAGGAAGATGACAGCCTTCATCTAATAGGTGAAACAGTTGCAAGCAAAAAAACATATGGTCATTTGAAGAGCTTGCAGTTGTTATCTTAGCTTTTTCTAGCATATTTTGCATCAGGCTGCAATCATAAAAGACTTTTCTAGGAGCTGATCACATGTCAGGTGTGTAAGGACAAAGTTTGAAGCCCATGCTGGTCATGTGCATTGACCTGCTTTAAGGTCAGAGCTGGCAAGACTTGGGTGAGCCTATCTTCGCTTTAGCAAGTCCATCTTCACTTGGACATCCACCAACTTGGTCCTCAGGCATTTCCCACAGCGCCCCTTGAATTCTGAAACCAGGATTTTTGAGTAGATTTTTGTCAGTGGCATTGAGTTGTTGACTGGGTCATACTGACATGAATTACTCCATTATTTGTTGACTTCTTGTGTACATAGTTTCTTTCTCTCGGAAACTGTGACCCTGGCCTCACTGAGCTGAACAGCTTTTAATAACCCTTAAGTCTAAACAGAGCACGGGGGCAAAGCTTCATCAGCTTCAACACAAACAAGTGAATAACATGTGCATTCTCACTGCATTACTATGAAAACCAGAGTTGACCAACGCTAGAAGTAACTACGTAAGTGTATAAAGACAAATTAAAATCAATTTGTTTGGAATTGATATTGATAAATTCTTTGAGATTTTCTACAATGTCAAATTGTGATGAGATTTGTACTATCTGCATTGCATGCTCTCAGTAAAATGGCTTATATGTGGCACCTGGGATATGATATTCTTTCATTCTTTGTGTGTGGATGGAATGTTGTTGTGGTTTAGGAATGGCATGGGGTGATATAGAATAACCTCAGGGTTCTGGCTATGCCCCTCCTGGCTACTGCAAAAATTAACCCTGTCCTGGCCAGAACCAGGGCACATGTTATAGGAGAAAAAGGCCCTTTACATCACTTAGAAATTTAATTTTATAATTAACTTATTCCTTATATTATTTCACTGTATGTAGCTGCAACTGAAATGAGGAAAAAAATCATTAACTTGGTAGAAGAAACATCATGAAGATGCATTAAGGATTAATTTCAGCCATTAATTTTCATACCATTATCATAATCAATGGTGGCTAACTAAAGATTTTGCTAATTGAAGATAAATATTATAATAACAAAATGTACATGTTGGACCTCCTTCATTTCAAAGTAGTTATATAATTCTCAACCAGTAAAATTTGTCTCCTTTATATAATTCCCAGAAGAGTAAGCTGCTAAATAAGGATACTAAAAAGGCCAGAGATTTTAAAGAAACCTTAGATAATAGAACTGGAAGGGATCTAGAGAGCTCATACTGTTCATCTCCATGTGCTTATTTAATATCATTGCTGTAAGTAATCCTGAGAAATTAAGAGGAGTAGCTTACCTCAATAAATAAAAGGATATATATCTCTAGGTCTGAGAATATATTTTTTAATAACTAAACTAATTTTTAATTTTTTCTTGGTAGATCAAGTTGTTGATTGAAGGAACTCTGAATTGGGCAACCATTTAAAAGTGAGTTCCACATATTTACCCAAAAAATGGATAAAAAAAAATGGGTGGGAAAAAAGGTCTTTCAAGTAGTGCTTTTGTACATGTAAATAGTAAGCATTAAAACAACCACATGTGTGCAAACAAATTAAGAGCAGTGTGTTTTTTAGGGCAAGATTCATCTGCCTGGAAATTTGCAAATACTTCCCAATTGCTCAGCTGAATAATTATTCCCAAGTGTTTATTGATGGATCTAGCTCTTATGGTAGAGTCAGTCTAAACCACATGAGAATTGCCATCATGGATTCCTTTGATGTTATGTTTTCATTTCATAATTTTAGATTTGAACTATCATTAATACAAGTGTATGTAAAAAACATTTTTAGAATGCTTTCAGTTATAGGCACGATATTTGCCTTACTCAAATGCTTGAAACAGAGTATATAGTTCATATCTACAGTTTCTATTCTGTGGCATGTTTCATATCAGGGCTAGATAATTCCTCCAGATATTCTGGTCAACAATAATTTACAAAAGCAAGTCTACTAAAAGCAGTAAAAGTTTTTGCAAAACTTTCTTAGGGGTCTTGTAAACCATGTGTCAGCCTGTGCAAAAATGGTGTGATGTCTGCAACACTCTCTAGGTTGCCCTAACATTTAAGAAAACATCTGACAAATAATCAGTCAAAATAAACCAATTAACACTTCTAAACTCCAGAATTCTAGGTTCTTCTGATGACATGGACCATCACAGAAGGAGAATGGCATTATAACTTTCAGAAGGAGACTGTCCAGAATCAGCATTTTCTGGGTACATTTGGGTTAGGATTTTCAGGATTTGCTTGATGTACAAATTTCTTCCCCCTTCCAAACTGCATAAAACCATTTCATTTCAACCTTGAAATTTAGGATCGTTTTCTTCTGTGAGGATATGCTCTCTCCTCTCCATCATTGAAATCTCTTTGACAGCTTGCACTACCTGATCCAACTGGTCTTCTAGCCTGCTTTTAGAGGTGTAATATACAAGAGTTCAAGCAAAAAGGACATTGTTATACATAATCATGTTCAATCAAAAGAGTCAAACAATTCACAAAAGTTATTGATTGGAAAAAAAGTTCATACCCTAACCCTTGCAGGTAAAGAGTTCCACTGATTTAGAAGTCCTTAGTCATATAGGTCACATAAATTAAAAAAATGTGACATTCATACCTGAGATAATAGATTGTTTAAAAATCTGTATTATATATATAGGAATACTATGAGAAATTAGTTTTTAACCATTTGGTAGGATTCAATCACTGCAGTCATGAACTAGAGTCATGGCCATTTAAATATGATATATATTATTTTACTTTCTCTGTGTCCAAAGGAATAAGATAACATTTCCTAGTTGTCATAAAATACACCACCAGAAAGCTATAATGCCATCATATATAATACTTTGGATATAGTTAGACACAAGTAGGGGAAAAAATTAGCATGTGGGAGGAGGGATTAATCAACAAACACATATGAATTTATAAGAAAAAAATACCAAATTTATCCTATGGCCAAATTGTAAACAGCTGGAATTGCTAGAGCAATTCAGAAATTATAAAATATTTGAAAGTAGAAGGGCATAGTTATCTCCCAGTGGGAGTTTTCTTTGCAGTGAAATGATACTTCTGATACTATTAATACCTTTAATGGCCTACCTCGTACCTTAAGAAATTAAGAAGCTAGTCCATACAGCTTGACTTGACAAAAGACACAAAGCCTCTAAAGATTTTACTAATTTACTATTTTATGAGAATGCCTTCCCTAATGTTTTTAGTTCAATCTCTAAAATTTTTTCTGTAGTCTTGTGCTTCTTTGCCTTCCTTTTCTCTTTGTTTTTTGTTTGTTTGTTTTTTCCATTCCAAAGATTAAATATATCATCTTGGGTTCCCAGAGGGATTTTAGGCATTGCCATATTCATCAGTGCAATGTCTAAGTCCCAGGCAGTCTGCTACCAAAATGGGATTTCCAACCTCCCAGTAGGTTCTAAAGCTTCCCTGAATGACGTATGAGGAGAGCTTGGTCCTGTTGTCACAAAATGCTGCAAACTGACTTGGAAATGGTAAACTTGCTTGCATAAAATGAGGAAGCATATGCCATATGAGGAAAGGCTAAGGGAATGGGGCTTGTTCAACCTGGAGAAGAGAGAGCTTTGGGGGAACCTAACAGTATGGGGAAGTTATCAGGAAGAGGGAGCTGTTCACAGCGGTGAGAGGATAAGAAATAACAGACATAATTTAGACATGTTCAAATTAGATATAAGATAAAAATTGTTCGCTATGAGGACCACTTAGCAATGGATCTGATCACACAAAAAAGTTGTGTGCTGTTGCCAGCCTTGAAAATTTTCAGGACCAGACTGGATAAAGCCCTCAGTAAAAGGGTCTGACCTCATAGCTCACCCTGTTTTGGTGTCAGTAGCTTTTGACCTTGCAGGACCGTGCCCTCCTGAGGTCCTCTCCAACCTGAATTATCCTATTTTCCTATGACCATTTTTATTTCAATCTTGAACACAGAAACAGTTTGAATATTTCTTGATCTGTCTATTAACTGTCTGTAATTTAAAGGTTAATATGTTTTTAACAAGGAATTAAAGAAAGCAAAATCCCCAGTTCCATCCTAGGCAGATTAAAATGTAGATGCAATATTGAAAGATGCTCTGTATAAATTGTTACTCAAAAGCAATGCAGAATCTGTCAGAGAGTGTGAAGGCTGAGCTCAGCTTTGCCTGTATTGATAATGAGACCTTGGCATTTAAAATTCTGGGAAAACTGAACAGAATAATAGAAAGATAGGAAACGTGGACTTCCAGGGGATAGAATTCATTTTTTTTTAGCAAAATTCCATAAAAAATTGGTGCAAAGGGCACAGGAACTTGGGACAGCTAGTAGTTCTTCAAGGATGTCCCCCTCAAAGAACAACAGGGTATTCCATGCACATGCAGAAGGTCAGCATGAACAAGGAGCTCCTAACCAAGCTCAGTCTCCAAAACGAACCCCATGAGAGGCAGAGGTGGGGACAACTCAGGAGGAATATAAAGATGTTACCTAACCATGCAGTGTTGGAGTTAGGAAAGCCAAAGCTCACCTGTAGTTGAAATTAAAATGGGATGGAAAAAATAGCAACAAAAACTTCTGTATGTACAACATACAAGGACAAACAAAGGGCCAAAATACCAATGCCTTTTTAATGTCTGTTTTTGCTGTCAACGTCTGCCATCTGCCTTCCTGGGTCACCGAACCTACTGGCAGAGTCTCTGGGAATATAGCATTATTCATTGTTCAGGAAGTCAATTAGGAAGCAATAAAGTCAGTTTTGCCTACACAAATCCACAGCATTAGATGGACTTTACTTGAGATTGCTGAGGGAGCTGACATAGTCATTGTAAGGCTATGCTTCATCATCCTTGGAAGGTCATAGCAGAGAAAGGAGGTTCCCCATGAGCAGAAAATGAAGACCAGGAAGGCAAACCCAAGTAATAGCAGACCTTCAGTCTAGCATCAGTCCTCAGAAGATTATGTACCAGATCCTCCTGGAAGCCTTAGTCAGGCATATGTATGACAAGAAGGTGATAGGGAAAAGCCAACATAGATTTAGCAAGGGGAAATCCTGCCTACCTATAATAATACCATGCCAGACTCTGTGGGAAGGGGATAGCAAGCGCATGACATTTACCTTGACTTTGGCAAAATATCTGACACAGTATCACATGGTATTCTTGTATTCAATTTGACAAGATATGGACTAGAAAAGATGGGGATCAACACACTGAAGGACAGGGCTCCCACTCAGAGCGTGCTCAATGAACTGGACAGATAAATTGACAGGAAGGTCATGAAGTTCAACAAATACAGATTTATGGTCCACTATTTTTATGTGGAGTAACTCTGTACAGCAATACAGGCTGGGCGTCAACTGGCTAGAAAGCAGCTTTGCAGGAAAGGGGTGAGGAATTCTGGTCTACAAGAAGGGTGTAAAATAAACATGAGTCAGCAACGTGCCCCTACAGCAAGGATGGACAACAATACAGCAAGTTGTGTTAGCAGGAGTGTAGCCAGCAGGGCAAGGGCAGTATACTTCCCCTCTGGGCTATTCACAGCTGGACTGGTGTGCCTGCTTGTGGGAGTCACAGCACAAGAAAGACGTTGACGCCCTGATGTGAGTCAAGTGGAAGGTCATCAAGATGTCTAGGGGACTGCAGCACATGGTATATGAGGGGAGGATGAGAAAACTGGGGTTTTTCACCCTTAAGAGAAGAGAAGGCTGAGGAGACATCTTATTGTTTTGGAATCAAATAAGCACATGTAGAAAAAGCAAAGGCAAGTTCTTTTCCATGGTAGATGGTGATTGGACAAGCAGCAACAACAGCAGCATAAACTGCATCTCAACAATGTTGGCATACCAGAGTGAGTCCAGTGGAGCTGACTAGGGATGAAGTGCATGAAATATTAAGAGAATGAGAGAACTGGGGCTGTTTAGCCTTACAATGAGAAGTCAAGAGGATTTCTTACTGCTTTTTAAAGTTCTTAACAGAACGGCATTGAGAAAGCAGAACCAAGCTCCTCTCAGAAATGCAGAATGCATTGCACAAGGGTAATGGACCTAAGCTGCAATACAGAAGATTCTGATGAGATTCAAGGAAAGCAGTTTTATGTGAAATCAGTTCACCATTTGAACAAGCTGCCCAGAGAGGTTGCAGAATCTCCATTAGTCACCTGTGCAAGGCCCTGAGCAAACTGATATAGTTGAGTGTGCTTTGACCAGGAACCTGTTTGGATTAGACAACCATTAAAGTTGCTTCTAGCTTAGATTTATAGATTCTATGATTTATTTTTTTCATAGTTTTAATGAAAGTTTGGATGTATCCTATATTTTTAATTTACTGTAAAAAGATTACTATATTAATAAATTGTAAAGCCCTTATTTTATAAAAGAGAGCATTAAGAAGACAATATAAACATTTTTTATATTTATAAAGCAGAATTATACAATATCCCAAAATTTGTTTGGTTCAAGGTAAATATAAGGCTTATCTTTCCTATCCATGTAATACAGAACACTTGTCTTATGTTGTACAATAAAAATAGTCCCTAAAGGAATTAATCTTAATTGTACATTTGCAGAATATGTGTTTAGATATTACATCTATATATGCACCAGTCATGCATGATCACACAGCGTTCTGTTTAGAAGCTGTATGGTCCTTCTGTCATCATATCCAGGATTTTGAAGGAAGGAGAAATCAGTAAAGCAGATATTTTTAAAAAATATACATGCACACACGTTTATATATACATACACATACAAAATTTATCATATCCTTTACCCAATCTGGAATTAATTCTGCAGAGCAACCTTTTAGACAATTCCTCTTTCCACAACTCTTACAGCTATATCAAAGACAAAAATAATTCTGCCTCTACAGACACCTTTGCATAACCTACAGATGCTTTCCCAAGACTGCCCAGGTGGTAGGGTAAGGTTTGGAAGGTTATGTGTAACAGCACCACCTGGTGAAATATTTTTAAAGTCTACATAAGGCAGTACTAGTAGGCAGGCTAGTAGTCTGTGAAAATCAAGACTATGTTGAACTAAGCTTTTTCCAAAACAATATTTCGATTTATCACATATTTCAGAGTTGCTTTCTAAGATTTCAAATATTAGAACCAGCCATTTAGTAATGAACTTGCAATTAGATGAGCTTCATGGTCACACCATTGCAGCAGTAATCATAGGACTGGAAGACTCAAAAGGTCATTTAACCCATCCTGTGGCCCAGAACAAGATCACTTACCATTGTGCACATCCTATCAGCTGCTCTCTAACTTGTTCCAGTGATGTAAGAAACTTTTGAGACAAAAAAAAAAAAATCCTACAGAGTTGCTAAAATCTTCCCTATTAAACCTACAATGCATTACTTCTCTCCCTGTTCATCATATGAACCAACTATTCCCTTAATTTTGAGAGGTTTTCCTTTTTCTTGCCCCAAATGCCCTGAGTGTTTTCCAGTATTTTATTCAATCTCATTTTTCTGTTATAGGTTACCTTTACTCTGGTCTAGCTCCTCCCAAAACAGCAGTGCCAGGCTCTGAACACAGCTCTAGCTGTTGCCTTCCCAGTGTCGACTGGGGCAGCGACAACCTTTAGATCCCTTTGATTTTTGTTTTTGATATGAAGTGGTGCTACCTATACCTCCCATGTATAGGTAGCACCATGCGTTTCACTGCACAGCAGAATTCTACTTTTTGATATCATGCCCCCATCAGCTTATGGGGCTTTCATTTTCACTTCAAATATACTTGAGACCTTTTCCTGTTTGATTGCACTTGCAGATTTAATAAGCCATTCTCTTATCCCCAGGCTCCATATGGAAATATGAAACAGACTTAGGATAGATTTGCACAGGATCTTCCTAGATCACTCAGATTCATTCAGACACTGAGTTAGAAATAGCTGCTCCCTTGGTGCAGGCTTTCGTAATGCTAGCAACCCTGTACCCACTCTATAATAATTTAATTTGCAGAGTTTTTCCCTGGTTTGCATATGAGAATACTATTTGTGATGGGTTTAAAAACCTTACTCAACTATCTTTTTTCTCTGAAATCTGTTCCTCCATCATGGACAGAAATCACATAACATCGACCAATGCCTAGGATGAAATTAAATCAGGTCTAGGTGAATTGAAAGCATCTCTTCTACCCAGATATTCCTTCTCTATAACAAAATGGACTCTTAATTTTTTCTTAGTTATCTTTAGTTTGGTAGCTATCTGATTACAACTGACTGAAAAAGAATTATGCCTAACCATCAGGCCTCTCCACAGGGCCTGACATAGCATCCCCTCAGATTCTTTGGTTTTGATTGCACAACTCAAGTAACTAAAAAAATAATTTTTCACTACAGGTTTTCAGGGTTTACTGTTACATCTTTCCTATACAAAATTTCATGCCATAGGCTTTTTTTAATTGTTTTTCTACTCATATTTTTAATCTGGTCCAGATTTTTCTTCTCCTTTTTTTTTTTTTCCCCAAGGAGAAAGTACATTTTCTAAGAATTCATCAAGGTTTTTCAACAGAAAACTATAAAAAACTATTATTAATATTAGACTCAATAGACTTCCTGGCCTCTTCTACTGTGAACTTAAACATTTATTTTCTAATATAGATAACATAGACAGAACAACAACCTGAATGAAAAAAAACCCAAAAAAATCCATAAAACAAAACCCAACCAAACAAAAAAGGTGAAACCAAAAAGAAAGCAAGGAAAGTGGAAACATAAAAGAAACCTTATGATTAAATTAATTGCTTGCTCTTAAACCCATGAAAGAAATCCTGGGCAAAAATGCAGAATATTTTGAGTATTTTATTTGAGGGTTCTTACACATTCGATATAGAGGCAGGTGTGGAAAGTGAGTGCGATGGACGCTCTGCAAGACAGACACAGTGTTAAAACAAAATTATGGAAAAAACAGAACAGTACTAGAATAAAAATGAGAAACCAGGTTCACTCTTCCAAGGACAGGTGATTAGAACTGACACCTGGCAATCTGCTGCCACTCTCCAACATCTGTTCTTATGCTTACATCCAGCCCTGCACTGATGATCTTGCTTGGTTTGTATGTTTTCCAGACCATAGAGTTGTGCATAACTTTTCCTGGGATTCCTTAAACATCATAAAGTTATTGTTTTACATATCGTTCTTAGTAGTAGTGCCATCGTGCTCAACAGGTACTCCAAAATTAAATTAACCTTTATATTTTCAGGAAAGTTTGGGAAGCTGGGAAGTGATGCAATTCCAGAACTTCCCTGAAATAATGCAATTCCAGATATCTATAGAAAATACAGAATTGCATAATTTTGCCTTGGGCTCCAGCTAAAGCTGTTAACCACAAACTTCATGATCCTTACAAAAAATCACATGTCTTTTGTTGCTTTTTTTTTCCCCCTGAGATGAACCATACTGATCCCAGGAATACTCAAATTTGCTGCCTTCTCCTGTAGGAGATAGCTATATCAAGACACTGGAAAGACAGAATCTTTCCATTATCTACATGTATTATGGAGATCTCAACACTTCTGAATCTACCTTTGTTACAAAATGAATTTATACTTTCTGCCAACACATTTATAACCAACCATTTACTCTTCCACAACCCAGTAGACTGTGTGGCACTTGTTCTATAATTCACACTGCTGTGTATTTTGATACCAATTATATTTTTTCTGATGCTTTGTACAATTTTATTGCAATTTTAGTGCATTCAGCACTAGTCTACAACTTCATTTTTTCTTTATTCCAAGTTATCAACCTATTCACATAATAAATCTTTCTCACTTTATTATTTTTTTCAGAATAAAAACCTCAAGCATAAGAATTTTCTCTTCTAAAATTTTAATTTAACTATTCCTCCCCTATTATGCTACTCTACCATTTTTCTTAACATCACATGCTTTGTAGATCACAGAAATCTATAAAACAAGCACACTGAGGAAGAATGTATGTTCCACATACAGCTTTGTTATGCTGTATAAGATATTCCACATTGTTTTATAGCATGTTTTGGTTTCTTTGGGATAGAAATAAATAAATGGAGGATGGTTAAGGCTTTCAGCCTTTGCTCTGGCATTTTCCGCACTTGATTTTTCATCTTTGGGATCGTATTAATGCTATTATCTTACTTATAATAACAGTAACAATGTTATGATAATCATATCCCTATGTTTAAGTGAAGTGAAGCTACATTTTCAGTAATAAAACAAAGTAAAGCAGTTATTTATAGATGAGGGAGCTCTTACAAATATGGCAGTGAATATATTATATATTATATTAAGAACACCTGTCTTATCAGGAAAATATGTTTATAAAAATGGGATTTCAGTCAAGATAAATATTTGTTCTGAGCTAAACTCTCTGGTTTCAGTCCTCACATCTCCTAGAAAATCAAAATAAGTTTTATTCTCAGGCTGAAGAGAATATATACCTAATTTTTAATTTGTGTCCATCCAGGACTCAGTGTCAACATTCAAAGGGTTTGAAGACCTTCAGACACAAGGTATCTGTCAAGGTTCCTTCCTTCCCATGCCTGATTTCTTCTGACACTGAGGAGGCCTGCTGTGTTACAGGAAGATCTTTATTCTTTCCCCATTGGCACCATATCATCTATTAATTATACATTTACTCCTCACAGCTACTCTGTTATTGATGCTTCAATCTATATTGTAACATCAGAAAGCATGCAGTGTTAATAAAAACACTTTTTTTTTTCATTCTCATTGGTTCCAAGCTCATTTAGGAGCTCCTTAAGCTAATGGGTATTTAGCAAATTTTCTATTACAATGCTAGCTAAAGGATATAGTGTAATTAATATCATCAATATGTTCTAGGGAGGGGGTGGTGAGTTAATGCAAATCCTTTATGATCTGTCATAGCTAATTTTTTTAAGTCACAGATGCTTTTCTCAAACCATGTCTTTATCTCAAAACACATCCTTATCAGCGAGTGAGAAGTGTTAGAAGTATAAACAGGATGACTGTTTATATCACTCATTGTGTTTCTGTTTTTCCATCTATAAAATGGTGCTGTCTTTTCTCCCAGAAATTTCATGCATTTTTATTTAATCTGTTTAATGAATGTTGACATAAACAAAAGAATGTATTTAATTACTTCTTCCACCTTAATTTCTGAGTTCCTCTATTTTATATGGCATTTGCATCTCACAAATGTTCTTTTTTTTAAATTCTCTTTCAAACTGTCATCCCATGTGTTAAAAAATTCTCAAACTATTTCCTTGCCATTGGAAATTCCAGCTTTTCACTCTGTAGTGAATGGATGTGGTCACCAAGAGCATATTCTCAGATATTCACCAGAATAGCCTTATGCATCATCTGCATATGTAAAATATTCCAACAAAGCTATTTGCCAAGGAACACTTGAAGAGTTTATAAATTTAGTGTTACTTTGTATAGAAGTGACTTAAGTTCATTTGTAGTGTTCATGCAGAAGGCTTTCTACTTTTTTTGGAAATTGGTATGGCTGAAAGAAAACATAAAACCACAGTGACGTGACTTTTGTTTGGAGGAGTTGTATAAGTCACACTCCTAGGAATGCTGAGCATCCCTGCAGAAACCGTTTGTATCAAAGTGTTGATGTTTGGCAACTTTGAGGACTTAGACTTATTTCAGTGGGATTTATCAGTATTTACACAGTCTCAGGAATTGGCCCAACAATAATAAAAGAATGAACTTATCTTTAAAATATGGTTTACTGTAGTAATTGTGTAATTTAAATTGGTTCACCTCTAACTAGATTTTCACATTTAAAAGTTGATGGCATAATGCTAAGACAAATATTTTTTGTGCTTTTTTATCATTGTTATGGATGTCTGTCTCTTTTAGAGTGAAAAGACTGTTGCTGTCATGTTGTAACTGTGCTTGTGCTATTTCTATACAGGAATCTGGGGGGAAAAGGATGAAAGGAATATCTGATTTAAAATTTTCTTGGACAACATAGTCCCTTCTTCACTGGCCAGATGTCAGTCTGATGAGTTTCGAAGGCACGTATTTTTTGGCTTCTGGATGGGTTTCCTTTCACTGAATAAGGGCTGGGTTGCTTTGATTCACCAGTTAATTAACTGCTAATTCTCTTGGAAAAATAAAAGAGGAAAAGGGAATGGCTTTGCATCTCACTTTAGTGTGATGTTTATGTAGTATGAATTTAACTCTTGTTTTTATACAGCTGGCATTTTGAAGGAGAATACAGTGTGGATGACAATTTAAATTGTATCCCTTGATCTGTTTGTCGAAAAGATATCTGTTTTCTATTATCAGTCTTAATGACTATTCTCCAAGATTCCTGAAACCCTTCAGAAACTCCAGTTATAATAGCAGGAGCATTAAAATGCATGCAGACTGCTGCTCTCCAAGATGAGAAAACTTTAAAATGGTTCTAGGGGAATAGTTTGGGCACTTCATTGAGATAATTCTCTTAAAGCCTCTTCTCCATAAAGGTCCTACTGAGTGAGATCCAAGGTCCATCCATCCTGGGAACCTGTCACCAACAGTGGCTAGTGATACGTGCCTACTATTACGCATAGAAATTCATGATAAGTAATAGAGAGACTACAACTTATGTGAAAATCCATGACTGGACTTTATTGCTAGTCTAATGCCATAACAACCTAATCAAATATAACAACTACTTATTTTTAGTCCAGTTACAACAATGATATGATTTATAATCCAAACTTCTTAATTCTATTAGTCATTAGTAATGTAATAAAACATAATATAATAAAATCCCTTTAAGCTCTAACCCTTCATTCACCACATCCTTCACCAAAAAACTTCCACACCTTGCTTATGCACAATATAATGAAATATCTCATTTAAATCAGGACAATTTCTCCAATCAATATTCAATATAAATTTTACTTTGATTCAGACCTGAAAACTGATGTAGATTAAATTCATGAGACTGAATGGGCTTTTTTTCTGAAACAGTCAATGACTAGAACATGTTTTATTTTAGAAAATCAGCTTTTCACAGGTCCATAAAACTTCTGTATTTCTCTTTTATTTAAATCTACAGTGTAATAGCAAACCCAGGATTTCCTAGCCTATGAGATACTAATCATTGCAAAAGTGGGGTTTTTTACTTTTTTGTTTTAATTGAGCAAAATATCATTCTCTGTTCCTCTGGAAATTTTCAACTTTTCAGACCAATGCAATCAGTTTATGAATCGGATAAGACTGCATTAATTTTTTTCCTCTTGCTGTAAGTATATCAGCATGGCAATTGTGACACTGGGAATTCCTGGGAATTCTGATTGTCTTTTGGGATTTCTACTTGTACTTAAACTTACAACGACAAATTTCTTTTCTAAATATCTCAGCTACAGAGAAAATGGCCAATTTTTGTGGTTTTTTTAAAAATAAATCTGCTTCACTATGAAGGATCTGTTTTATAGCTTGATATTTTCTGTAACCAGAAGATTTTATCCTAGTTTTATTCATTATTAGATTGCCTTAGAATTCTTATCCTTTTGTCTCTATGTTGATAACTTTCCAAAATACCCCAACACCACTGTCACAGTTGCCTTTGAACATTCTCTACCAAGTTGTGTAAGCATTCACTTGTATTTCTTCATCAGTCTATTGTTCTCTTTAGCCTTTACTGCTCAGCAGGAGACTGATGCTGGACTTTGGACAAATGTTCAAGTTACATATTGATCCCTGACCGGTTTCTTATAGCTGTCATCAAGCTGTTGCTTGTTCTTTATTCTTGAATCTACTTTTTTCTTTATTCTGTGACTATCTTTAAAAGTAAAAGTAGTGACTTGCTCTATAAATCCCATTTCTTTTCCAAAGCCTCAAATTTGTTTTTAACTAGTACTTCATATAGTGATATAGTACTGTCTATATTTTATATGCTTAAAAGGTTTCTTTATCACATTTGTTTTATTTATTTTGATGCCTTTAGCTGCATATCAGTTTTAAATGCTACACTGTTTTGAATCAATGAGTATATGGCCAGTCTGAGTATACACAACTCAACTGCTGGATGATCACACACTATGAATGCACATATAGGAAAACACACTGCTGGTGAAAAATCATGTCAGTAGCTAAATTACTGGCATCACAAAACATTTACTCTTCTATGATCAAAAGAAAAATTTGGGGCTTTTTTCACTCAGAGTCCTACATGGAAATTTAACTCCATAAAGGAGGTATGACATTAGCAGCTTATAATGAAACAGGACTTGGTCATGAAGATTACAGAAGGCACATAAAAATAGGACATATATAGGACAATATTCACTCTGGTTTAACGTTTGAATCTTCCCTAGCAAACTCTTCAACTCTGATTATAAATTTTAATAGCCCTTGATTAGCTGATTCCTTGGGATTTTTTACCTAGCAACATAATTGCTAGGATTTTTTTTCCCTCTGTGTATTATTTTGATTTAACTTATACATAAAAATATATAACTTATTGGTTCAAGAATTCCTAGTTGTGCCCTAAAGTGAAAATGAGATGGTGTAGAAGCGTTCTATCATATGAGTGTAGTGATAATTATTACATATAATTTACTGTGGTAAGCATATCATAATCATAATAGTGTGATGTTCACCTAATTAGCATGACTTCAAGAGCAGTTCATTAGCTGGTTATTTCAAATTGTCATGGGTGGTTTTACAGGAATCATTCAAATCACTCATATGTCCAATAAACTTGCATCGGAGAAGCATGAGACTGACAGTACTGGTATAAAATGCATGACCGAGGTTATTCTGTTTTTAACCTAAAAACTTATTTACTGGATGCTTTCTTATGGGTGTGAGATGGACTGCTGGATTTTAACATATCATTGAAAACATTTAATAGAGTCATGTAAGTTCTAAATAGTTGCCCATTAAAACAAAAATCTTTGATCATTATAACTGAGACCTACAATGAATAAAAATATGCATAACACCACAATCAGCTACTCATTGATCAATATATGTATTATTTTCACTCAATTGGGTTCTGATCAGGTTGAACTGGATACTGAGAAGGAACAGAAAAGTACTGTATTATGCTAAGTGTTTGCTAAAAACCCCTGTGGAAAATGTTTCAACCTTATATAAGTAGAAAAAGTATGTCTATCTTTGTGTTAGTTTTCTTTCCTAGCCATCACAAAGTTCTTCTGAAAGTCAGAAATTTTTTTTACAGTTATTTGAGTTAAAACATATGTGAAATTTAGTAAACATACCTAATAGAGGCTCAGGAACCAAAAGGAAAAAAATAGAAATACATTGCAAATATTTGGATTAATAAAGTAATTCTTTTAATCCTACCATAATGCAAATAATCAATAAGGATTCATATGACGGTGCAACATGATTTAAGAACATGTCTTTACCTGATATCTGATACCATGAGCTGTCTGAAAAGCATCTTGGTAGAAAAGGACTGGAAGGTTCTGGTGGACAAGTTGAACCTTAAATATTAATGTGCCCTTGTGGCAAAGAAGGACAACAGCCTACTGCCCAGCAGGTTGACGGAAATGATTCTTCCCCTCTTCTCAGCACTGATGAGACACACTTGAGGGCTAGGTCCATTTCTGGGCTTCTCAGTACAATGGAGACATGGACACACTGGAGTGTGTCCAACTAGGGTCATGAAGCTGATTAAGCAATTGGAAGATTTGTCTTATGAGGAAAGGTCAAGACTGTTTAATTTTTAGAAGAGAAGGTTCAAGGGGGATCTTTCCAGTGTGTATAAATACGTGAGAGAGGACAGAGAACAGAAAAGATGGAAATAGACTCAGTTCTGCTCAGTGAAAGGACAAGAGGCAATGGCCACAACATGCAAGAAAAAATATTGTTTAAAAAAAGCTTTTTTACTGTAAGGTCATCAAACATTGGAACAGGTTGCGCAGAGCAGCTGTGGACTCTCCTTCTTGGAAGTATTCAAAACGCAACTGGACATGGTCCTGAGGAACCTGCTTTAGCTGACCCTGCTAATCCTGTCAGAATAGACAATCTTCAGAGGTCCCTTACAGCCTCAACTGTGAATTTTCTTTCAGTCCTAAGGAGACAGAAAGCTCCTGTGAAATGGATATGTCTCTGGCACTTTAGTTTTTGAGATCTTGATGTTTTTCTTGATGGAAAAGTTTACACAAAGACTCCTAGTGATAAGATGGTGCTCAAATATCTGAGAGATTGCTATAGCAGCCACTTACAAGCTTCTCTTCCAAATATACATTGGTGATACACAGTTGTGTATCAATCAGCTGGTTTGAAGAAAGTTGGAATATTTTGTTGATTAATATCAATACCTTTTCTCCAAAACAACAAGACCCGGTAATCCTCATGTTCTCTAGAGAAGTGTTCCCAACATGAAATAGGCTTCATTAGCAAGGCAAAGGGCTGGACTGCAGTAGGGTTGGGCTGTGCTGTCAACCCACAATCTCTATGTTTAAGATGTGACGCTGTGCCAGGACCTGACTCAGACCACACAACCAAAGCTTCCCTTAAGAAAATCACTTCAGCTTCCTTAACCCCAGCACCCCAGTCTATCACTCATCCAATACCGGGTGATTTCATGGTCAGAGTGACCCATTATCCTCAGTAGCAGCTCAGTCCCTCCTGCTTCACTCCAGAAATAACACTTTCTCCAAAATCCTGGGATCCATTACTCTTGGCATCCAAACTTGGATCCTGGAACATTACCAATTCTTACAACTTTCTGCTGTCAGCTGAGTGCTCTTACCAAATATGCAGCCAAAACCATTACCTTGCAGTGCTTCACACTATTCTGGAAACCATCTGTGGTTAACACGTTTTTACTAAGGTCACTAAGCAGCACAGCAGAGGTCTGAAAGCAAGCAGTGCCAGCTCTATCTCTGGGGGGAGCATGCGGCATTTGTTTGTCAGAACATGCTGAAGCTGTGAAGAAAAAGAAGAGGAAATGCAGGACTTCTGCAGGAGGGGGAGAGACAGTATAGCCCTAGCAAGTGGGAAAATTATGGATAAAATTTACCTGCGATCCAAATCTGATGTGATGTTCAACTCTTCTGTAGTTTCATGCTTAAGTCCAATCCAATTTAAATATTAATTTGTTGATAACATTTCCTGGGGTATTCCTTTCTCGGTCTATGCAAAACTTTGTCCATTAAATAAATAATAGCACAATAATCATAAAAACATGACCCCAGATTGAATTTCTTGAAGCCAAGAAGACTATAAAATTAAAAGTAGGAAATTATTCATTTAGGGAAAATACCGGTCATTCTGTATTGCAAAAACTTATTTCACTGATTAATTCTGAGCTTTTGAAAAGTCTCACAGAAATTTCAGAATTAACATGCACAGACTCTTGTTTGGGTTTAAGTATTTTCAGAGCTTGGATCATATCTTGAATTTTTCAAGGATTGTATCATTAATTTACACTGTCACTAGCAGCCTCTGCTAGGAGGAAGTTTCCTTTAACATAACTATGAAAACTACTGAGGGAAAATTTGAAACAATGAAAGATTATTTGCAAAAATGGCTTTTTAGAAACATATGAATATGGTTTGCTTTGATATGAATGTATTGCATTTCTCTATTTTAACTGTTTATTTTATATTTAAATTTATGTGTTTCTGTTCTGTAGTATGAATTATCTGATTAACCTGTATAGGGTCAGTAAGTGCCATTTGATCATTGTAGCAATTTTGAAGCATTGCATAATTATAGTTTTACTTTAGATGCATTTTGGTTTACTTTCAGTGGATTGTGCAGATGGAGTAAAGATCATAATAAAATGTCTAAAACCCAAATAATTCTACCATATGTATGCCTTCTTTATTGCAGGGAGAATATGTAGATTGTGTTGTGTGAGTCAGTGGGCTTTGAATCAATTGTCTTGCCCTTTATTCAAAAAATCTATTACTTTTAATCAGTTAAAATCTTAGGAACAACGTCGATCCCAATTGAGTGAAAATAAAGAATAACACATGCCAATAATCAACATCTGAGAAAAAAAAGTAGCCACATCATGATTCAGTGGAAGATGCAAGAAACCCATTTTGACATAATCTGCCTTTGTATTTTTGTTTCATCTCTGCATCTATTGCCTTGCACTGACAGTACTTGTGAAACAACAGGATTGATATTCCTCATAATTTATGTTATTATAGCCAATTATCAAACTTATTTTGACAACCAAATAAAATCAAATCCATTTTGTCACACTGAAATTCCTGTTTTTAGAAGCCTCTTGTGACAGAGTTCCACAGATAAACTACAGGATGTGTGAAATGACATATACCACTTACTAATTTTGCATTTCATTACTTTAATTTTCAGTCTAACCTTTTTCTTAAAAATCAGTGTAAAGAAAGCATAAACTCCAAGTAGTCTTTTCTAAAGTAATGCTATGTGCATTAGTATGGTTCTTCTTATGTTTCATTTCTGTGGGTAACAGTCCTATACACTTGCTAAATAGAAGAAACCTTTCCTTGTTGGTTTTGATTAATTGTACTCTGAGGAATCTGTACCTAGTTCTGCAGTAGGGTAATACAACTCAAGATGAAGCTGTATGATTGATCAATATAAAGGTGTTACTGTATGTTCTAAATTATTTATTATTCTATTCTTTATGCATTCAAATCTGTAAAACTGTTATGACTGTAGTCATATATTGAACAGGTCTTTCCTGAGCTCCCTGTGATACTTGTCTTGAGTTTTCCCAGTTAATTTCAATTTTATAAAACTGCCTGAGTAGTTCCAAATTTCCAAAGAGAAACAGAGGATACACAGAGAGGGGGAAAACAACAATGGATTTTATGCAGACACTTGATAAGATCACAGCATAGTCTCTCTGGGTCTGGGCAGGACACTCCAAACAGGTGACATCCTGTCTGGTCCTCAAATGCAGGGTTTTTCCCCAGCTTTTGTGGCCCAGCAGTTTCTTTTTCTGGTATCCAAAATTTGGATTGCTACAGGACTTGATGATCCTTATGGGTCCCTTTCAACTTAGGATATTCTGTGATTCTGCGACTCTGTGAAGAAGAATGATCACTGAGACACTTTCAGATCATCTGGATCTCAAGTAGTGCCTTCAGTGAGCTCAGAACCTGCTAGTAAATACTCTTAGAAGTTTATGGAAGCTGAGAGAGGCCCAAAGTTAGACATTATCTTCAAAAGGGCTAGGGAGAAAAATTACACAAGGAGTTATAGATCAGTCAGTCTTCAATTTAGCACCTTAAATAACAACATCAAACACCTCAATCAAGTCTGTATCTAAATCAAAAGTGAATTTCAGCTAGTTCCAGGTGTGTGAAATCAAATATATTTCTGTAAGAAATTCTGTCATCATTTTTTGAAGAGTAATAGTAGTACACAGTTGCAGTTATAAGGTTTGGGAGGGCAAATCCTGTTAACTGAAGTCAGTAACATGAATCCAGAAAAATTCAGTAAAAATCAGCAGTCTTCAGTGGTAAATAATATAAAAAATGTTATGCATCCCTGATGGAGAAGATAATGTTGTTAAGTAATGTCCATGAGGTTTTCTATTTCTCAGGCTATGGGTTTCAAGGTCCCAGGGAGCACCAGGTCTCCTGTACAAAATATAATACCACCCTTCTAAAATCATGGTCAAGGCAGCTGTATTAATGGGGTGGCTCATGGGGTGATGTCTCACAAGAGTAGCCTTAAGCAGGGCTGGTTCACCTGCTGGTTCACATTCTGCCACATCCAAGCTCTGGAAGTGCCATTCAGCTGATGGGTATACGTAATCTCACTGGTAGGACAATGTGACCAGCAATCACAGCTCAGCGTAAGGTAGCTTGATGGATGTGGGCAGTAGCAGTACAGTGTCAAGACTATAGTGATGGTAACTTCAGTGGCCAGTTGCTGAGGAGGGGAATTTGACCACCAGTGGACTTGTGGGCAATGTTTTGCTCAGGTCAATTGTTATGGCTCTTTTGAGTGCTTGCTATGTTTTCAGGACTGCGGGATTCAACAACTTTTCCGTGCAATTTATTACTAGAGTATGACCTACAGATGAACAGACTAGCTGAGAGCAAAGGATCTGTCTCTCTTCTCCCTCTGCTGAGAACTAGTCTGCATCCCTGATCAGAACACTCATGTAGGAGAAGACAACAGGGAAGGGAAAATGAAGTAAAGAGGTGATGGAGATTGATTAAGCCAGAGTGGCAAAGAGAACGATGTAGGGAACAGGAGGTTCTCCCATTCCTCCTGTTCCTATTTAGCTCTTTCCTGAGGACCTATCACAGATCCCTTGACACTAGTAAAAACCTGTGATACCACAGAATCACAGAACAGTTGAGGCTGGAAGGGACCTCCGGAGATAGTCCAAATAGAAGTTCTCTAAATTAATCTGCTACTGCAGTGTGTAATGCCCCTGGCACATGGTTGCTTTGACAAGCAGCTGTGGACCTCAACCTTTTGTTCTGTGTTGTTTTGCTTTGCCAGAGGGGTACAACAGATGCTGAGACACCAGCTGGCTAAGGAATAAATTCTTTGATGTTGTTGGAGTCCCAAGGGTACACAGGGGATACTTTCTGACAATCTTAAGTGCTAGTTTTGCTTTTTTTCCTCTTTTAGAAAAATAAGGTGGAATACATAGAGAGGGTTTTTTTCTGAAAATCCTTTGATTTTCAACCTCAGATTATGGAATTCATTGTGCTTTCCTTTTCCCTAAGGCACAGTAAACTTTCAGGTTGAGTCAAGTAAGTATGTTTATTTTAGGCTACCTAGGGCGATTTGTCTCTAAAAACATATGACATTTCAACTTTACCGATGACATATTGTCATTTAACTGCAATAATGTTCACTTAATTAAATGCATCCTGGGGGGAAAAAAAAATGTTAATATGTTAAATAAAAAGTAGAGCATTCGAATTGGAAGTTCAAATTCAGATTTGGGTACACATGGTTTCAATTACCTTGTCCATATATTGAATGTTGCAGTTGTTATATACAGGACAGTATGTTTTTTCTTTTTCACTGAACCTCTGCCTCTATCTATATATCTGCTCTAAGAACTGATGAGGGTTTTAGAAATTAAGATGTGAAATGTTTCTAGATGGAGTTTGAAAAATAATTGAAAAACACAGGTTTCTAGTTTGGAGAGGGAATGTATAGAGGGTAAGTTCATCAGCTGGGCAAGAAAGCAGAGAGTCTAATGGAAACATATCATAGAATCATAGAATATGCTGAGTTGAAAGGGACTTATCAGGATCACTTATCAGGATCCTGGCCCTGCACAGTATACCCTAAGAATCACACCATGTGCCTGAGGGCATTGTCCAGATGCTTCTTGAACTCTGTAAGGCTTGGTGCTGTGACCATTTCCTTGAGGAGACTGTTTCAGTGCCCAGCCACCCTCTGAGTGAAGAATCTTTTTCTGACATAAAACCTAAACCTCTTTTGACACAACTTCCTGCCCTTTCTTTGAGTCCTGTCACTGGTCACAAGAATGAAGTGATCAGAACCTGTCCCTCCACTTCCTCTCACGAGGAAGCTGTAGACTGCAATGAGGTTCCCCCTCAGTCTCCTCTTCTCCAGTCTGAACAGACCAAGTGACCTCAGCTGCTCCTCATGTGGCTTCCCCTCAAGGCCCTTCACCATCCACTGTTGGGCCTGTGGTTTCCAGAGTCCTCCTTCTTGAAAATCAGGACAACATTCGCCAGCTTGTAGTCAACTGGGACCTCTCTGGATTCCCAAGACCACTCAAAAATCATTGAGAAAGACTTTGAGATGACATCAGCCAGCTCTTTGAGGATTGTTGGATAAATCCCATCAGGCTCCATAGATTTATAGGGATCCAGCTGAAGCAACAGGTCCCATAAAAGTACAAGGTCAGCTGGGAGTTGATCATTCTCACAGTCATGGTCCTCGAGCTCAGGGCACTGAGACCCTTTTGATCTGTCATCCGTGTTGAAGACAAAGGCAAAAAGCGCATTAAACACCTCTGCCTTTTCTATGTTTCTATTTGTGAAGCGACCATCCTCATCCTGTAATGGGCCAATGATATTTCTATACTGCCTTTTGGCATTAATATATTTGAAAAATACCTCTTTTCATTGTCTCCCGCGTTTCTGGCCAGCTTCATCTCCAACTGAGCTTTAGCCGAATGAATTTTCTCCCTACAGCAGCAAGCAGTATCTCTGAATTCTTCCAACGTCACCTGTCCTTACTTCCACTGGGCATATACCTTCCTTTTTTAACTTATTTCCAAGAGGAGATCTCTGTTCAGCCAAGCTGGCCTTCTGCCTTGTTTGCTTGACTTGCAATAGGAATTGCCTTCTCCTGTGTCCTTAAGGAGGTGATGTTTGAAAAGTGATTAATTTTATTTTCTCTTGTTATCTTGTTACTTCCTCTTGCTGTGCTCTTGAAGCACCTTATGTCTGGTCTTTCAGAAGAGACTTATGCTGATCCCATCGTTCTGGAAAGGCATGAGATACCACTGGGCAACCTTTGGCTTAATTAAGTTTTTGCTGTGGAACTATAATTTTATTTCCTGAGAAATTGCATGAGACTAATATAATGAGGAATTAGTTGTTACAGGCATAAGACCTTACTGAAATAACAAACAAATTACATGATCATCATGGTAAAGTCTTTGAAATGGCCTTTCCTGTTCAAATTCAGGGAGGTGGAAAGTAGTGGAAAGTTATTAAAGCAGAATAAGCTGTGAGAAGAAAGACAACCAGTTCTGTCATCTATATTATCATATTGTCTAAGTTTCAAATACTTTTGTATTTTGTTTCAAATACTTTTTGTGGGGATGGTTGTTGTACACATGGAACAGAGAACATACTTAATTTAGCCTGTTTGGATCTTCTGCATTTTTGTGAGTACATGCAGGATCATGTAATTATTCTTGTAATTATTCTTAAGCGTATATGTGATATTGGCCTTTCCATCTTCGAGAGATCAAAACTCAGATGCTGTCAAAAACCAAATACTGAAATCTGATTTTAAAAGAATTTTTATGCTGTAATTCTGGTTTGTCCATTGTTTTTTTTAAACTCCCCATGCTTATCCTATTATATATGTGTGTGTGAGAGTAAGGGTGGCCAACTCCATAATTTTTAAAGTGACTGCAAGTAAAGCCTTTTCATGTTGCAAAAATTCTCACACCCACCTCTACTAACTCCTTCCCAGCAATTAATTCTGCCAGAATGTTCTCCCCACATAAATGTGTTCATCCTTCAATAATATCACTGCTGCTTCTGAGAGTTTTTTGTTCTCTCTCTCTCCCAGAACAGTGGGTGCAGTTGTAACTTTCCACTTCTGCCTCATTTGTTCCACCTGCCCCAGCAAACACTTCAGAGGAAGGAAGATTGAAAGGCAAGGAGCCTTTCTTCCATCCAGCCAGTGGAGAGGAAGAAGGAGCAGGAAAGCTCAAGTCTTATCCCTTTTTAAAATGTAAGGAATCTAAGAAGGGCAAATATATGGACAGGGCTTCTGAGCTATATGTACTATTGAATTCTTTGCTTTGTTACACTTGTGGATGATGTCTCTCTTCTTCTTCTGGATAAAAATGTGAACACTGGCACAGAAATTAGGCATTAAATACAATTTACTTAATAGTACATATAGTTTTGGTCTATATCATCCTAGTTAACTGCTGTCTCTTCCACCTAGCTAGTGGCTAGCCCTCTATTCTACGTCTCTCACTTATGATGACTGACTTGTATGACTGACTTATGACGACCATTATGTTAGCTCCAGTTTTTCGCCTTTTGTAGTATTGTAGTACTCCAAAATCTGTCTTGCTCCTAACATTACTCCAGTCACCAGGAGACACCCTTGGGACATTCAGGCCCAGTACCATCCATGTTGCTCTGCGCTCTTCCTCTGCAAGGAGGTCAGACCTAGGTGGTCTCTAGGAGTTTAAGGATGTGGCAAAGCAACAACAGAGGCTGGAGAGTAGAGCAGAGAGGGATTTGTCCTGTGGGGAGGGACACTCAGGGACGAAATGGGCTGGGGAAGCAGACCTGCCTGTATCTGCTTACAAAACTTCAGCCGGTCAATGCTGTGCATGACAGATATGTAACTTCAGTGTGTTTTATGTCCAGCACGTTTCCAGTGCCTGATTTGTTAGAAATACCAAAGTCCTTTAGAACATGGTAAGCTGGGGAAAAATGTATGTTATGCCTCTTCCTAATTTTAATGTTGGCATTGACAAAACATCGAGGTATGGTTTCTAAAAAGGAGATTCCGCCTCCAGAAAAGGTACTCAGCGAAACAGTCCTGCAGAGCCCTCCGCCCGTGGGAGTAATTTCAAAGAAATTTCCAAATGTCTCTCCCTCTGGCGCCGGGAGGTGCTGCCACGCACCTTCGCGAAGGCTGCGGCGTCCCCGCTGGGAGCCGGGCAGAGCCGGGGCCGCCGGGAGCGGACTCGGGAGCGGCTCACGCCGCGCTCTCGCCTCAGCCGCCGGCAGCACCGGTACCTGCGGCGGCTCCAAACCCTGCTGGGGCAGCGAGGGCTCCCGGCCGTACGCAGGCGGGGGCAGGTGGCCCTGCCCCTGGGGCACCTCCAGGCGCCAGGGCGTAGGGGCACGGGGCAGGCACTGCTCTCACGGCCGCCCGCTCCGGAACCTCCCGCTGCCGCTGCCGCCGCCCTCGGGCGCTTGCTCTGGGCGGGCGCCCGCTCCCCGCCCCGGCGAGGAGGAGCGCGCCTCCCGCCCCCTCCTCCGGGGGAGCCGGGCAAGGCATGTGCGTGCGGGGTGGCGCCTGCCGGAGGCGCACCAAGCCCCGGGCTGGCTGCGCGGCGGCCGCGGTATCCCGGCGAACCGTGCCCATGCCGCTGCCGCCGCCGCCGCCGCGGCTCCTCCTCTCCGCCTCCCGCGCGGGAGCGCGCCCCGCTCCACTCCCCGGCTGCCTCCTGCAGCAGCAGCGGCGGCGACGGCGGCGGCGCTGAGGGAGTTGCGCGGGCTCTGCCCGATGTGGCAAGAAGCGATCATGATGAGGAGGAGACGCCGCTACCTGCTGGAGCGGGCAGAGCAGGCGGGCGGCGGCTATGGGGCGAGCGCCGAGCAGTCCCGCTCCCGGGACTGGCTCTACGAGTCCTACTACTGCATGAGCCAGCAGCACCCGCTCATCGTCTTCTTGCTCCTCATCGTGATGGGCGCCTGCCTGGCCCTGCTGGCCGTCTTCTTCGCCTCTGGGCTGGTAAGAAACACCTTCCCAGTCTGGGACCGCGCCGTCCCCGGGTATCCCCGCTGCCGCTATCCGGCATCCCCTCTCCCGCTGGCGCATCCGCGCACCCGGCGCCCTCCGCCGAGCCAAGCTGAACCGAGCCGGGCGGGGCGGAACGGGACGGGACGGGGCGGGTGAGAGCTGGTGCTGCAGCTCCGGCGGCGGAAAGTTGGTGGCGGGAGGCGCCGAGGTGGCGGCGGGGACCGGGGAACCCCCGCCCAAACTTTGCTGCCTGATGTTTGGAAGAGACGCTGGAGCAGCGGCCGCGCGGCTGATGGAGAAAACTGAGACAACAAGCGCATAGAGTTTAATTCACTTAATTCCTTGGCTCCGCTCTCTTCCAGCTAGCGGCTTGGCCGTGGTCGCCTTTGTAGTGGCGGGGTTTAAATCGTCGCCCAAAGATGCAGTCGGTACTCGTATCTAAAATAATGTTTTTAGGGCAAGTAAGAAGGGGCCGTGCCCTCTTTATACACTTCCCCCCCCCCACACCCTCTTCTCCGATACCATTTTCTAGCGTTTGACCCATTTTCTCGAGGAAGCTTTTGGGACAGCGCAGCACTCGTTTTTAAGGAAGGTGAAGTTTGGTCGGTCGGATCCCTTTTCTACATGACCAGTGCGGGGCTTCCAGCTTTTGGGAGGAAAAATATGTCATAGAAGCAGATGACAGTCGGTATTAGTTTATCTCCCCCAGAAGTCGGTGGCATTTGCCCTTGCGTTGAACGCAAAGGAAAAGCTGCAGAGAGCAGTAAAATTCTTGCTCGTTACAGTTTTCTTGCTGTTAGTGATTAGAGACAAGCTGTTGGTATTACTGTATACTTCTGAAGTGAAGAATGGGATTTGAGTGGTCTCAAAGTCTTTTTTAAAAAGCAAGTCTTCTAATGGTCTCTTGAAAAGCGTAATGTTTATTGAATTGAGCTAGTGGTCTTTAAAGGAGAGGATGAGTAGGTTAATATAATCTAATGGATTCTCTTCCAGAGGCACTGCAGCTAGTGTTTGCTTATAGAGAGAATCCTGCTTTCTTGCTTGACCAAACTTTTGCCTTAAAAACAGCAGGAACTGCTTGCAGGATTAGCTGAACTTCGATTCAATTGGTGGTTTATTTCCTTTTACTATTTGTATCAATTGTATTTTGAGCTTTTTATGTTTCAAGTGCCATTCCTGTTAAGTACAGAACAGTTGTAAGAGGGCTAAGGTGAGGACAGTAATGGCGATGCCTCATAATTCAGCTGCTTAATGTCTAACTGTTTCGGTTTTGGAGCTCTGTGTACAAAATACAGGTTTGACCACTTATCTCATTCTGGTCTGTTAACTTGAGTGCTTGTCCATCACGACTGAAGGGACCAATGGAAGGTGGAAATGAAGTCCGTCAGGCATGTGCTGAGGCGTAGTTGGGTGTGGAGACGTACACCATACTCACCTACGGTCAAGGTGGCAGAATTTGGGCTTAGCAGTGTTTAGCACCAAATTTTGTACCTTCAGTTGTGATATGATCTAAAGATTGGGGTTATTTTGGTAATTCTGTTTCTTTGAGGTAAATCATTTACAGTAACAGCGGTGGGCATAACACTGGGCTGGGGTCAAAGGACTGCTCAAAGTTATGGAAACAAAACTGTAAGCTGGCTGAATCTTGCCAGGCATTCCTACTTCAGAAAGAGTGAATTTTTATAGTTCAGTCTGCATTCAGAATTCCAGACATACCGGAAAAGGAAAAAAATGCTTTTAAAACCTTTTTCCTGAGCTTTTGTCTTCCTGTAGCTAACAACTGGATGGGTGAGTGGAGAAAGAGGTGGGGCTCATCCTTAAAGTTTCCAGTCGACAGATGAAAGTAACTTCAGGCAGAGAGAAAGCTTGCCTATATGAATTTCCAGCCACAGGATGTTGGACAAAATCCTTTGGAGCCCTGCCCAGAGTTTCACCTAAAAGCGCTTTATTATAGTCTAACTTCTGGTTGCATTTGTGATTAAAATATTGAATTTTAATTGAAAACCACTGAAGGTTTAGATGTGTTTCTCCCACATCTGCATAAAGAATACTCATTTTATATAGCAATGGAATCTTAGTCATTTTTTTGTGCCCGATGATTTAAAAGGGACATGCAGTTAGGACTATCTGAGCCACAAAAGGCAGTACCAATATCCTTTTCTTTTATTTTGCACAATTTGTATGTGTGTGATTGTTTTGACAGAAGATATAATTTTGTAGAGAAGGTGCAATGCAAGTGAAGTGGGATAGTTCTGTGTAGGTCTGTGGTATGCATTTGAAGTTAAAGGAAGTATTAACAGTTGTTTCCTTTAGATTCTGTACAAAGCAATTAAGATTTTACTGAAAATTATTTAAGCCTGTTGTGGAAGTAAAACTCCAAAATGACTAACCATAGCACTCAATTTGTATTTCTTGTTTGTACTTCAAAGAACAGCTTAGAACATGGAACGTGGGTTTGGGCATTGTTAAGATGGATATTCATGGAGCATGAACCATTTTTATGATCTAGGCTTTTTTAAGAAAACCCAGAAACCAATGGAAGTGAGAGGCTTTCCTTCTATTTTAATGTTTTATTTAGTTGTTAAAATATATCACTGTGATGTCTGAGTTCTCTTCCCCCCCCCCCCTTTTTTTTTTTTTTGTGGCAATGTATTCTTAAGTGTTCCCAAACACAGCCAGCCACACAGGGATGTATTCAACTTACTCAGCTATTTCAACCTGTCAGAATAGAAGCTATAGCCTTCCTGATTTCAGACGAAAAATTTATTAAAGCTGTTGCAAAATTACAGTAAACAAGATTACTTACAAAGTGTGCCTGGAAATCTGATTACTTTTGTTTCAGACAATGTACCGCTATTATTACCAAGAGAGGTTTCTTAGGAGATTTTGCTTTTGTTTCAGAAAACTATTGTGATTTTGACCTTTGGAATTAAGCATTCTATCTCCTCAAACACTAGATATAAAACTCCCAGATTTTGCTTGAAAGATGACCATTCACAGCTTGTAGTTTTAAATAATGTACTGATAGTATCAACCTTGGAATTTCCTGTGTCAGAGTATCCTCTGTATTTCTCTGTACCTGGCGTGAACTGCAAACTGGCAAAACGAGATCAGTCATCCATGTTTAGCTGCTGTTTTAATCGATAGAGAGTAAATTATTTTTCCAAACCAGTGAAAACCTTCCACCATTTAAAAATGCCAGAGGTCAGCTTCATTTTTTCTCTGACTATTGTATTGTTCTTTCAATATAATATGTAGGACAAACTCATTATTCACCCCTCTCTCCCTTTTTAGTGCTAACAACTTGTGACCATTTTTAGTGGAATCTAGAATAGTTTTGTCTCTGACAAGAGCGTATCTATTATAACTGCAATTTGTAGGAAATTAAAAAAGCGCCATTTTTAGATTCCTAATGCAAGATATGAGTGTAATGGAATTATCTGAAATTGTGATGTTTTGTTTCTTACATGGTTAAACAAAGCTCAGACTGAAGACAGGGTAGATGTCCAAATTGTACAATTTATTGGAAGGCCATAACTTTCCTTTATCCATGTATTTTTCTAGACATAAAAAGTGCCCAGTACATAGATACAGGCTGCAATAAAAATCTACAGTTCAGGGATATCAGAATCTTTTAGCACTTGTGGGGTAAGTGGGAGAAGATCTAAGTCTGTCAAGATGTCCTTTCTGTCCCTTTTCCCAAAGCTCAAGGTTCACCAACCTGCTACCAGATACATGTGTACGCCCATGCCTCTTGCTCAAAACCTGCAAGCCTCCTATGTGGTGTTTAATGTTAGTCTGCAGCCCTTATCGCCTTATCTCCCTCACAAATTCTTGCTGCTACATGTGACCTTGTAAAGCTCTCAAGATGTAGTTGTTGATGTGTTGATGCTGGTATGTAGATGCATGCTTCTTGATGATATCATTATCCAAGTGGAGCATGTGTTGAGTGAAAAGTGCTTCTGCAGTGTGGCATTCTATTGCCTTCCCTCTTCTAAAGCACCTGAGATGGCTTTGGGTTAGCTGCCTGATGTGGAGCAGAGGTATTAGTTATCCCCTCAACCACTTCTTTGAAGTTCCTAAAAAGCTCACGATCATGCTGGTAGGCTCAGTTATGGTTCCTGAACCTTTTTACTGATTCATAAATTCAAGAAACTAAAGATAGACTGCACAGCTGCTTCACTGACATGCCCAAATACCTTCTGTAGCAAAAAGGGGAGTTAACTAGCGAGGTGTACGTCTGACATGACAAATGTACATTTTGCAGGAATTGGTTTTCTGGCATCAGACTGACTGAATTTACTTTCTGCTGATCTGCATGGAAGAAGAGGTAGCTGCCTCATTCTGAAGAAGTATGTGAAAACTTTTTAGCTGCCAACTTGGCTGGCAGGGAACTGTCTGTGCAAAGAGAACAGGAGCAGGAGAGTCCTCTAAGCCTTCTGGGGCTTGAACTGCATGTGCCATTTCTTTGGGCCCTTAGTCAGAAGGACAGCAAATCTTCCTTCCCTCAAATTGGTGTTACTCCTAATATAAATCCTTGCTGTTTCTGGTAAAAATTTGACATCAGCCAAGCCTTTCCAGATTTCCGTGATCATAATCTCATTCTGAAATAAAGGGAGAAAAGTCTTCCAAGTCCATGTGGAAAAAGTAGCTTTAGAAGATGTTTCATCATTCTCATTGCAGTGTTTCAAGTGATAAGGTGTCTGTATAAGAGCATCTGATATATACCTCTGGTAATGTTCTCATCGCCTTGGGTCTGAAAAATTCATCCGTCCACAGCAAAAGGTCACCACACTTACGATGTGATTTTATATCTGTATTCATGAGATGCTCTGCTAAAACCTAATTGCATAGAATAATATAGCCATAATGTAAGATCATTTGTACTCTCAATTTTAGGAAATCTTTGAGATCATCTCTGTGTAAATTACAGCTTTTTTTGGTTTAGGAGCACCAACTGTTTTCCTAAAGTCCAAGAATACCCAAGGTCTGAAAGCGTTCCTTGGAATCCTCGTAGAGTGAAAGTAAGCCAAAGCATCTGCTATGCTGCTTTCAAACTTCAATATATCCATTCCCTCAAGAAGAGAGCTAAGCCACAGGAAAGGTAATGAAGTAGGAAAATCCTCACTAATTGGAGGACAAGTAGAGGTTGTTTGCATGCTTGATGCTTTGGTTGTTGTGCCCAGGAGGTACCTACCTCTTCTTAAACTCATTCTGCCAGATTATTGCAACTACCAAGATGAGAAAGAATTCAAAATAAACGCCAGTGTATTTACAATGCCTTTTCTTTTCATAATTTCAGTTATAATTGAGTGTACAGTTCTGCTCAAATCCCCTATTAAAATGTTGTGTGAGGAAATCTCATGTTTCTAATTCTTTTTTCTTGTCTCCAGACACCATATTGCAATATATTCTTCTAGCTATAGTTGCTAGTTTTTTGATACACTCTTAGGATATTGCTATCCCTGCTCAGTGTTCCTTCCAGTAATATCTTTGGTTCTCTGAGGGTGACTTTTGTAAACCAGTATTACCTCTTTAGTCAGGCCGGAAAGGTTGCTTTATCTTCCTGTCTGAAGCAGAAATTGCCTAGCTTTCTGTCTGATTTCATTCCTCAGTACTACATCAGTCAGGGCTTCTTCTTCTTTCTTCATTCACTAATGACACTCCCAGTACATCTGTGGTTACTTTTAATACTGCTAAGAGCTTGTCTCATTTGCCAGTCCCTAACAAGCCTGGAAACAGAGAGCTGTCAAGTTAATGAGGTGCTAGTGGCAACCTCACTTTGCATACCTCTGTTTAGTCCTTCATATTGAATAACCTGAATTCTGAATAAGAATTGGATAAAACCATGGGTATGGTTATGCTGGAAAAATACTTTGCCTTGAATTGTAATTGTAGTCTTAATAAGTTAAAGTTTTAAAATAAAGTTTTATGAATACCCTGGCAATGGAAAACTTATTTCATGTCACAAATTGTGACTCAAAGTGGTGGATCCACAACTCCTAATCATTACTGCAGCTGACAGAGATGATAAATAACATACTTACTAGAGCTGTTGTTTACTGCGGTGCAATGGGAATAAGACAGGTAATGGATTGGGCTACAATTGTCTGCTGTCTTTATCGGCATCAAGCCAGGTGTGTGGATTCACAAATCATGGTGTTGGCAACTTCATAGTGGATCTGCCATGGACCTATGAATACCTGTCTGCTTATCTTCCTTAATTTTTTTTTTTAAATTGTTTTCAAGTTCCTTGTTGTGAACAAATATATCTGACCCATTTGTGGGGATCTTAAAACTTATATAAAAATGGTGAATAGGTTTCTTTGAGCCTTCAAAAGGTCTTCTAGATTAAGAACATTGACCAGAGATCACAGTCCCTACATTTATGCTGTAATTAAGAAAACTTCTCCTTATTATAATGATAGCAGTCACTGGAATCTTCCAGACTGCACCATGTGTCACTCCAAGCTGATGGTGGCATGGACACTTAACACAGATAGATCTCTTGAGCAGCTGGGTGTGCGGGCATCACAGGAACAAAGTGGAACTGAACACCTGTAGTGTTTCATCCTGTGCCTGCATCTCAAGTCATAGCCAAGCTTTGATCCCAAACAGTTATTTGCTGCCATATTGGCTTCTGCATATATCAAAAAGAATTGAGACAGCTCAAGCCATATTGATTTGTGATGATGATAAGATGGCAACAGGTTAAATTTCTGTTTTGGGGGATTTGGACCTCAGAATAAGTGAATTAACACAGTTCCACCCCTTTTCCCTGACTTTTTTTTTCTTTGAGCATCAGTCCTGATCCTACTGGGAAAAAAATAAACAAAACAAAACCAAATCTGAAACCCAGCTCTATGCATTTCTTCTCCAGATCTTTTATTTTTGTGTTTTGAGTAAGCAACCTTCAGACACAACCTTACTCAGATGATGCTGAAAATTGAAGGGCCTGTTGCACCATCTGTGCAGAGGAGTGTGAGGCTGTCTCGACACTTATCCTCCCAGTTGTCTGTTTCTCCAGCCTATATAGAAACGTTATCTTTTGTCTCTAAACAGAACTCTTTTTCTTAGTGGTGCCTGGATTATATAAAATCCCCTTGCTGTTTTCTAGTGTGAACATGTTCCATACTTGTGTCTGGGAGAGGCGGAGGAAACAGCACCCATCATGACTGGCCTCTCAGCCTTGCTCTCAGACCTACTAGTCTGAGCATCTGCTTCTTCCACCATCCGTGGTTCTAGTTTTGAAGTTTTTCTTGCCTGGAAGATGCGCTCCAAAGTGCAGGAACAATGGCTTCTGGTTGCATACACTAGAGAGCAGCTGGGGTAAGAGGTCCTCTGGCCTGTATATGTTTCCCATATAGCTTCAGGTGCAACTAATCTGGAGTTTGATCATTGGATAGTCCCTTGAGATCCTATGATAGCTTTTCAGATCTGCTCACTACCATTTGCAAAAGTAGCTAGAACTTGCTTTTTTCCACCTGCCTCCTCACAGCTAACTGTGTGCTGTGGGACCTTTTAAAGACCCTAAATGTTTTGGCATGCCCAGTAAACATGCTCACTTATTGGATAAGTGGGATTGCTGTCCTCCCATTCCAGGTAAAATCTCCACATCCATGTATCCAATTTGCTAGTACTTTGGTCAGTCCTGCAAGAAAGTTCTAGGAAGACTAGGTTGTCCCCAGCTCCTTTTCCAGCAAGACTGAATTCAGGCTGAGGACTCAGACACCTTATTTCTTCTGGGAGTTGTGTTAGGAAAACAGATACTTTTTGAACTTGACTCAGCACCTGCTTGCTAGTGGTCCTACTCTTAGAGAATCGTAGAATTATTTAGGTTGGAAAGGACCCTTAAAATCATCAAATCCAGCCATTAACACAGCACTGCCAAATCCACCACTAAACCATGTCCCCACGTGCCATATCTACATGTGTTTTAAATACTTCCGGGGATGGGGACTCCACTTTCCTGGACAGCCTACTCACCCTTTTGCTGAAGAGATTTTCCCTAATATCCAGTCTAAACGTCCCCTGGAGCAACTTGAGGCCATTTTCTCTTTTCTTATTGCTTGTTATTTGGTGAAAGAGACCAGGACCCATCTCACTACAACCTCTTTTCAGGTAGTTGTAGAAAGTGATAAGGTCCCCACTGAACTTCTGTTTCTCCAGACTACACAACCTTAGTTCCCTCAGCTGCTCCTCATAAGTCCTGTTGCTTTATGTACCCTGGCAGGTGGATAGATTCTTTGGTGCAGGCACTGTGGTGGTCCTTCGTAGTAGCACAGTGGTCTGAGAACAGTCTACTCTGGTCAAGACCCAGGAAGTGGTAGGTTGTCCAGACCAGTAGCTAGTTCTGTGATCTCCACTAGCACCCTGCTAGCTTGTGCCAGAAAATGGCCACAGACTCTCACTGGGGCTTGTTTCCTGCTCCAGCGAGTCCTGGCAATTTCCAAACCTGACTGATTGCTGGTGGGATTTTAAAAAGTTTCTTCAAGTGATGTGATGTCCGTTTAAGACTGAAACAATTTACCAGATTGATTTTGTTTTCTTTGATTTTTAATATTTTCTTACCTGTGCCTTAATGAAATGAGGTAACAGCATTGGTTAAATAAGCCCTCAGCTAACACAAAATAGGAATGCCTTGATTTGCACAGTCAGTTTTGCTCTATTTCCTATGAATATGTCTGAAGTTTTGTTCCTGAGATGTTCTTTGGCACAGTTGTGTTTCAAATGTAAGTTAACCTGTTTGTGACCTTTATATGAAATTTTATCATTATAGAAATAATACCCATTGCAGAATGTGGTCCCGATCCTGGGGTCAAAAATGAAATAAGAAATCTCTTTGGTTTGAAGTTGGTTGAACTGAGAGACATATGAGATGGTGGAAAATGTCCTTAGGGGAGTAAACGTCAAGAATATTTTTGTGATAATAACTGTTTTTCGTATGTAATTGCAAAACCTTAGGAGACACTTGAAAAGTAATTACACAATGACAGTAGTGACTTTTCAATATTAAAACTATTTTTCATGCTACTCTATTATGCTGATATGTTAAATCTGAGGAGTATTCTTGCAAAGAATGTGTTTCTAAGAGACCCATTAGAGAAAGAAGCCTAAGTGTACCTTTTTCTTCATTAAACAGACCTTTTAAATGAACCTTATGGGCTGAAACTCATGTGCTCCCTGGTTCAAATTTTGTGATCTTTACTTTTAAGCAAGTTCTGTCTTGACATTTGTTCTTGATTACAAGTTACTATGTCAGGAGTAAAGTGGTGAGGGAAGGCTGAGATATGTGACTGTTGGTATTAAATAGCTCAAAGAACTGAATGAGTACTTCTGAATTCCATGAATCTGAACGGGTATTTCAGAATTCCATTGATCTCTATGGGTACAAGGAAGGCCAGAATTTCACTTTTAATACATGTTACAGTGCAGTTAACCTGAAAACATGTCTTTGAGTCTTGTGAAGTAATGTATTATCCACAGTGTTTAGCTGATGGAGCTCTTTCAACAATGACATATTTTGAATATATTTAACTGCAAAACATATGTTTTTCATAAGTGTTTTACTCATCTTCATGTAATGGGATTTGCATAAATAGTAGTTGCATTTATTGGAGAGTTTCTTTAAGATTTCTTTAAGGTTAGAAGGAAGGATTTTGAGAACAAGCTAAACTAAGTTATTAAGCCATATTTTTTTGAGAGGAATTCAGAACCAATACATGTAGTATAAAGCACACAAGAAAAATATGTTGATCACTATATTTACATTAAAAATAATTAAATTATATGAGTAGTTGCTAATTAGCTCTGGAGGCTGAAATAATTAGTTTAATCAAAGTACAAACTTTTGCTTGCTTCTTCCCTTTTCAGAACAGGACACTTCAGGGAGCCGCATGTAATTAACTGTCATTGCTTTCTAGGACATGGCTTTTCTTCTGTGGCTACCAGCTACTGCCACTGGGTAGGACAATTTTTGAAGTACACCAGCTGAGTGTTGTAGTCACTAGTTACCCTAGTAACTGAGTTGGACTGTCTCATTTTTCATAGGCTGTTAAGTGTTTTAAAATAAAACTGTTGATAATTGCCAGCCTAAAAGAAGATTGAGATGCTGCTGGATGACTGAAACACATGACAGTCCCGTTCATGTTCCTAACCCTCTGTGGGCCCTCTGAACCCAAACTTGTTAAATACATAGTTGTATGCACTGACAGATTTTATATGACATATGGCTAACAAGACGAGAAGGTACAAATCGATGGAAAATAAACCAAGAGAGAGAAAACTGCTGATATGGCAAATAAGGGTGTGTAAAGAAACTGCTCACTGTTCAAGCTGAGTACATGGTGTTTGCACAGGACATATTTATGTATATAAGAGATAAAAGCACCACATTCTGATTCTACTAATTATGTTTTTGGCAGGGATAGGTTTTTATCCTCTATTCTGTGGCATATGATTCAGTAGGAATGGTCACAGGCTTATGGGGTTTCGGCTGCATATTTTCATGCAGACAGCTCCAGTGGAGGTTGTTCCTGTAAGTCTGAGATGGAGACTACCTTTAAACATCAAAAGAGCTGTATCAAAGCACAGTTGTGCCCACTCCATGCAGAGAAGAGAAACCTTAAAACCAAATGTTACTCCTTCAGTATCTAGCCACTGTATTGCAGCTTTGACTATCCTCAGAAACCCATCTTGTCTGGTTCTTTTACATTCATTTGGAAGTGGTGATTGGAATTCTTATGGTGTTCGTCGTGCACTGAAGTGGCATTGTGATGTTCTCTCTTGTTTATTCTTTTCCTATGTTCTGCATTTTGGATTATTTTTTGACAGCTAGTGAGCACCAACGTGATGTTTTTATGGGTCTACCAATGATAAACACCAAATATCTCTATTTCTAAGTGTTAATAGCCAATCAAGAGCCTATTGTCATGTGTATAAAATTTGGATTGCTTTCTCCGAGGTACATCCCTTCAAATACATCTCAGCTGAAATTCATTTACCATTTTCTTGCTCCATAGTAACTATTAGGAGATCCTGTTGTGTTTCTTCAAAGTTGGCCCTCATCTTCGTCAGATTGCTATCGAGCTCTTTTCCCAAGTTGTTTATGGATATGCCAAACAACATACACCCTAGGATTCCTGAGGACTTTGGTACCTTTGTTTTTAACAAATTTTACTGGGATAGATGCCAGACTTGCTGGTACTTCCCTTAGTCTTTGAGACGGATCCCAGGAGAGACTGGTGACACATCACATTCCCATCTTTGTATACTGGGGAACTTTCGGTGGAGGTTACATCTTACTACAGCTTTAGCTCTTTCTCCTTTGAGGCTTGTTGGCTTTTTCTGGTGAACCCTGTCTGCCTGTGGTAATTTTTTTTTTTTTCATTTAATGTTGCTGCTTTTGTCTGTAATGCCTTGTACCAATGCTCCAATTTGAGGCAGATCTTCCAGTGTGTTCTGCTGTATAGATTATTTTGGAGTGAGAATTATCTCACACTGAACACAGATACAAAAAAACCCCAGCCAAACCCTTTCTGCTACAGTCTGCTCTTCTCTAACTGTTCTTTTTAATACCTGCATCATCTGTTTGCTTAGAAGTCCTTTAGCAGGCTGCCAACTCCTAATTATATTTCAAAAAGAATTTACTACTTATTTTATACTCCTAAAAATAATTTCTCAAGCAAGCTCTTTTCTTGGCCTGCATTATTGAGTCTGTATATTAATAATGATAAATGTTATGATCCTTTTTTGTTATATCCTTCCAAGTTTGTTTTTTTTATGTGTATGTGTTTTTGTTGTTGTTTGGTGGGTTTGGGGGTTTGGGTTCTTTTGGCTTTTTTTTCTATTAAAGATAATTTTTAGAACCTTCCCTACTTGACCGTTCAGGCATTCTGGTTGTTGTTCGGTCTTTCTCAAGTCATTTTGGGGAATTAATTAGCTTTTGGCCTGTCCCTTTGAGTTTTATAGTGTCTTCAGGTTGCCTACAAAGATTTTAATCTGTAAGCTTATAGCTCCCCCTTTCAATTTTAGTGTTTGAGTTTTGGTTTTATTTGTTTGCCTAACAAGCTTTGTCATTGTTATAAAGCAGCTCCTCAGTAGCAATATTTTGTGAACCATGTTCTTTCCACTTCTTGAGATCGGATTGAGTGTTTTTAGTTTCCTCATATGGGTGTTTTTTGTTTGTCTTGTGTACTTGTTTGTTTTGTTTTTCTACAGCACATGAGACACAGACAGTCATATCAACTTCCATCTGTTGTTGTAATCCACAGCAAATTTATCTGGATGTACTAAATTATCCCTTGACTTCTTGTGTTTCTTCTTTGACAGCCTTTCTTATATCTGCATTTCATAGAATCTCAAATAGTTTCAATCGTGGTTGGATGACCAGTCCTCTAGGTAGTTTATTTTTATGAGCCTGTGCTGTTCAGTCTCTTTTTTTTATTCATAGCCACTTGTTACTATTTGTTAATTCATCTATACTGTTAATACAGGCCTTTCTTCAGTCCCTGCTGAAGTGTATTCCTTTCAATCTTTCCTACTTTTTCAGTATTTTGATGATGGTCTTTTTTCCACCAAGTTTTCAGTAAGACTATTGTGTAAATAATGCTTTAACAATGGGCATTGTAGTTCTTCCATCTCGCTTCCTAGGCTTATAGAGAAGAGTACTTTCGCATGGGTGCTTTATTTCTCTGAAAAACTTTAAAAAGAGAGTCTGTCTGTTCTGTCTTTGCTGTTTCCTTCTTGCTTGAGTTTAATCAACTTCTGTCCTTTCATTTAATTGAGACTTTCAGGTTTCTTTGACATTACTGCTTTTCTTAAACCATGTACTGTGTTTCTATAACCTCTTCAGTTTGAATGTTTTCCTCTGACCTTTGAAGTGCCAGCAAATTCATTCTTTTCTAGTTTAGATTAAGCTCAGATACCTTCTAGAGGCTCTCTCCCTATTCCCCAAGTTTCCCTGTTTCTTTGATTTTCCTTTTGAACACATTTTCTTAGCTACTTATTAAACTTCTGCTTGTCAACCAGTCTTGTTCCGAGAGCATTTCTGTGAATGCTACCATAGTTCTCTGCTTCTTCACTAGCAACAAATATTTTGTCTCCAGAACTTTTCTTTCAACTTCCTCATGTTACTGTTATTTGCAGAATAGCCATGGCCTTTGACTCAGCACCTCCAAGGAACCTTTCCAAACCGTCTGTGAGGTCTGATGTTTTTTGTGTTAAACAGAGAAGTCTGTGATCTCTGGTATGTGGAGACTTTGTGTTCCTGATAATCATTGTTACAACACTGACACAGGTGAGGTTCACTCCTAGCTGTCAGGAAAACTTGGAAAAAAATGGATACAATTGTTTTCTACTGAGTAAATTAGAAGATGAATAATATCTATATGTAGCTGTACTCAATAAAAAAAAGTCCACCAGCAAAAAGTGCTTGGCTCTGTAGTCAAGCATGTAGGTGGTCAGAAGGGTGTTCATAAGACCTACATGGTTAGTCACTGTATTATCACTATTAGTCCCATGTGTTAATGAGGACAGATTGTCTAAAGTCAAAGAACTGTTCCTGTTGGATTTCAGCAGAATTACACACTTCTCATATGGGGAAGATTTCACAGCACACATTGTTCATGGCTTTGAAGTTTGGGGAAAGGTCCAGGTGGCCAGAATGTCATCTGAAGGATTTGGATGAAATCTTCCTGCTCCAATAATGTTCTCATGTACCAACAAATATGAAATGGTGTAGGATATGGCCGTGAATGCAGAACTGTTTCTTATGGTTACAGGCAACATCACACAGCAGCTTAGCAGTTAGAATTACCTGATCTGCGTGATGTGCAAATGACTGGATTGATTGCGTATAGTGAGGAGTCAGACATCACTGCTAACAATTGTAGACTGCACATCAGACTCATTAATAGACAGAACTGAATTTCTCAAGACAACAGACATCATGAAACAACTGGATTTGAGCCTGATGCTGTTATCATCGATCTACTAAGCCAGACAGGGAATGCTGAATCAGAGGGGAAAAAAATTCAGGCATGCAGTTACAGAGGGCCTTAGTGAAAATCAAAAGCTTCATTGACACAAACTTCAGGACACTTTGATTAAAAGATACGGTTCAGTTAATTTTCTGCTAATGTCCTTGAACATGATGCACAGGACTCAATGAAAGATTTTTAAAAAAAGAAATAGAAGGAACACGAGAAAGCTTCTAACCAGGTACCTAAGCAAGAAAAACAAGCAAAGTTTTATATTCTGAAAGATAAATGGTGAGCATAAAAGGCAGAGGAGTTTTTCTAAGTTGTGGATCCAGAAAATACAATGTGGACCTGGAAATAGCATCTGGCCTTAAAGACACTGAATCATTTCTGAAGTGAAGATGGACTAATACTGATGGAATTGATGGAAAAGAAATCTGAGATTGCTAGCCAAAACCTTTCAGTTATTGTCCTAAATGATGAAGTCCTAGATGAAACTGTACAGCTACTTGGCCAGGAGCAGGGTGTGGCACCTCCTAGTAAAATGGAGATTTTTCCAGCTGTCTAGCAAATGGTACACGCTGCAGCAGCAGTTAGCCAGAAGACTTTCGCAGCTTTTGTAGGGAACTAGTTCTTGAGGTGTTAGAGAATTTAAATGCTGTCCAGTTTTAAAAAGAGAAGAGTGATTTTCTTTTCTGAAAATCTTTGTCTCAACTCCTGGAAAAGGCCTTACAGGAAAGATGAACAATTTTTGCTACAAAGGTAACTCAACAGATTCTTTCAGTCTGTAACTTGACAGATTCTTTCCTGGTTAAAGGAAGACATTGTTGTATTTTGATTGAGAGGCCAGTAAACTAGTAATCCTTGAGCCCTGTAACTTTTTTTTAACAGTCAGCATTTTTAAAAATATTGAAGGTATTGAAATTAAAGATAGTGAATATTGAAATTGAGAATTGAATAGATGTATGAAATAAAATATTAAATCAATGTCTGAAGAACATTACTCCCTTGTTTTTATATTTACATTTGGAAAGTGTTTCACTGATCTCAGCAAAAACTGATTTTAGTAGGAATTTAATGTATTAAATGGTTTGTGTTAATTCAAAGTGTGTGATATTTTAGATCCCAGCAGGAGTTTTCTGTATATAGTCTACTGTTTAATTCCACTAGATGAAAAGAATAAGGAAAAAGTATCAAAAGAATAAGAGACCACGTTAAAAGATTTTTATCCTAAAACTGGTCTTTTAACTTCTTAGTTGTTCATTTTTATAGATTTCGTCATCTGACTATGTTTACATATGTAACAGTGAAGTGCTCTACAGCAACTTTGCTGTTTAAAATTAAAACTGAGGGCATGACATTATCTGGAAAAGAACAGGATGTAGAATGAGAAAAGGTTGTGGGTTTTGGAAAGATGAGTGAAAGTGACTTCAGATTTTAGTGGTGATAATAAGATTATCACACTTTGGAAGAATTTGTGGGGGTTGGAAAAATTTCTAACAGTAGACTTTTTAATTTCTTCAGTAATTAAAAGACAGCAAGATAGAAAACACTCAGGAAGACAGAGCTGTCAGGTAAGATCCATGTTATTGCAGGCTTAGCCATTATGTTCACAAGTGTCATGCTGATATTTTAATTCCATTACCTCTGGTGTATTTTAATTTCAGAAACTAGCAAAAAAAAAAAAAAAGTGTTTGGGTTTGATTTTTTTTCATTCTTCTTCCCACATCTTTGGGAAATGGTTAAAGTAACAGAACAGTTAGCCTTCAGGATTTGTTTTTGCATATGAGCTTTTAATCTGCTAAACACACTGGTGATTGCAAATATTGATCAGGAAGCTACAAATTCTAAATGTGCTGCTCTTAAAGTTACAATTCTATAAAGATTTAGTTCCTGTGAAGTAATAGGAAAATATTGTTAAAAGCAGTTTCCAAAATAAACCTCTTCCTTACAGGGCCTGCTTTTGTTGGCCTGACATTAGCATGTAATTTACAGGCAGGATTGTGAAAAATCCCCCTGTACACATTCAGGCTTTCTGTAAAGGATTCAAATTGTAATAAGTTTTAATTTCTCGTATATTTTATAAATTGCCTGATGTGTATACTATTCGGTCTTTAAATTTCAGTTTTACTTCAGAATTTGTACAGTGGATGATGCGATGCAAGCAGCCTGTGGCCGCAGAAGCAGGTTGTTCAATGTCAGCCCAGAGAGGTGACATCCCATGGCAGTCAATGAGGTGTCATTCACTTACATGTGCTGAGGAGCTGATACACTGTAGTCAATTTTATTTTTTTTTACCTCCATATGTTTAAATCAAAATAAAATGTGAAATTGTGTAGTAGGCAACCTGAGAAGGGGAGAAAGTAGAAGTAAAATTTTAGATTTAGTGATCCAAGTGGCTCAAGGTAAGTGTTGAGATCAGTGTATGCAAGGAAATTGATTAGTTGTTAATTTGGAAGAAACATTTTGATGGGTTGATCTAATTATAGAATACATATAAGAATATGTAGCTGCATGAGCATACATATGCTCTAAACTGACATCTAAATATTGTTGATTTGTTGTGAAGCCAGATCCTCCCAGAAAGTACAGTAGTTTTAATTGTGCATCTGGATATTCTCGCTAGTATATTTATAGCATGATTGTTATCACTGAAATGATTTTGCCATCTTTTAAATATGTGGTTTTCCACAGTCTTGGCTTCCTCCAGGAGCTTGCGGTTTCCTTCAGTGCTGTGACCTGGCTGTGTGACAGATGGTACAAGGAAGTTAATGTTGTCCTGTCGCCTGTGAGGGGTTTCATTTCTCTTGCAACAAGAGTTTTACCATCCCACCTGGAAGTGCAGAAGTCAAAAGTCAAAATTAAAAGCTTTTGTTGTCATCTGGGCTGACATTGTTTGCGACATTACTAAATCAATTGACCCTAAGATTAACTCGGTTGATTTAGAGCATGGTGCTATTCGGTGATCCTTGTGAATCCCTTCCAACTCAGAATATTCTGTGATTCTATGATTCCCTGATTCTATAATGACACCAAGTTTGTGGGTTCAATCTCCATATGGGCCATTTAGTTAAGAGTTGGACTTGTTGATCCTTGTGGTTCCCTTCCAACTCAGAATATTTTGTGAAAATTAACTGAAACAAATTTCAGAGATGAAAATGATCAAAAATCACAAAATTCAGATACATAAATCAGTAGTTCTTACTTCTACTAGATAGGCTTTGAATTTTTTCTCTTACTATGCAAGATTGCATGTATCTTACTCCATGCAACTCTATACTCTTATGAACACTTATCTCTATGCCTAATTTTAAGACCATAATTTTGTTTTCAGTACAACTACCCAGATGCTTAAAAGCCTTCATGTGCATATTTAATATATGGAAGCTTAGTGTTTGCATTTCAGAGTTAGCACTATAACTTTCAGTTCCTCAGCTCTCTTTTTGCTTGTATCCTGATCATCAGTGTTGCAGTAATAACTGCCTGAATGTGTGACTTTGTGAGTTCAAGTTAAAAGATGAGATGACTTTTGTCGGGCAGAGTAGGGTATATGAAAGATCATCTACAGACTGCAGAGGCAGATATGAGTTTTCTCTGTGGTATTTCCCTTGTTTTGAACCTGTCAGGGCAGTGGCTACTCCTGGGCTGGAGCTGGCCTGGTGCAGAAGATGTGTGTCACAGTGCGCAGTACACATGTAGGCAGAGCCGCAAGGAAAACAGAGAAATTGGAAGATAGGAGGGGGACAGATTCTTACAACGTCTCTTGATATTGAGTCGTAAAACGTAATAAATAAGAGGGAAAAAAATCCCAAGAAAAAATACTGACAGCATTTGTAAATTTCTGTAAATTTACAAATTTCTTTGTAAATTTTTAGTTTTGATCTAGCTGGAGCAAGTCTTAGACACATAAGAAAGGAAAAAAAGCTACATTAAAATGCTTTTAAGTAAAATGTGAAATATTTAAGTTGAAAACTCATCAATAAACAAGATTTATCAGGGCACTAAGAAAGCAACTGAGAATTAGGGAAAAAGAAATGTTGTTTCTTTGTGCTTAGATGCCTTACAGATCATCAAATAAGTACTTTCAGATTCTTCTGAAAATTTCACCAATATGAAAAAAGAATCCAAGGCTTTTCTGCATGAAGTGTGTGGTTAGTGGAGGATTTCATACTGTTGCAGCAGTAGGATTTGGTGCTTGATTTTGGAATCCTTGTTGCTGCAAATGAGGCTGTTAGAATTCATAACAGCTGGGGAATGACTAAAGATCCTATGACCAGACTTTTGATATAATGCTGTTGTTCTTCAACCAGGCATACTTCTGAACGCATACAGGAATACAAAATCAAATATTTATTCCTTTTTAATGCATCCATAATTAGATAATTTTAAGATGTTAGTGTTTTAATTTCCAAGTAAGTTCTGTAAATAAATTTAAATATTTATTATTCTGAATCTTACTTCAAGTTGTATTCTAGTCCTTGCTCTGGGTGTCGTTGCTACATTTCCAAGTGAGCAGTTGCTAGGAAAAAATGTATATATGTAATCTAGAGTCTGTCCTACCAGACAAATACTTTAAGCAGAAGCAAAACGTGGAGTAGAATGGATTGAGGTTCCCTTCCTCTGGCAACTTTAGTTTGGTCCTCACCAAACTAAATTTGGTGAATAAACTACCTGCACTCCAGCGTCCATTACCACCGTCTGTAATCCTTCTTGTTACTCCTCAGATTGCTCCTGGCTGTATCACTGTTGGCCACTGGTGAAACAACAGCCGTGGTTAATAGTGGACTCTGTGAGGCTTGGTAGTCTCTTGGTGACATCCCTGATAAAAGTCCCCAGTTAGCTTCATGACTCTCTAGGGTGCATCAGGTCGGCACATGGGTGCCTGTGTACCTCTCAGAAGAAAGTCACCTACTACTATCACCCATCATGTTTTTTAGTTGTGTTCATTTTTACACAGGGAGCAGATGGGGCAGCCTTGTTCATCTCCTGATGTGACGGGTCTTTCATCTTCGGTCTGCAGAGCACTGAAGAGGTTCTGCAAGGGCATTCCAGGCTTCAGGGAAAATTTCTTCCTCCTTTGGGTCCGTGCTGTTGCAAACTTCCATTGTTCTGCATCATCTACCCCTCTCTCTCTTGTGTGTGTGCACCAGTGATGCAGTTGTTGGCTAGTTGGCCACGGGTTGCGGGTCCCCTGCAGACTATGCTTGGAACTAGCTAGCTAACTCAGCCTCCCTGATGTTGTGCAGCCTTCTCACAGCCCTCTGCAGCTCAAATTAGTAAAAGAAGTAGCATGCAGTATTGTGGTTAATAGTTACAGTAGTAGTTACAGACAGCTTCTTGCCGAGAAAGAAGTTCTGTTTTGATTGAACTCACTTTTGATATCCAATCATGTCTTTCTGGGATCTCCGTGTACCATAAATTCAGACTACGTTATTGCTGTCTGACCTTTAAACACATTAGTTTTTAACTTCCTTTTCATTTTCCTCTCTTTCCAGGAAGTTGAAGACCATGTGGCATTTTTAATAACCGTTCCAACTGCCCTAGCAATTTTTTTTGCTATATTTATCCTTGTCTGCGTAGAACCTGTATTTAAGAAGCTGCTTCGTGTATTTTCTCTGGTGGTCTGGGTGTGTCTTGTTGCCATGGGATATCTCTTTATGTGTTTTGGAGGAATCATCTGTCCCTGGGACCAGGTAAGACTGTCATTATTACTGATTTTACTTCTGTTGGGTAAATTTCCAAGAACCATTCTATACAAAAGCATTCACATTCATTTTTGTGGGGCATTTCATATAATGGTTTTATGACTAAGTGGTTGCATGCTGAGACTCCCTGCATCTATTTTATAAATACCAGAGATGTGCATACTTAGGATATATTAGGAAATATTTGGAGGATTTTGCTTTCATATTTTTAAACTTCTCTGTGTAATGAATATGTGGATCCAATCACCAACTTCTTTGTATAGTGAATATTTGATTCTAGTGACCAATTAATATGACAGAAATGCTAGCTTTGTTCAGCACTGCTGATGCTATCTTCTTCAGTTTAAAATGTTTGAGCTTTCAGTGTAGGCTTTCTGTGGTTTTCAAGATGTTCTCTAGCAGTGTGTGAGAAAAAGGACTGGGTGTTTCCTTACTTGTCTAGGGAAATGAGTGAGTAGAGAAGCAGTGAAGTACCCTCCACATTTTTTAAATTTTGTAATGGAGACAAAGCAGAATATAATTGCAGCCTAATGGCAGCACTTTTGAAACATCAATAAATGATGCACAATATCCAATGCTGAGCATGATTGATTCTTCTGTGTTCCTCTGTATTGTTTTCTTTTCCCCAAACAGCTCTATTTGGGAATACTCCTTATAAAATAATTTTAAAACTCTTCAAAGGATGGAAAAAAAATATTTCAAACATATAAATATGTCTTCTGAAAATTTCGCACTAGTTCCATGAATTTAGTATAACCTTTAAATGGTATTGCTCTATCCAAAATGCCTTCTAGGTCTTTGAGATACACTTGAAACAAATTGTTTCACTTGTTATTCAGATCTTGCAAAGACTTATGCAAATACTGAACTTTAAGCATGCGGATAGTTCCTTTAAACTCTTTAATTCAAATTATTTAAATTACTGGTGTATGTTGGCAATATTTCTGGAGCCCTTACCTTTGTGTTTGACTTTATATTTTCATTTTCTTGGAAGGTTCTGGGATTAATTATGTAAGAAGCCTCCTTCCAGTTTTTTTTCCTTTTCTTTTCGGTATTTGAAACTGCCAAATCAGACCACACTTGCATGTAATAAAAAGCAAATCAGAACATGAAATACTTTTCTCTAGATACAGATTTCACCATGGGAGTTCTTATATCTTTATGATATCTGCTCTAGATAATTCACATGATCTTACTTTTCTGATTTATTTTCATTGCCAATTGTGGGAAGTCATTTCAGGATATTTCAGACTTTCAAGCTTAGATGCAAATATTTAACTGTATTATTTGTTCATTACAAATTGTAGTGAGTTTAATTTGGTATTTGAAAGATAGAATAATGATTTTCAAAAGCATTTGGCCTGAAAGAGATCTAAGAGAGATACTGATGTCTTGGTCACGAGGTTGTGTTTAGCCCGTGAAGATGGTTTGTCCTGCTTTGCTTTCCTCTTAGGAAAAATGTAGGCATTCCCACAGCATCCCAGGGACATGGCTGGCTATGTGAGGCAGGAAGGACTGTGGAGCTCTGGGGAAAGGCATTGTCTTGCTGCAGGTTGCCAGGACACAACTTCTCTGATGTTTCAGTCTGCTCCTTGCTTTGCGTGCAAGTGTTGCTTGGAGAAAAGGATATTTGGGAGGGAGCTGCATCTCTTGCTCTGCCAGCAGCAGCCGGCTCCGGGCAGCAGCCTTTCCCAGTGCTGTGCAGGCTCCAACTGAGAGTGAGCAGGGATTTTCCAGAATGCCTGGACCCCGCGGCAGATGTCTTTGGCATCTGGCAGGAGAGGGGCTGTGCCAGAGCGGCCCCTGGCCCCTGCTGGGAGTCCGAGGTCCTGTGGCTCCCTGCAGTGGGACCCTTCGCTTCCCCAAAACCACATTTTTCTCCTTTGAATAGGAGTGCACTTTTGTGGATTGCTTTTGTAGGCATACTTTTGCCTAGTGTCAGTTAAGAGTAAACTGTGAAAATATGGGAGTCTTTCTGGGAATTTGACACCTTACACAATAGACTAATTATAGGTTAGATGTTTTTGAACATCTGAAAAAGAACTGTGAGCAATAAAATACTGCCATGTATGCCTGTGATGCTGGTGTTTTGTTTGCTCTGCATCAAGAATGCACAGGTCAATAATCGGTGTTCTCTCTTATAATCCTACATGAAAACAAATTAGAAAAATCCTTCCTCAGTGATCACTGACAGCTGCTTTGTTGAAGTTCTGTGAATCTTTAAACCATTTTGCTTGGCATATTAGGGTGTTTTTGTGGTTCTTTTATGCTTTTTATGAAAGAAAGGAGATGTGACGTAAAATTTAAATTAGTTCAGTCAAGTATGTCCCTGTCAACATAACTAATTAGGAAATTATGAAAATAAAAGAAAGAGCTAGTTCATGCGCAGTTACTTTCTAAACAAGTGCTTTATTTTAATTTTCTTCAAATTACAGCCTAACTTTTGTTTTGGTCCAGCAGAGTTTTAAAATACTCTTTTCATCGTAACTTTCATGTCCCCTGAATCTTAAGCTTGTTAAGAATATGGTGTTTCTTAATTGTACTGGTAACTTTTGAAAGATAGATTTTTTGCATACCACAGTTGATAGAAAAAAGCTTGTTATTCTGTCATTTGTGCACAAGCCTTCTCCCTGAGTGAGAACTCTGCATCTTTTAAATTTTGGCTTAATGATTTTCATGTGTCTCTCGGCTGTTTGCGACTGCTAAATATAGTTTTTCTCTGTTGTCTTAAGGAACCTTAGGTGTGAACTTTTGCAGCTTTTGTTTACAATAAAAATACCACTTGAGAGAGACTATTCTGGTTAGGAACTCAATATATATTTAATGCAGAGCAGTTCCTCCAGAGCCTGCAGGCACATAGCTCAAATAACTTTCACGATGCTTAGAGGGCTGGAAATAAATTGGCTGGTCAGGGCCACTGTTGGGTTTTTTTTATTAGAAACTTGTAGGCTGATGTGAAATAAGTGCAAATCATAATTGGCTTCAGCTATCTTTTTACTGTCCCTGCAGACCGTTTTTATCAGTCTCCATTTCCTTGACTCTTCTTTGGGTGTAGCTACAGCTTTGGAGAGAAAGCTGTTACTGGGTAGGTATCTGGCCACTGTTTGAAGGGGGAAGACAGTGCAGCTGTGGACAGTTACTTTGTCCCTTGGTCTGGTCAGCAAACCCCATACCCCCCAACTAGTGGTTGCCTGCTGAGCCTGATCCAAAGGCTGTTATTATCACTGGACTGCTTGGGCATCATCACTAACCTGTTCATGACAGCAGCCAGGATATTTGCACTATCAGCCTTACTAACTTACCTCTTAAGTTAGTCCAAACTCCCTTACTCCTCTGTATTGACAACAAAACACAGCGAGTACACTGAGAGGGAGATGGAGCGTGCTTTAGGGAGGCAGTGGGTGGCTTTACATGATTGGAACAGTGATGACAAATGTCTTTGGTATCTGACAAATTTTTTTAAAGAAGTGTGGCAACCCTCTCTTACTGGTGTCAACCCAAGTTTCTGTCACTGCCATACTTGACAGTGTAGCCCCTGGTTTTCCCTGGTGCCCCAGGGAACTCAGATGCCTTGTTAGGACCTTCACGCGCTTCACTGTGCTAGAGCCCAGGAGGGAAACTGGGCTGCCTGCTAGGAATCGGAGACACCTGGGTGAGTAGGAAAGAAGTAGAGCAAAGGCGGTCATGCTGAGGCTCAGAGGGAGTGATTCCCTGCTGGCAACTTTTTTCAAGTCTAAGGTGTGAGCAGTAATGTGTGGACATGGTTTCAGTGAGGAAAGACCCGAGGGTGATGCTAATTTAGCAAGGTCCATGTGGAAATCTCTAGATGGTGTGTTGGTGAAGGGCCAGTAATGCATGGCAGGCAAGCTGAGTAAGGAGTTCTGGTCGAAAAAGGTGATGTATTGATTTTATCATGTTAAGACTCTTCCCTACTATAGAATGAAGTACCTTTCCTTTCAAAATGTAAATCCAGTCTCTATCTGTAGAGTTTCATACCAGGGAATGAATTGAAATTAGTTTCTTCTTGTTCCGTGGACAGTGTAGCTACTGTACAACAGTCGCCTTTCCATGTCACCCTCTGACATGTCTAATACTTCCTCAACCTTTTATACAGGGTGTATGTAAGTATGTCATAGCACATTGATATCAATGGGTAAAAAGAGCTCTTAAAGCATGCAGTAGATGATATAAAAAAAGAGTAATTATACAGCATTATACTAGTCTAATGAATTCTATCATTGCAGGATTTTGGTGTTCAATTCTATTTAATTATAAATATGTTTGCACAGCACAGGCACCAGATGTGTTCCTCCTTCTCTATATTCAGTTACAGCACAGAAAATTACTTCAAGCGGAATTTGACACTTATGGTTTAAAAAAAAAAAAACTATCCAGAGTGATGTGTTTAGAATATATGCTTGATTATTTTAGCTTAAATTCTACTTTTTAAGCTGAATTTAAAGCACTTTTTTGTTTTGTTTTAATGTGTTGATATGGAACAGTTCAGTTCAGGCCTCGAGGCAGTCCTGGTTTACAAAGTATGGGCAAAATTTTATGCCCTATTATTTATAATGTTGATTTTTTTGCTACTGTCGTAGCACCTGAGGATATCAGTCTGTTGTGTGCTGTGGAGTGAGGGGGGCCTGCACAGAGTTTCTGTGGTTATGGTAACTAGCTCCTATATTAGGCCATGGGGTGAGCTGATGGGTCTGCAGAAAGAGAAGAATTGTCTTTTTAAGGAATTACATTGGGTCTGGTTTCCACATCTTGGGACCTGCCCTATCTAAAGTCAACCCTGCCATAAATTACTAATAACATGTTTTGTGGTTAAGCACTGCAAAAAGAAAAAATAAAAAATTAGATGTTTGAGGAACACAAGGCAGGTATCATCGAAGTGCCTGCAGCACAGTAGAGTGAGGATGAGTTAATGCTATACCACTGGTTCACGACCTGGACTGTGGAGAATACTTGACGTTTTTTTAAGTTCGAGATTAATCAGACTCTCAGGAATGAGTATCCTGAACAAGGAACCAAATCTTGTAGGAACGTGGTTCAGTACCTTGTAGGTGAGTAGTCACCTGAAAAAGGACATGAAGAAAACCAGGAAGGTGGTATGAAAAGGGAAGATACTGCCAAGCAGTGATACTGTGCTTTAGGAGTAGGAGTGACAGGAAAAGAAGAAACCCACAATCCACAACTATATGCCATATTTTCAGTTATATTCAAGGAAGGAGAAGAACAGATTATTTTTATCTTAATGCTTTTTTTAGAGAGATATAAAGTCACAGGCTTAGTATCAAGGCATTTAAGTGTGTTTATCATGTCTGGTGTGGCTATATCTGTATAGAGGACAGGGAAAAGATGAACTATTAGAGGCCTACGAGTTCTTAAAATCAGTAATATAGTAGATTAATATAATAAAATATTGTGTGGAGCCTTGGAATCCCTGTTGACACAACTGTTGTGCCATTCTTAACCTTTGCTATGGCATGGCAGTGCATTGGGATAGTTTGTGGAAAGAGAACTGATTACTGTTATAAATAGGGAATATATTTTTGAAAAAAGATGAAATTCTTTTTTAGTGCCAAACAGAAGACTAGAAGCACTGGTAGAGGAGATGACCATTGTTAAAGTAACTGTACATGTAGGTGAGGGGAGATGGCAGATAGTGTGACTTCAGAGGGTGTCAGGTAGGAGGAAGATTGCTGGCTGGATTTCTCAGGGAGCTCTCTGGAGAATGTTTGCCTTTATTAGTGCTTTTTACTAGTGATGGGGTGACAGAATGTCACTGATATAATGAAATTTGTCAATGACCCAGTTCAAAGATTCCTAATACAGAGAAATATCATAATGTTATGGGGAAGAAAAGCTTGACCTTGAGGACTACAGTAATACCGGCAAGATGAAATTTAATAACAGGAAATGTGAGGTATCTGCATTTAGGGAATAACAGAAAAAGTTTCAGCTACAGTCTGAGTTCATCAGTAGAAAATGAGCAAGGACAAGCAGAATGAAGAGAGGAAGCATTAGCTGATCACTGGATCATTAGGACATGCATCCAGAAAAGACTCAGTTATGATGGCAAAGTATCCAGCTAAAGATGAATCCTTGCCTTGATGACTATGTACATTTCTAGTTACCTTTATTCAAAAATTTAAACTGAAACTGGAATAAATAGAGAGATCATCAAACAAGATCACCAGGATAAAGGAGAGTTTTGTGAAAGGAGATGAGAAAAGCTTGTCTTGGGTATAGATCTTCAGAGGAGAAGAATGTTGAGAGTGGTGTGACTGCCATCTACAGATAGTCCATGGTTGCAGGCAGCAGATTTGAGGAGAAGCTACGGAAGATAAAAAATTAGTGACACATACACACATACACCCCACCCTCCACCCCTCCAAATAAAAATCAGCTGACCATTAATGAAAATTAAACTGAAAATTGGAATAAATCCCATAGCCATTAGGGCACTGAGTTTGTGGAGTGGCTAATATCCTCAGAATAATAAGGATTAAAATAATGAATTGATTTTACAGTGGAATGCTGCCCTTAGCTGAGAGTCATTCAGTGTGTTCAATAACAAGGACATGGACTTTAGTGGTTCAGGAGCATCCTTTGCACTACTGAACATCTGGGAACTATTGAACTGTTTTAAATTACAATTTACTTTGACCTGTCCCTGAAGTTCATCTAAAAGCTGAAGAGATGCATTTTCTGAATTATAAAAGTGTGCAGCTTTTTGCTATTTAAATATCTTTTATGCTTCCAGTGTTGTTCTGGAGAAATAGTCTCAAAATTTAAAACATCTGAGAATACTAATCTTGGTCTATTTCTTTTTTAGGCATTCTTTATAACATTTATGAGAAAAGTTTGATGTAATATAGAGTAGAAGAGACTGGATGTGTCTTGGATGTTATTGGAAGAACCCTATGAAACCCTTTTTTTCCTGCTAGTTTGTTTTTCTTGATGCCATTTCCTGTAGTGATTTTTTCGTCTCGGAGGGGACGGTTAAGTACAAAGGCTGAGCTGATTGTAGTTGTCATCAGGATATTGCATAGTTTACATGTAACAATAGTTACATATTTGCAGTGCAAGTCATGTGAATGAATTTTGCTAAGGTACATACTCAATTACAATAAAAATGTGAGACATTACCACTGAATGTGGCAAAATTCTTCCCTTTGATGGGAAGTAACATTTATCAATAAAAATGTTAATGTTTCTGAGAGTCCTGAGATTAAGCAATGCTAATTTTATATATCATCGTATTATTCTGATGTTGCTGAAGTCAAGACACCAAATGACAAGTGGAAATGAATAATTTAAGCCATTTATATGTCTTCTTATATGCTTAATAATTGATTTAACATTAGGAAATAAGCATTTAATAATTTCATAATACATATATAGTTAAAAATAACTTGTGCGATAGAGCTACCAGAGAACCATTAAAGAAACTATCCAGTACTTCTTGCTCGCACATTTAATTTAGGGAAGCCATGCAAGTTTACCATTCATTGGAAGCATTTCACTTAGTCTTTTTCACTCAGAAACGTAACAGTTTACCTGACTTCCAGGAGGGAAGGTTTTGTCATGACACTGTATTAGTCTGTTGGTTTAAGTTCTTTGACCTTGTACACCTCCCTGCCATGGAAAAGCATATACCTTTACAAGGCCGTCGGACATAATATTGTATGCTTTTATTTCTGTGAATTAGGTGATGAAAGGGCATATCATCATAGATTCTGACGTTTGGTAATTTTTTTGTCTTTTGTCTCAAATCCGATTCAGTTTGCAGGTTTCTACTGATGTAATAATTTAACTGGTGAGCTGTTGCACAAAGAAAAATGAAATAGATGGTGAAAATTTTTCCTACAAGCTGCATAAGAAGACCTCAGTTTTATTGTTTGAGAGTGTTCCCTGTTTCTGTAGCTTTTATAAAGCTTTAGGCATAATAATAATTTTAGTATTTGGAATGTCAGAGGTTGGCTTCTCTTTTAGTCTAGGAGGAAGGTAACAATGTTGCCCCATGTGCCAACAGTTTGTAATATTCTGGATGTGCAATGCCTTTCAGTTTCACTTGCCAGGATGCACATCTGCAGAGTTATGCAGATATTAGGAAACATTACCTTAAATTAACTAATATTTGAAAGAAAACCATATGGTCTGCTGGTTTGTTGTTGAGCAAGGTGCTAAGTTTGCCTTTTACAAAAGTAAGAGATAAAGAGGTAGAAATACATGTGAAGTGTAGTAAGGCCCATTCAATACAGGTTGCAGAAGATGTAAGTTTCATATATTCATAGAAAAATATAATTTGTAAAATCCATGTAAATTAATTTTTAAAGATAACTTAAATGCACAAATATAATTATGTCATAGGATTCTGATATTGCATGATTTCGCATGTGGTTAAGCTGAGATTTTTAAGAATAATGTATAATTAAAATGTAAGTTATATAAATAATTATACATTATAAAGTGTAAATTCATTGAGAAATAGAAAATAGATGTTCTTTCCAGAGGTTATTTATGTTCATTTAGTGACTTTTTGTTTTATTTTTCTGTGTAACAGTTTTTTTGTATACAAACCAATGTATGGTGCTTGTTTATTGGGACATAGCTTTGATGTTTATATTGGTTTAATTCAGCAATAGGCTATCTAGAAAAACAGGAAGGAGAAAGATAACTGACTAAGATATAGTCAATTCTCAGACAACATTTCAGTGTTGATGAAGGAAAATCCCAGAGGTATTTATCTTTTATGATTCTGCTTCTTCTTTAGGTAATATGTGAGACTAATTTGGAGGAGGGCTGAGAACAGGAAGGGCAAGAGGACTTTCAGAAGGCAGGTTTCGAAAGGAGGAGTCTTTCAAAAGGGAACCAGTAACTGTTTGGGAGATCCATATCAGGGACAAGGACACAACATCTCCCAGCTTCAGTTTTGCAGAAAAGCTAGATCTCCTGGACCAGTGTCACAGGAAAAGAAGCCTTTTCAGGCTATCAGAGATAAAAAACCCACCCTCTGTCCCTCCACATAAATGCATTAACAAGGCTTCAAAAAATAAATAATGTTTTCATTCAATGTGGCATCTGCCATTGTACCAGTTAGGGAAAAGGTATATTTTTGTTACTACTCCAAAGCTTCATATTGTTTTTATAGCTTAAAATAAACTTGCTGTAAAATAACATATTTATCAGTAGTGTCAATATCTGAAGTTCTTGGACTATATTGTTATGGAAGATTTACTTTGAACAGTTTAGAACTTGACCACATATTAATTATGTTGAATTCTAGATTGCACTTTTCTTATTTGCTTCTTGTACAAACCATTTTAGCTAAGTTATATGTGTATGTAAATTCTTTATCTTACTTTTCAGGGCATTATCTTTGCTTAAATTGGCAACCTGAATCTCTTCTTAAATGTTCTGATTTCTGTAACACTTTACTGATCTGCAAATATCTTTGTTTTCCAAGAATCAAAGTGGCAGGGGAAGAGATGACTTAGTAACTACAATCTCCCTGTCTTGTGTCTTCACGTGGCATTGCACAGTAATCTGCGTTTTGTACACTGCACAGTCTCTTTCAGTGTTAGTTCTTTCTAGATTTCTTACTTGTTGTAATTACCCAGTATGAGATGCTTTCTGTAATTTATCAGTTTGCACATTTGTAGTATGAATGTCCTTTGACTGTTTTCTGTTTGTTTTGGTTATTTCACAATTCCTTTGTATTCTGTTTTCAGCTCTTCCTTTCATACATTTCCTCCCAAGTTTATAACACCTTCTCACATTTACTGTGACAGTTGTTTCTTCTCCCACTTATTAATGAGGACAGCCTTTCCTCAATTCAGTATATTTGTAATCATACTGTATTTTTTGTCTTACAGCCAGCTGTAGTCTTCATAAGAATAGTTTTCGCCTCATTCAATACAGATGAATTTTCATAAATAACAATTTTAAGGTGCAAGTCTTGCAATTTTAAGTCTTGCAAGTTCAAATATTTGAGAACTCAGAGTTCTTTTTTATTCTCCTTGACCACACTTGCAGTTCTACCTCTCCCCTGCGTTCCCCCTCCCCCACACAAAAAAAAAGGGAAGAAAAAAAATTGCGTGGAAAGGTTTTTTTTCTCTCTGTTGGTAATGTAAGCATGAAAAATATTATGACTTTATCTTCCAGATTTGGAAATTATTTTTTTTTGTTAATTTGAGGTGGAATTGATCCTAAGTAATGTGGCAATAAATTTTTCTTTATTATGCTGTTGTTACCCTAAATCATCAAGTTTTTTTTTTTTGCAAGTAATGTCCAGTGATGAAGGAAATGGATTAAACAGTCTCCCGTATAAAAAAGGTTTACATCTAAAAAATCATATTAAACGTACATAAGTCTGAAAACTTCTACTTTCCATAAAACAACAAGAAAAAGATCTTATCACTACTAAATGAGGCAGAGATTTGAGAAAGTCTTTTTTTTCCCCATGTGATACTCTGATTATCCATTATGACTACATATGTTATCTAATGATGGTTCCTGTCAGTGTGTACATATTACGTACACGCTTATATAAACAAGTATAAATCGGTGTTTCAAATGGCTTCCATATAGATGAGGTTACAGTCTTACTAAGGTAGATGTGGATGCCTTATCTTTTTGGAGTAACCTGAATTTGTTCGGTATTTAGAAACTTATTTAAGAATATCAATTACCATTTGTCAGGTCTGATGTAGATAAACTGCCAGGTCTGCTGGATGACCCGGGATATTGACAACGGAAGGAAAGTGTGTGGTCTGAATGACATTAATTTGTATATTAAATTCCATTTAAAGTGTTGGGTTGATGTGCAAAAAAAATTGAGAAAGGTCATGTTTCTTTGGTGAGATGAAGACTGGAAAGAGAAATCCTGATTGATAACAAAGCCCTGAATGCAGAAAAGTGCAATAAATGCATATTATCATGTGTGAATCATACTTATTTCTATACTATGATTTCCTCTAAATTACCCCAAGAGTTCCATACTCATTGGTGATGTAGGCAGAAGGTTACAGGACATATTTCTCCATAGGGGCTAGCAGAAGAATCTATCGTTTAATACCCCTTAATTCCTTTTCTTCTCATCTCTCCTTGTTTACTTTTAATGACATTTCAGTAAGTACTACTTTTCTCAAGCCATATGAACATTTTGGGAACAGCATTTTATAGTATTGCAGGGACATGTGGTGGCCACTGAAGCCACTGAAGCTACAAAAGGAAAATCTTTCTGGATCCACAGAATTTGCATAATTTCTGTGAGTTATTATTTAGCTAGTAGTTGCGATCACAGATTGGTGACTTCACATAATATAGAAATGCAGAACAAAACAACTTTGCCTCTTGTGCTGTCGCAGGCTTTGTATTCTTTTTTATTTACCATGCTGAGCAACCACATATTATATGGGTTTATAAATAAAATGACGTTTATTTAGTAAAATGTCAGGTTTCAGTTTTCAGTACTTTTACAATTTTTGTTGCGATTCTTACACCAGGGTTTTCTTTGCTGTTGTTTGAGCTTTTTTTTTACCACCTGTTCTATCAAAAGTGAGATGTACCCCTTTGTTCAGGATGGCTGCAGTCTCAGTGAGAGTGGGAGAGGACTGTAGTCAGGACAGAAGCCCAACACCACTGTGTCTGGCCTCTGCTCTTTGCTGTTTCCATGAGAAGAGACCTGTGTCCGTGGGCAGTTCAGTGTGCAGAGGCTGAGCTGCAGAAACATTGGAGTCGCTGTGTAAAGATGTTAGGGTGGACAGAGGCAAAAACACTGGCCACAACCCTTCCGATCCTAGGTTCCTAGGGTATCAGTACTGGGAAAAAAGCCATCTAAAAGTGTGAGGAAAGCTGTGTACCTCTGCTCCTGCAGTGTGGAGATTTGGACATGCAGGCAAGTAATGGCTTGTGCGAAAGTGGTGCCTGTGGTGTTTTTTCACACTACTCTGGTGTTTTCCTTCTTTGTGGGAGCTGTGAAAGTTGGTTGCACAGTGCTGGACAATAGATGGTTTCTGACCAACAGCATGGATGAAGAATGACTGAAGGGACAGATGAAGAAGGGTTGTGTTAAAACTGTAAAAGAAATACAGCCCTTAGTGATAAGTCAGTGTAAGCAGATGGTAAATAAAAACCCCGGTTGAGAAGGCATGGAGCAGTGTGCATTTTGTTTGTACAGAAGATAGACTTTCAACTCTTGTTATTTGTATACTCAGTGGCCATGGATAGAAATGGGATGGCAAACAACAGGGCTATAAAAACGGGAACAATTTTGAAGTACTGAAGGTCAACAAGATCATGTATTTCAGGCTGCAGTATCTTACTAAATCACATGACTCTACTAAGGTTTCTTGCTGTTAAGGAAATTGTTTCTTCAATACATCATCCCATCAAGTATTTTAGTTAGGATAATTTATCTTATATATTTTTAAATATAATTTAACACTTGACATACTAATATTAATATGAGTCCCCAGGTGTTTGAAAAAAAATAACACTAGCAAGGGGGGGTGTGTGTTTTGAATAGATTCATTTTAATGCAGAATATGCATGAGGATGTCATTCTTTTTCGGCAGGGTCTGTTGTTGAAGTCATGCAATATGAAGTAATACATTAAACTTGTCACAATTTTGGAATATATCTTAAAGCAAAGAGATTTCTGGGCAAAAAGACTTTGTCTAAAAATGTTCTCCTTATGAAATGTAGCTGAAAATGTTATGGCTTCGGTGTCTTACTGGTAATGAAAGCGAAGTTTTTGCTTTTCTGCCAGTTTATTTTCTGTATTTAGTTATACTTGGAATTAAGGGGGAAAAATGAAGGAAAAAAGGAACATTTACAAATCCAATGTAATGGGATTTAGTGGTTAATTTTTCAGTATCCCTTTAAGTGGCAAAGTATAATAATAATTGTTGAACCATATGGTAGCAAAATGAACTCCTAACACTTGTTTAAAACTGCAGTGCTCTAACCCTGCCTTCATCCTGAGCAGTCTTATCCTTGAAATCCTCCAAAAGAAGCCATCACCTAAACTGTAACTGCATAGTAGAAGATTCATAGCTGTGTCTATGCAATTAAAATGTTCCTCTAGTTAGATTTCTTATTAGTGTTAAATAAATTGCTACTTTCAAATCCCATTTCTCAGTTCTCAAACTAATGATACTTTGCTAGTGTTATTGTTTTCCTGACTGGAGATATTGGACTATTTCTAGAGTTAGGGCTATACCTTTTTCACAACTGAAGTCCTGAATTAGGGAAAAGGCATCACTAGGCAGCTGACGGGGTGAGAAACCACAGTAGCACTGGTGCCTGAGCAAGAAGAGCTACCAAGGTGCCTCATGAAAACCCAGGTCCTTGTTATCCAGAAATGTCTTCTACTCCTGAACTCCCACCCCTTTTCCTTGAAAGCGCAAACCTCTCACTCCTCCAACACATCCCAACTACTATACCCAATTATGCAATATTAAAACATAATCAGCACTGATTTGTGAGAAATTCTTCCCCACCCACTGCCTACTGATTTTATGATGGGAAGTCCTATCGGATCTCAAAGGTTTGGAAATCACTGGCAGTGGACCTTATCAACACAGTAAATGAACCCTGTTATAATACTGTAGTTAGCACACTAATGCAGCCTCTGGTACTTGAGTTAATTTAGATATAGCTGAAGTATTTCTTTGTGCACTTCAGTGTGCAGAACCCCCAAAATGGGACAAGCGTGGTGTGGAACTGCAGTTCTTTCCACCAATGTATCCGGAGTGAAATCTCTTCCAGAACAGTATCTCTGATCCAATCTGTCTATATCCATCCTCCTAGCAAAAGGTTTTGTTCTGTCCCCAGTCCAGAAAACTGGCTTAAAAACTGCAAGGAAGCACCCTGTAAGATTGTTCTTGAGTTCTTCATTACGGCTTAAACCTCTTGCAGTGAGAAAACAGCGTTGTAAAGGTTGTAATTAGGTTACTGTAGCTAGAAGTTCTCAGGTGATATATTGCCATTGTCCACTTTGACATTTACATAGTTTTAATATTGACAAAATACCGTAGAAGAGCTCAGTTGAGAGCATTTTGCAGTCATTAATCCCTTGTGCTTGAGCAAGCATTTTGTCATGATTATCAGAAGATATTTGCATGAATATAGACAAAGGTTACATAGGATCTAACCTCTTCGCTCTCTGAGTAGTGGCTTTTCAACTTACTCTGAGAGAAGGGAGAACAGCCAAGGTACCAACTGGAACAATTCCAATGTTTGGCATGGCTGAAGTCAAATAGGAGATTTTCCCTGGAGTAGCAGGTCTTTGTCCTAAACATTCAAGACTGGCAATAATTTGTAACCTTTCTGTGTGGTATCTCACACCCCTATTTTGTCTTTTTTTTTATTTCCTGAATCTTACTATGTTATTTTTTTTTTTATGTAGTGCAACATCTGGTCTTGTGTTCCATGTGCTTATTTTTATTTTAAATATCTGACTTTGGTTAAATTTTGGAAGCTGCATCATGTCCCTATTTGTTTAATAGGTCATCCTGAAAGTGGTGCTAAGCAGGGATCATTAAAGGGGATATTGTGTGGGACGAGTGCAAAGTTATTTTTAACCACAAGACTGAAGAGCAGTCTTTTCTATCCTAGTTCCCCAAAAGACAAGAATGACTCATTTACATTTCAAATGAGATACAGATACCGTCTGTTACCAACTTCATTCAGATTTGTGACGAAGCCTTCAATAGATTGCTTTTGGGTGAATAAAAGAATGACAGATTATTAAATATATCAACAATAATGTTTGTTCGTCTCTGATTACACTCGATTTTCAAGAGATAACATGTGGCAAAATTGCATGCCATATTGCAATTATTTTTAAAAATGTTTTACTTATTTGTATTTTTATTTTGGCCCTTTAAAAACAGTAAGGGGATACAGAAAACCTTCGGTTTCAGAAGCCAAGAACTCTCAGATTCTGCACTTAGTATCTCAGCTTCCCACTTGAGGTGTTTTGATGTGAGAAAGAAACAATTTACCACTTGCAGAATATGAAGTTTAATAAAGTTTCTTCTTTCTTCCCTGGAGTAGTGCACTTTTTGAGGTAATATGGAATAATTAATTACTTTATCTTTTGTATGTTTGCACAAAAGAAGCAGGTTTTTATGGCTAAAAATTACTTTTTTGTGTATACTAATAGTCAAAAGTGAAGGTTTTACCTGTAGGAGAACAAATTCAGGTACTTACCACAATAGCTACAATTTTTGTGGAAGTACTGAAAATTCCTCATTGGGTTGTATTTGTGGATTAGTGACCGTCAGAAGCGTTTACCTCTCAGATTTTTCAGGGAGCCCTTGCAAATCAGAATCGATTGCCTGTCACAGTTGCATTTTGGCAACATCCTACTTTATTGCAGTTCAGTAGTGGCATCAAACCTCCAAGGACCACTTAAAAATGGATGAAGATAATACTGTAGACAGAGTGTTCCTGTCAGGTGTTGATTTGGGAGAATATGCAAGGTGGCAAGCCTAGAAAAAGGAGGAAGTGGGAAAGAACCTGCAAAGGCGGTGTGGAACAGGCTGAGGAAGGACCCTGCGGTGCTGTTGGAGCTTGGGCAGTGTTGATGATCTGGTGGTGGTGTCATACAATTGGTGCTGCCAACGTTTGCCTGCCAGTCCGCTGACCAGGAGCTGGCCCAGGCAGATCTTCCAGTTGTACGAGCCTTTGTGGCAGCATAAGAGATGTGTTTGTGGTGTTGTCTGAAATAATTAAATAGAAGACATAAGAAAGAAATCGGAGCGTTCCCATTTGGATGAGGTTATCAAAGGTGTGATTGGTCACCTGCAGCATAGTTCTGCCAGTAGCAGGACATGGAAATTAACAAACTAGGTAACTCAGTGGCTTGTGTGAGGCACACCTATGCAGCTGGTTATTTGGAGGACGGCTGTACTCCATATGTGTACTCCATGTGAGACGAACTAGGTATGGGGAAGGTGGTGGGTTTTAGGTCAAAGGTGGGGGTCCGTCTCTTCTCCCAAGTGACAAGTGATGGGACAAGAGGAAATGGCCTCAAGTTGCACTAGGGGACGTTTATTATGGATATGAGGAAAAATTTCTCAACTCATAGGGTTGTCAACTGCTGGAACAGACTACCCAGAGAAGTGGTGAAATCTCCATCCCTGGACTTATTTGAAAGACGTGTAGGTGTGGCACTTAGGGACATGGTTTAGTGGTAGAGTTTAATGTGCTGGGCTAATGGTTTGACTTGATGGTCTTGGAGGTCTTTTCCAACCTAAACAATTCTGTGATAATTAGCTTCTGTACCATCAGCACAATGATAAAAGGAAGAGTGTTTTATTGGCAGCAATATTTGAATTGTTATCTGGACCAAGAAATGGGATACCTTTGTTGAACGAGGATGTGCAGAGATGCGCGTTTGGCTGCAATCTCTGCCAAACAGGAGAACAGATGTGTTCTCCTCCTCTGTACCCCCCTTATGCAGTAGGCAGGCTGTGTGCTGCACCAGCCCTCAGTGCTGTGAGGGAACATTGTGTGGTTTGCTCAGTGTTGGTTCACGGGAGTGCTGAGGGCTACTGGTTGCTCTGCATGGTGACCCAGGGGCATTGTGGGGAAGGGGCCACAGGGCATGGCAGGGAGTGGTGATGGGGATCCTGGTGTTTGTATTTCTAGTGGAGGAAACCTTAAGTAGGATTTATAGCAGTAGGTGCTCAATCTAAAGATATTACAGTGAGAGAAGAGCACACGTTTCTGGAGCTGTTTTGTTGCCTCTCTGTATTACCAGCACTGATGAGTTTTCACTGCTGGTGGAGAGAGCACTAGGCTGTGGAGAGTGGATGGAATGCTCGGAATGTGGACATTTACATGTGTAGCAAACTACAGAAGGTATTTCTACTTATTTTTGGTTTCCCTCACAGGATCCAGGCTATGACATTGACACCTAAAAAAATTGCACAAATGAATATGTCCATTATAGTGTTCGTGAATGTAAAGATAATATAAAATCATTCTACAGTGTGAAAGCATTGAATTTATTTGTTCATCTGCCTTCACGTGATACTGGATAGGGATGTAACTGGATAGAAGTAACCATATGCATGGAATAATACGTAGAGGTTTGGACAGTGCTCCTGTCAGATGCCTCAGAGCCTTAACTTCAAGAGTACTTTGTGAATATAGTCTTCATATAGATACACTTTCTGTTTTCAGCTGCAACAAAAGTCTATATGAATATGCACATTATTTTGTATTACATGGTCCCCAGAACATGGGCATAGATACATGATTTATCTATCTGTCTGTCTATCTATCTATCTATCTATCTATCTATCTATCTATCTATCTATCTCTACTTGATTGCAGCTTCAGAAATCTAAATAATAGTTAGAGATTTCTTTCATCTCAAGGCCAGGAAGGGGATTCAGATGGAAACACAATAATGAATTGCCAGTCAATGTACAGTTTTCCTACCAGTGCCATATAAAGAAAATACTTGCTTTACTAGAGGTGATCTCTTTTTTTAAGTAGAAAAGATGGAGGAAATTAGCATATATTTTACGTTTATTGTCAGAGGTGTGTGATTGTAAGGAACAAATTAAAGTAACAACAGAGAGAAGTGTCTTCTTTAAATGTGAAAAAAATGGATTATGTAAATGGTATTTGGGTAATGCAGTTTCTTCCCCCATACTGACACTTCAAAGAGCTACCACCAGCACTGCAGGATAAATGGGATGAAGTAGGCACATATTCAGATCTTCCTCCACCCACTGTACCCCGCTTTACTGTTTTTAAATGTTCATTTGAGTGCTTTTGAATTCTCATTTTCATCACTGAACAAATCTAAATCCAGTCCAGGAACTACTATCAAGATAGTACATCATAAATCAATCCGGAAACATCCTAATAGTTATGCTGCTGTAAAATCAGTGTAAGGTAGACTAGAATAATATTTTACATGTCTTTCAGTTGTGTTTGGTTAGTTGATTTACCCATGTGAAAGAAATAACACTTTGTAGAGTCTTACTGTTGTGCTGCCTTATGTAACAGTGTCTGAATTGCTGCAGAAGTGACAATGTCTGATGCAGGAGGAAAGCAGCTGATGTTCCAGATGCCAATCTGAGTGTATATTTGTAGTTTATAGAAACGTGTTTCAAAAGCTCTGGGTCAGTAATATTAAAGCATTCCTGCTTGAATGCCTCATCTGGCAACAGCAGCAGCACCCAGGAACCTGGAGGTTTATGTACCATTTGTTGTTTGGGAACCTTGTTCTAGATTTGTCAGGAGTTCAGCAGATGAAAAATTAAGAGTGAATACTCCTTTTGATTTCGTAGTCATATTCTCATTGGGGAAATACACCTGTCCTTGTTCTGTGCTATTTTAAAAATAAAGTATATAGAATCTGTTTAAAAAAACCTATTTGAAAATAGTGTCAGGAAAAACAAACCAGTCATTTTTCAGTAATTCTAAACTAGCTAGCAACCTAAAATACTAGGTGTATTCTGTGTAACAGAATTTTCACTGCCCATAAGTCATGTGTCATTTAAAGTGTGGAATATTGCTTTTCCTATATTTCCTAATTGTAATTGCTGCTCCCTCTGTCACTACAAGCATGATGGATTAACAGGTATCTTTAGTATTTACAGACTTAATTCTCTGCCAGGAATTTTTCCCAGCCTCCTAAGAGAAGAATGCAGAATGCAGAATGTTTAGGAGGTTGGGAAAAATTTCTGGTTCCCCTTATCTTGACCACTGTTGCCTGAGGTGATGTCAAAAGTTGAGGCTTTGCAATTGCCCCTTAGCTACTGGATGCTATTGGAAGGCTCTCCTGCCAGAGAGCTATCTGGTTTACAGTTTTAAAGTAAAAGCTGCACTCTGACATCATAGATCAGAATTCTTAATTCATACATAAAGTTCATTACAAATGATCCATAGTGTTTATTTTAGGGGGAAAAAAAACCCCAACCCATCATGAAATTATGACATTGAATGAGAACCAGGCATGATTGGTTTCCTTTTTTTGCTGTTTTCTGTGTTTGTTCTCTGTAGCTGCTCCCTTGTGTCACCCACTTGCATCTGTGTGAGTAGCACATACACTTTATTATAAAGTGCTTTATTTATTTATTTATTATAAATGTTTTATGGATCATGACTTTTATCTGTGCATCCACTTGATTATTTTACCTAATGATAAAAAATACTAAGCCCGACCATTCAAAAAAGTTATTTGTATTATGTGATATATTGAGTTTCCTATTTTAGCAGGACAGGTGACATTTTCTTCCAGATAACATGGTCAGTAATGAAAAACAGGGCTGCCAAGGAATGATTTATGCAATAGCCAAATTTTATCTTAGAAAATGCAGAGAGAAAACAACCTCAGAACCTGACAGTAAGTCTGAAGGTTAAACAATTATTCTGTCTGACATTTCTGACTGATTTTAAATATCAGTTTTTAAAGGAAAACAGGACTGCAGATATCATTTGAAGCTGATTTTAGAATGCCAGCCTTAAAATAGAGTTGTTCCCAGGCACTTGTGGGAGGCTTTTGTGCATTCAGAGTTTTGAATTGTTTAGAGAAATCGTATGGGTCATTGACTTACCTGAAGTTATGTATGTTCTTTCGTAAAACTGAGAGACCAAATCTCTCTTAAGATGGTAGCCTACCTGTCTTCCAAACCCCAACCAACTAAAGACTGAATTCCTCTGTAGCAAAAGATCAGTGTAAAATATGACTGACTTTGAAGTAGATATTCTACCTTGTATTTAAATTCATGTTGCATGAGCACTGAAGGCCAGACACCAAGTGGTGTTTAGACTGATATACTGCTGTAGCATTGTTAAGTGAATACCATACTGGAAAGTGCTGAACTAGAAATGAGGGTCATTAGTCTTGAAAACAGGGTCAGTGAAAGAAGTTATCCCAACAGCAAACATTTATAGGAGACAGGCATCTTTTCATTCACCATGGGCAGCAGCAGTCCAGACAGCAAAATAAACAGAGAGAACTGTGTTAGTGCTTCATGTGAGTCTGGATAAGACTGACTGTTGCTAGTATATATTGATTTAAATCTAGAGGACGCTGAAGGAACAAGAAAACAACCGGGACTGATGAGGAGGCTATTTTAGAACTCTTTATGAATAATTCAGTAACATAATTTTATTTCCATCTGAGTGATTGATAATTGCAAAATTTTCACCAAAACTCTCATGTTATTGATATGCAGAAATGTTATGCCTATGCTTTTCTTCTGGACAAATACTTCCATCCCTCATTTTGCTCAAGTTTGTGTATAATCAGCATGACTTTTAATCCCTGTATAAAGAGTAGAAGATTACTTATGCATAGGTCTTTCCAAAACCCAGAAATGGGCTGAGCAGAGTTTGAAATTTTAGAATATGATCTTGGTGTTATTTTCCCATATGTAATCAGCTCCTGAAGTTGCTAGGGGATTTTTCACAGTTGGGAATGAATTTGTTCTCTGCAATTGCCAATAGGTGAGTAATGGCTTCATGAGATAAACCATCCCTATAAATATATTGCCTGTACAGTAGAGATGTCTGGGAGCTTTCTGCAAGGCATTAGATCTTCCTGTTCTCCTAGGAAAACCTATAAAAGAGGTTTCTCATTTCAAAACAATTGTTATCTTGCAAAATACGGTTTCTAAAGAGAATATTCTCATGAAATTTTATGTATAAATTTATAGTTTCTTGATTCATTTGCAGGCTAGCATAAGGGCTAAGAGAAAAACTCGTTTTCCATGCTGTTCACAGGAACATCTCAAGATGGATTACTTAACAGAAAACAATCCTTTTTGCCTGATTCAGGCAAAGAGTTGAACTTTGCTTTTCTTTTACTTAAAAGAAGACCAATCTGTGTGTTACAGATTTTTGTTACCTATTTTTTGTCAATGTTGAAAAATAAGTGCTACATGGCGTCAGTCCTACTGAGAAATGGAATCACAACTGACATTAGTAATGGAAGGGAAGCAGAAGTGTAGCAGGTGTCAGTGCCATATTGATCTTAAGGATATCATTGCTTGAATTATGTTGAAAATAGAGTTTTTAATATTTTCAGTAGACGTGGAGTTAATTTTTTCCAGATTTGGGTGGAATAAATTGGTAAATAGCTGTTTTTCCTAGGTGAGTAGGAGGTTTCATATGATTAAAGGTAGTCAAGTTGTAATATTTTCTCTCTGGTCTGTAGGGTACTTACAAATAATACTTCTCCACATGGATGTCCCTGGCTAGCTGGTATGGTAGAGATGGCTGCGGGTGTGTTCCTGCTTGATGATGAGCTATCATCTTTTACTGCCCTCAGACCCTTTCCCTCCCATGTGGCCTACTGGGTCCTTCTGTGTTTCATCTTTGAGAAGTCAGAGTTTCATTTTGACAGCAGGTTGAGTCTATCAGCAGGTTAGCAGTATTATGTAGTTCAGATTGTTAAAAGCTCTTTTGAGGCTACTTTCCCTGTTGCTGACAAATGACTGGCCATTGTGACATTACCTAACAGTTTCTTAAATGGTCTTTGCCATTTCTTTTCTTAAGAAGAAGGGCTCAGAGAAAGAGAAAGAGAGAGAGACAGAGAAAGCAAGTCAGCCTTTATATCGTTTAGTTCTGAGAGACTGTATCTTATTACCCTGTGGTACACATTGTCAATCTGATACCCACAACTGAGTCCTGGCCAAATGGCATGATTTGATGAGACCTGGGTGCGTTCTGTTCTTTCCACATTGCCATTTCCTATGGAAAGAAATTCAGACACATGGGGAAGGGGGGAACTGTGTTGTGCTCTACCAGGAGGAATTGGTTTATCTTCCTAGGTAGTGTGAAGGCTCTGGGGACACATCTTTTCCGCCCAGCATGGTGACTTTCACACAGGTGTACGTTGTGCATGTCCAGTAGCTGTTTTTCCAGATGGGCTGCTTGAGCTCTGTCTTCAGAGTTCATACTGTAATCCGAGAAGTCATTTTCAGAGGTGGGAAATACTGCTTTCCTTCAGTGGAAGATAGCACCAGAAAGGGGAAAAAACCCTCACAATGTGAAACATTTACACTGTTGGGGAGAAAGATAAAAGACAAGTGGAAAAAAGGTGTGGGGCTTTTTACAAATAAATGAAGTAAAAGGCAAATTTAGAAGGACGAAAGCATGTAAGCATTTTTAATTTTTGTGTCCTAGGATTCTCAGTAAATGAGTCACAGACTCTAGCATCAGATAGTCCTAGCTTTCACCTAAGAAGAATAAATTTATGGCCTTAATGACTACAGACAGAAGAACTAGGACAATACAGGGTGTAATCTTTATGTGAGTAAACCAGAAATCAGGCAGAAAGCAGTCTTTTTCTGTCTGAAGCAAAGCCAGTCTGAATTTTTTTTCTTTGTTTTCTGTTTGTGTGTGGTTTGGGGTTTTTTGTGTGTGTGTGTGTGTTTTTTTCTTTGTGTATGTGTGCTTTTTTTTTGTTTGGCCTTTTTTTGTTGTTGTTTTGTTTTGTTTTTTGTTTGTTTTTTTTTGTGACTGCTTGAGACACAGTACAGCAATAAGAGATAAACTTTGGTTTGGCAGCAGAAAGATTTGTGTGAACAGTGCTGAGCCTCAAGATGCAAGGACGCTTCAATAATATGCTTAGGAAAGGACAGTTTGAGAAGTAATCACGATGTGCAAAAAGAGCCCAGTCTTTTAATGAGAAAAAACACTTTCCAAAATGCCCCAAGAAATGGGACCAGTTTCCCTTCTAAATGAAATGTCACGCTCTTCGAGAAGTCTTTTTTAATAGCACAGACTTACTAAGCCTACTAGTACAACTCTACTGCCACACAAGCAAAACTGTAAGTTGGATGGATGTATGAAAGGCTCTATTTAACTCCCCGCCCTGTGAACAAGCAACCATACTATGCCATTACATTGTTCATCCTTTTCCCACCTTTCATAAAACAGTACAAAACATAAAGAATTGCATCAAAAAGAGAAGATGGTGGCATGCAGCATGTTTAACCAAACTCCACAGTAGTTAGTGATTTGTCTTTACTTCAAAAGTAAATCAGCACAGAATTTTTCTTGGTTGCCGTAAGTTCTAGGTAAGACCTTGTCTCAGGAGTGGAAGTAAAGGAATATTTTCATTGGAATGAATTTGTTCTTGGCAGAGATGAATAGGGAACTTGCTGGCAGAATGAGTAATTCTGAATGCTGCACTGCATCTTAGCTTCTTATTCCTGGAAGATATATATGGAAGACAGCAATCTAAAAATGAAGGATCAATAGAATTTTGCATCACATTATCACTCTTTTTTTTAGGAAAATTACAGTGAGATTTCATTAATGAACAGGACTACTGCAATACCTTGATATTTGTGTTAAAAAGGCATTTTGCCAGACTTGATTCTTCTTGCGTATCAGTAGTAGCAGGCAGCTGGGCTAGCCTCAGTAATGCAAGCATTCACAAAGTCAAGAGTAAATAAGGAAAAGAATTGGATTGTCCAGAGGATTCTTTTCACTCCAGTGAGCAGTGTCTTCTTTCAGCAATACAAATGCACTGTAATATTCTTATTGCCCTCCCAAGATGATATCCCAGAAAAGGCAGTTTTGGAGGTTGTCTGGTTTTCCTTGCATACGTTAGTTTGGGAATATGCTATGAAAGAGGACTGATGGCTCAGTGACGTGAATTTTATACAGCTGCCTTTGAAATGTAAATACACCACTGAACTGGTAGCATTTGGTATGCTGCTGCTCTTACTCCCCCTGAGGAATGAATATGATTACATTCATGAAGGTGGAGTGATGACCCTCAAAATTGTTTTGCTCCCCTACTTCTGGCTTCTTTCTCTGTTCACTGCTTAAGGTTCTTTATCTCTCAACGCATCTAGTCTTGCAGTTTGTATGAAGGGGGTGTTTTTTCTGCACAACTCCAACCCTGGGTTTTAATACAGCTTCTATATTATTTAGGCTTGCTAGATTTTTTGAACAGGGAAATACATCAGAAAGCAGACACAACAGACTAGATATACTGTAGCAGTGTCTTCTTGTCAGTGTTCTCATTCTTTTCTGAGAAAAACTGGTAGATAGGGTCCTAGAGAAAGACAAGAAAGAGAAAAAGATATTTGATTTGTTTAAACAGTATAGCTACTCAATTCAAAGCCAACACCTGTCTTAAATAAGCCTTTGAAGATGTAAATTACTGTGAAACAGTTTAAATAAGAACAGGAAAGAAAACACATTATGTGCTGCTGGTAACTAGTCATACCACAATGTGTCATTTCTCTGGAAGTATTTTTAATTGTGCCAAATGACCTGGTATTCTGAAATCGGTGTGTCTGTTTATCCTTGCTTTGCAAATTAAAAAAAAAAAAAAAAGAAAAGGATTGAGAAAGGTGTAACAGAGAGAAGGCTGAAGAGCTCAATTTACTGTTCCTAAGGAATTTCAACTACCTTTCTAACATTACTACCTTACGATAATTCTTACGATTTTTCTTCCAGATTTCAAGGTTTGGAGTATAAAATGAAAATTCAGGGATCAAAGTACAAATCTTAAGTGATTTGAAAGTTCTTGTAAAAAACCTCAGATTTCATAGAGGAAAATTAAAAGAAGAATCCTTTTAATAAAAGCAGGATCTCTTTGAGGCTTTTGTTTGACATATAAGCTAGCATTTCAAGAGCATATTATTATTGAGTGGAGATGCTGGTCCAGATTTAAAGTGGACACTTTAAATCAAAAAGCTATTTACTATCCCCATTAAAAAATAGTGACCATTGATTTACACATTTAATAAAAGGAAAATAACTAACACATCAATTGGTAGCTAAGGAACCGACCTGAAATCTGAGACAATTTTCTGGCAGTACATTAATTATTATTTTTCCATTACCTCCCCAGAGGATGGAATTAATGACATATCAGGCAGTGTGAAGTGTTTTATTTCTAAGGTCAGTGGACCTACTTATTTGTCCAAGGGAAGTGCTTAAAGCAGCACATTTTAGTTTTTCCAAGGGAAGCCTTTAAAGGGACAATGCCATTAAAAAAACCCCAACAAAGTTTTAAATTGTTTCTTAGTTTATTATTGATGTAATCAAATGGACTTAGTTTTGTAAACAATGGAATTTTTATCTGGAATTTCATTTCCTTATTTACTAAGATCTAAGGGAAAATCTGAAAGTCCGTTTGGTTTTGCTTGTTTTAGTGGCTCATTTCAGGGTCTCTGGACAAATAAGGTCACATTGATAGACTATTTCACCTTGAAAAGTCAAAACATTTTTTAAAGTTTGTTTCTACAGCATTAGTGTGTATTTGTCATAATTACTGAACTACATGAATGAGACCTGTCACTTTACTACTTTACTTGGCTGTGCTTAGCTTTACTTAGTATTTTCTTAACACTGACATGCTGGTTATGTGTATTTCTGCTCTGTAAATCTGTAGTATGGGATTTCTGATATGGAATTGCTCATTTGGGAGTGAGACTAGCTCACATGATCCACCAGGAGGAGCTTTTTGTTATGAATGAGAAACAATTGCATCCAGAGCCCAGGAACCTCAGTGGAGCACAGCTGGGGTGCAGACTTTGGCCTGCCCAGCACTCATTCATTTTTAAGCTTCTCTGCAATTGAAATCACTGAAAAGGGGGGAAGTGGAATGTTTCAAAATACTGGTTTTAATAATTTTTTCTTTAAGGAGCCCTATGAATAGGCAGTGATATTTGTTACCTTTCTTTAGCATCATAATTAAATTGTTATCACTCCTTGTGTTCCATTTCTGGCCTTAATAGAAAGCTTTGTGTCCTCTTTTGATTTCATTTCACTGCACTCTGCTATTGCGTGCTGAGATATCTGTGTTGCAGCATATTTAGAAGAGTAGGCATTTTTTTTGTTCTTCTGCCTGGTACAGCTGTGTAATTCTAATAGTGTTTGTGGGGAAGTGCTTGAGAACTTTTAACCAGCTTGCTTAGAAATAAATTCAAACATTAGCAAAGGTATAGACTCTTGTTAATATATGTATTTGAATATTTAATTATAAATCAGAACAATTATATATAAATGATGTTGAAAGACTTTGTTTGTTTGTTTGCGAGCAGCAAGCTAACAATAACTAAAACTCCAAAGTAGGAGTTTTGGGGAAGCATGCTGGGCATAGGTGACAAGGGTTGGTAGGAGGCTGCAGGGTGTCCTGTGCTGGTCACAGCAGGGTCCAGGTAGCTCTGAAACCAATGTAAGCACCCTCTTGTGTGTCAGCCACAACAGCATGCAGTACCTCTGAAGTGGCTGCAGCTGCCAGGGGAGAGGCAGGCAGCAAGATGCTCTTGAGGAGATACAGCAAGGGAGAGGCTGCTGATGAGATATATGGCTGGAGGTGTCTGCTTGGAAGGAGGCACTCCATCCAGTATGTGCATCCTTTTGAATCATAAATATGTAGAATGGTTTGGGTTGGAAGGGACCTTAAATATAAGCCTTCCACCCCCCCCCTGCCATGGGCAGAGACACCTTCCACTAGACCAGGTTGATCAAAGCCCCATCCAACCTGGATTTGAATGCTTCCAGCTTCTCTGGACAATTTGTTCCAGTGTCTTACCACCCTCACAGTAAATACTTTCTTCCTAATATCTATTCTAAATCTACCCTCTGTCAGTTTAAGAAGAGAATGTGGATGAGTGACCTATGCTGGGGCATGGACATCTCTGAGGAACAGTGGCCATGGTTGGCCCATGTCAGGGCAGTGCTGGCTTAGCACTTAACTGTCGTGTTCTTTATTTCTCTGATAACCAAAGCAGTGATCACAAGCTGGTGTTAGCTGGCAATGAATTAAGTAAAAATTTCACAAGTGGAGACCATTTTGCCTGCTACAAAATTTAAGAAGATCTTAGAAACATAGGTAGCTCGTGTCCAACATGCTGCCACTAAAAGCATGTACATTTCTCTTTGCATTGACTGTGTCATAGTCCATTAACACTGCAGCTGTTTCCCAGTTACCTACTTCCTTCCATTTTCTGCAAATTATTTCACTTTCTTTGCCTGGGTCTCTTGTTTTTAAGGCAGAATTAACTGTTTCTAGTATCCAGCTATGTGCTGCTACCAGGCAATCAAAACCCCCAGTTTCCCCCCAAATCACAAACCAAACAGTGAGTGGAAGAGGCAAAGACTTGATGTCTTCATGAAGGTTGGGCAGCACTTGGGAAGAGGGATACATGTCTGCTTTGGGGGGTTGGGATCTTGCCTGTCTCTGTAATTATTTTTATGACATAGGCATTTGGAAATAGAGGATAGAGCATTTGGGAATACAAAGTATATTTTTTTTCAGTGAACATCATAGTTCTTCATACTCTTACATTGAAAATGCAGAGATATTTTCAATGGAATATCTCTACAGTGGAATAAGATACCCGAACTAAAAACGGTTATTGAGTATCCTTTAAAAAGTAGAGTCCTGTTTTCTTATTACAAATCAGAACCTGTGTCTCTTCATAGCAGGATCAAATGTATTGAACCTTTGAACTGTGATGGTTGATATTGTTAACCCATCTTAGGTAGCTGTGTAAGAGCTATAAAACCAGCCAGTTCTTTTCCATTTAAAACTTCCTCTCCTGGTAGCATATGCAGAATATGTTGAATATATTTAAGATATTTTTCTGCACAGCATGTGAAAAACTGCAATACAGATGAAACCATTTAACATTATAAGTTATCTGAATAATGTAGACATTGCCTTGATCAGAGTGGATCACTGTAAACTTTTACAGCTTTGTGGGCTGCCTGTCAGGCTTCACACTGGAAATGGTACTGATGCTCTTCAGTCTCTTGATAGACCATCAGTTATTCTTTTGATTAGGTTTTGTTGTTTTGCATGTTTTGTTCAGTAATGGTTTTCAAACTGAAATAGGAAGAGTTGTGAGGAGAGAAAATAGAAAATAAAGCATACCGAAAATGTTAGTTCTTCAGAAACCAAGGTACGTTCGTTTATTCCAGTGCCTAAGTGAATAAGTCTATGGGCCTGAGGTAAAAATATGGGAGAAAGATAACTGGACTATATTGTGAAAAGCTTTGTTGATAAAACTACACTCGAGCTAATGCGTGCTGTGATTTCTCATTCATTTTAGACGTATAACTTAATTTTCTCCCATCTGATAATATTTTAACTTAAAAGTTTTGACATCTGTTCCTCTATGTGTTTGAATTCTGAAGATCTGAGGGGTCGTGCCTTTCCTAGCTGCAATTTCCCTGTATTTATGATTTTACCAGGTTGCTTTTTTTAGCTATTGCCCAGCTACTGAAATTAGTTAAATAGGATACTAAAATATTCAAAGTCAATAAAATAAAAAACCCTAAAAGTTTAGAAATTTGACTTCCTGAATCCAAATCAGTTCCTAACTTTTCAAACTTAATTCAGCTCTCATACTATTGTATATCAAAATTAACTCTCCTGTTACCAATTAGTATAACCAGCTAAGTGAGAACAGGAGTCAGCTTGTACTTTTTCCCTCCCCAACAAGATTTACTGTTTCATTTTTTGTGTAAAAGTAAATCATGGACTAAAAAGCGTTATTATTTAATGAAGAGTGGCAACTATAGTATGTAAAATGTCTGACTGTTATTTTAAGATAACTCAAGCTTGTAAAACAGCTTGACTATAAAGTTTCAAAGGGCGTGACAGATTTGGCTTTTCATGCATGAGGATGGAAAGGGACTTTGAACTCTTGGATTCTCAGCGTTTCCTAACCCTAGTCAGTCCCATCTGGATTAAATTGTGTCTTTTTTTCTCCCATTATCTAGTATGGAAACATCTGTCAGAGTGTGACAGCAACAGAAGAATAGTACCTTTTTTCCCCCTTTCTGTGTGATGTGAGAAGAGTCAAGTTGCTGTACTCTTTTTTAATGTTTGATAAAGATACATTGACTCTGGAGGGCATAGTTTTTGACAAACAAACTCAAACTTTCATGTTGGCAGCGCTTAAGAGGAAAGAAATTACTGAGAAAGAAGTACACTGTTTCTATAATTTTACGTGATAACAAAGGAAAGCTAATGTATTCCAGTAATATTGTCAGGAGTGAAAAGAACCAGTAAATTTAATTCTTTAGGCCATGAATCTCCAGGATGCAATCTCAGGGAAAATCCATGCACACATCTATAGTATTATCACTGGACACTGTACTGCTAGGCTTTGATGCCAGGAACTGGGAGGAGTTTCCCACTTGAAGAATTTGTATGTTGGGGTATAAAAGAGAACATAGTGTCTCATATGAAGATGTAAATGAAAATCCCTGATCTGGAAAAGAAGCATTTGCATAGCTTCTATATACACCAAAAATGTCTTGAGAATAAAAATTATAATATCTGTGGTAAAAAAAGGAAATTGTAATAGGGATAATGATAATTCCACCTAAAAATAGGTGAGGGGGATACATAAATTATCTTTTTATTCAAGTTCTGTACAGTGATGATAAATGTTGCCTGTCTTGTAAATGTAGTAAGCTGTCTCTCTTTTCAGATAAGCAATGATTGTGAAAGGGGCCACAGAAAGCCCCACTTTTTACAGTGGTCTGTTTTTAAGTTTTATTCCTGTCATCTTTAATTCATACTTCTTTCCATTTTTAGCTAAAGCTTTCACTAAACTATTCCTTTATGAAAAAGCTACTTGCAGAGGTGGACTGGGCACAGAATGAGATTTGTCCATTAGTGCTTCAAAGTGTAGAAAATTGCATCTCCGAGCTATGGAGTTCTCCTGTCATATTGGTGAAATAATTACAGTGTCTGTAAGATGTGTATAATTAGATGTTGTAATGGGAGTTCAGCAGTACTGTTATGAATGTTTAAAAGTATGAGTATGGGAACACTGAAGTCTTGTGATACCTGATATTTTCTCCATTTCCCTTTCTTGGTAAGGACTGACATAGCTCTTTCAGTTACTGTTAGGCTGTAGTGGCATACACTGTCTTATTTCAAGGACAATGGTATTTATCTAATCTGTCTGTACCTCCTTGAAGCTTACTGATTGCTAAATCATGTTCCTGACTTAGTTATGTTGCACCTTAAAATAGTAACATCTGTAAAATTGGGAGATACTTCACTATCAATGGATTTGAACATCCAGTGTGTTAAAATTAATTGTTCTCAGTCACCTCCATGGCATTTTGGTGCAGCTATGTTACTTTCACTGACATCCTTAGCATGAAAAAAACCAGATGTGAATAATGATTCTTGATGCAAGAGAATAGATTAAATAAACTGAATTATCTTCATAGGTATTCCAAGCTTGCTGGAAGACTCTTGGAGGTAAAGTCATTGCTCACGTGTTTCTGAAGTTGTCAGTGTGTGCTTCTCATCAGAAGATATCTCCTCCATACAAACTCCAGCTGACCCAGTTTTAAAGCTTTTTTCCTAGCTTGACACTTTTTTTACGTTCTCTGGACTTGTGCTGAGCACTGTGAGAGTATCTTATTTTTACCAAAAGGATTACCACATTGGCAGGGATAGTATTTGCCAATAACCTACCAATCACCCCTAACTCAATTCAGGTTTAAATAACTGTAAAATAATTAATTTGTTTACAAAATGGGAAAACAGAAAGCTGTCCAGTTGCAAATGTTTTTGAGATGGGATGCAACAAGTAAAGGAAGATCACACTTAGGTTGAGTTATCCTTAGATCAACCCCAAAGCTTCTCTCATTTCGTCTAGTTGTTTGCAGCATCCATCTAATTGGGCATCATGTTCTTATGCACAAGAAACCTGTTCTTACGCAAACTCTAAATTTTTATTCATGGAACAGAAATTTGATCTGGATGTCTGTGTTTTCTTTACACACAATCAGGCCTATGGTTCTGTTTAGATTCACATAATTCTTTTCTCCTTTCTTGTCTGGATAAAGCTGTTCGTACCTGATGGCAGAGAGAGTTTTTAAGTCTCCTCTCACTGGACTGTTCAAAGACCCAGTGCTGTGTTAAATTATTAGCATACAAATTGCCAGCTTAATGTGAGGTGAAACACTCTCCTTCACTGGTCGTGGCAGTGTTCACGCTCCTTGTACAGTCTTTTCAGTCTTCAAATCTTACATTGTATGTTACAGCTGTAGCTTGTCAATCTTGCTGTATCCAGTCATTTGAGTGGAATTAATACCCTTGGCTTACTGTTGTATATTAGACACAGTGATCATCAGTCCCTTTGCTGACTTTTAATGTACCACTGCAATAGTGACAGATAGTTGGCATGATAATGGGTAGAAGAAAAAATATATCCTGTTGCTCCAAAGTAGTCCCACTCTTTTTGTTTTTCATCTGAGGAAAGCACAGCAAAACAGAGGAAACATTTCCCTCTGATCTAAATGAAGCTTTCTTCATTCTGGGTGTTCTAAGATTCCTCTCTACTTCTGACCAGGCAGCTGAGAATCCATTCAGAGAGAAGGAATGAGGCAGCTTAGTAAGAATGTATGTTGGTATAGATTTATTGGTGGTGGTAGCGTATTAATCCTATGGATAGGCTGCTTGGGAAAGAAATACAGGATGCAGGACTGATGTTTAGTTTAAACTTTAATTTATTTATTGGTCTTATTTAAATGCTCAGGGCTTAGAAATGAAAGAGATGTGAAGTCCTGCAGCTTCTGAAATGCATGGCATGGGGTTTGGTTGGGGTTTTCCCTCATTTATTTTGTTAGCACTAAGTCAAGTCAGCACTGACTTGGATTTGATATAGAGCACTTACTTGGAGCTGGCCCATCTCCTCAGGAATATATTGAGAATATCATCTTATGACTGTATTCTTCTACATGGCATACATGGTTTCCATTGATTTCTATAGTATGATCCACAAACATTTATTAGGAGGTAGTGTTCAGCCATATCTGTTAATGTGGATAATGTGTTTCCATCTACTTCTGTGCCTGTGAACAATCAGACAGTAAAAAAAAAGAGGGATCACTGATGTATTGTTGCAATAACTGTAAGGAGGACATTTGTATTTCACACTTTCGTTGGAGTATCTCTGTCATTGCATTCCCAACAGTATCTGCAAATTCTTGCCTTTATTTTCCTGCTATTTTTTTTCATGGGCAAAGTTGTGTGGTTCCATAAACTGTGTCATAATTTAAGCAGAATGTGACCATTTCTTTTTAAACATTTTGTGACTCCTGTAATTTTGGCAGTTTTTTTCTTCCAGTTGTATCTGCTGTTGTTAGGAACTTGACTGGATTTAGGGGTCTGGCTTCAATAGTGATTTGGGATTGGGTATGTCAATAAAGAGGTTTAAAAGTATTCCTCTCATTTTAGGGGAATTGCCTTGTTCTGTTCACTTGAGAAATTGAATACCAATTTTGATAATACAAGTGCTATTTCCTACTGTAAGAAAAAAACTGAAGAACAGTTTAGGTTTTTATGTTATATTTCTCTGTTTATTGTCTCTTTTAATTAACTCATCACTCTGTAAAGCACACATGGTTTTGTGTAGACAACAATAAATTATTTCGAGATTTGTGCTCATTATATGAAGTAATTTGACCATTATCTATCTTTGAAACTAGTCAGGAGGTTGGACTGTATGACCTCCAGAGGTCCCTTCCAACCTAAAATTATTAAGTGAAGAAATGTGACAAATATTTTGTTGTTCAATTCAGATAAATTTTCTGGTTGTGTGTGTGTTATACACTACTTAGGCACATTTTACTGCAAAAAGGTGCTATACTGATTACTTTGGAAGTTGTGTCATTCTTTCTGGGATTTTGAGTATGCTGTTTTTTTCCTTTGGGGACCCAGACTTCCATAAAAATTGTTCCACTGAAAACTCTTGAGGAGAAAAAGCTTTACAGTGTGAAAGGTGTGAAATGGCAGGTGTGAAACAACAGTCCTTTCAACAAGCAATGGTGGAACCTTCTTCCAAATAGTATGTAAATTACTTGTTGACTAATTTTAATATTTGAAACACAGCGGAACATGAAATCCCATGCTTGTTAAAATAGATTGGGATAACTTTTCCTCTATATTCATCCTACTGGGATTAATTTAGTCTACCACATTTAACTAATCCTACAGCTACATAATGAATCTCTTTGTAATTAGAAGATAGCTACAATTAAGAGCTGCAGATGAAATCACATCACTGGTCCATGAATATTTGGACCTACCTTGTTCATCAAATCAATGGACTCTGTATTTAAAATCAGGATTATAAAGATTATTAAGATCACCTAGCCTAAGGATATGCTCTATTGCTGGTCTCTATTGAAAAATGACTTTAAATTTTACATAATATTGTTTTAAATACAGATATTACATTAAAATATTATCAATCTATATTTACTTATATACTGAAATGACCAGTATTATATTTTTCATTTCCATAACAAAGAGTGTGTGTGCATATATGTATGTCTGAAATTCATCTGAGAATTTCTCAAAGACATCATTATCATTTTTTATTGATTTCCACATTGCTATATTCACAATTTCAAAAGAAATCCACACAAATCTTTGGAGAGCTGTCGCTGATAATGTCGGAACGGCCAAAGCGACACGAAAAAAGGTTCCAACAAAGTTTATTCCAAGAAAAAAGCAGGGACAGCGGGGCTGCTGCGCAGCCCCTTAAGTACAGTTTTTGAACACACGTAATGCACACGGATAGGACAGTTCAAACTTTCACACCAGAATTCTTACAGCTAATAGGTGCATTTTCTAAACTCTACTTTCTCACAACAACTTTGCTCTTTCTCAAAACAGCCCAGTTCTTTCCCACAACAGTCCCGAGCACCTGCTCTTATTTTTCTCTCATGTTGATGTTTTTCCCAACTACTCTCATTCAAAACAGGTCCTTGTTCTCATGAGACAGTGTTCCTGTTTTCATGAGACAGTGTTCTCTGTTTCCACGGGACAGCTTCTTCAGGATGCATCAGTATGTTGTCAGGATCAGGGCCTTCATTTTCAGTCCTCTCTTTTCAGGGCATCTCAGGGGTATACTTTGATCTGGTCAATATCTGTTGCTTCGTCAGTATGTGCCAAGGTGCTAACAGACCCGCTGTCGACCCCGACAGAGAGCAAATCCCAGCTGCATTGTGACAACAGGGTTTGGATTTAAAAGGAAAAGAAGCTAATTGTGAAAAACCTGGGCTCAGAAGAGCATTTGACCTTGAACAGTACACAGGCAGGCAATGAGAGAAGTTTGGGATGACTGTGATAATGGTGAATCTGCTTGTCTGTCAGGTTAAATTCGTTTGAATATAATTTCTGTGTAACCACTCTCCAGTTTAATCTTTCTCCTTTCAGTCTTTATGTAAAACAGGTTAAACCTCTGACAGATCTCAAGTGAAGGCCTATCTATGCTATCAAAACAGGTTGAATTCCTATGAATAACCATGAAATTGTTTTACCCACTTTTTTTTTTCTTGAATTTCATTAGAAATTAAATCCCTGTAAGAGAATTAACTTTGATCTATATCCATGAATCTAGTAGGGATTAGCGCTCCCAAAAAAGACAGTTTGACAAATGGGGAAGTAGGAAATAAATGTATGAATACCCTCTCCCTCTTTTTGTTTTGCTTGGGAGAGTGTTATGAGTAAAACATGTAATTTTTACATGGCCAAACTGGAGAAGAAATGATGATAATGATGATTTTTGTTGTCCTTATCGTTACTGGCTTTGATGCACATGTCCATTCCTACATAATTGTTCAACCTTTGCATTCCACACCTGTGCCTTTTACCCTACCAGAAGGTTTGTCTGGAGTGAAAGGATAAAGGAAACCTGGACTGCCCTTTCACAACAGCACTATGTCCTTCCTAAGGAAGCAACATCCAGGCTGCTAGCACTGTTGGTCCCCAGTGTTCATGTAAAAGTTGTTGTCTTAGTGGCTACCAAAATCTGACTACTCTTTGAATTAGAAATCACTTTGTGGTTTTCCAAAGTTGAGGGGAAAACATGTTGACTGAAAGATGTTGGGACAAGTTCATACGCACAGAGATTTATCAGCAAGGTTTGTAGCTGATGGCATGCATTGACTCTAGTGGAAAGAAACAGAAGCAAAGTAAGAAAGAGATAGAAAAGGGAAAAAACAAACTTTCCCCAGGGGCAGCTGGGAGGAGAAGCATCAGAGGCACTCCAGATAAGCATCCTTTCCTGTGTGTCTCCTCTAGTCCAGTAAGTGGTTCTCCCTGTGGTTCTTATCCCACAGTGACTGTATGCTTCTCTTCAGGACCTGTTTAGACTCCCAGATGGTCATTCCTGCATGGGATGCTGTTAGTGCTGACTGGAACATGCTAATGTCAGCAGCTGCAAAGCTCTGGGCATTCTTATTATCGGGTCCGCTAATGTAAATCAAAACCCACAGCTGAAGAGAGGGAAAAGGGGGAAAAAAAAAGAGATGATACCCATGTCAGTGACAATCCTTTTCCATGGGAACCCACTACAGCAACACTGTTTGGGCTGGCACGTGCAGACCCATGGGCATAACAGCCAACATTGCAAATAGGAAGCTCTGAGCAATATGAAAGGCTGAGGTCCTAAAGGCACTGTGCAAGAACGAGTGTGATAATTTCACCTTGTATTAAAGTTTTTGGGAATGTATTAGCAGATGTTTTGAAAAACTTTGGGAAAGGCTGGTGTCACAGGGGTATAGCACAGATTTTTGACTGAGTGCTACAAAATCTGTTTTGACCTCATGACAATTAAATACTGTGAATTTTTCTTGGTTTTTTTCCCCTTCACAGGTTAGATAATTTTAACATGACATTGTCCACTTTTTTGATGTCATGCACTTCCAGGCATGTTGTTTGTATGAGTAATAAAATTTTCCAAGGAGATGTTATGTCCTATTTCGGCAGGTCTCCTAAAGAAGAAATCTGTTTTCTTCCTTTCTATTAACATCATGCTATTAGCACTCTGTACACAGTCACAGTATTTGAGGACAGTTATTAAGGGGCTCCTTTCCTTGGTGTAGTGGGTTTGTAACCCTCCCTGGGAGGGAAACAGAACTAGGATAGGTCACCTGATGTATATTTTACCAATAAGGTATTCCATACCATGTTGCATCAGCTCAGATATAAAGAGACAAGAAGGAAACAACTCCTTCCTTCTCTTCCAGGACAGTTACGTGGGATAGGCAGCTGTTCTTCAGAGGAGGAAAACACCTCTCGTGGGGAGGTAGTCTTTATTGTCAGTCTTCCCTGTATGTAGTACTTATAGTTCTCTTTTTCTTCTCTGTGTAAATTTAAAACTGCCTTTCTCAGCGGCCTTGGTTTTGCAAGTTTTTTTTTATTTCCCCCCTTCCCTCTTCCTTTTCCCTTTGGGGGGGTTGGGCAGAGTCTCGGTGGACACAGGGCATCCAGCCAAGGTAAACGATAACAATGTCTTACTTTTCTTCTCTGTTTTGTCCAAAAATATATGCTTACAATAAGCCATAATTTGCAAAAAAAAAAAAATGTATTCAGAGTATTGGGGTTTTTTAAGTGGAGTCATATCAGTGTACCATGTCTTTCCTTTGTTGCAGTTTCTTACTTGAGCTGCTATATGAGACTGTTGATCTGTGCAAAGGAAATCCAATTTTCCTCTGTTCAGGCTCTTCAGAAGTCTAAATTTTTCTACCAGATGTACCCCAACCATGACCCTTTATCACTGTCTGGTTATTCCCTTTGTTCTGACACCAGCCACAGCAAATGTCAGCTCACTGAGGGTGTTGCCCTTTGCTGAAACTTGAGTTTCTCAAGGAATGGAACGCTTCTGATCACTAGAGGAAATGACTACTCAGTGTTACCACCATCTGTATACTCCTACTTTACTTCCTTCTTCAGTTTCAAGCACCGCTCTTGATGGGTTCTCTGACAATCATGAACACAGAAGATTCCAGGGCTTCTCGGTGTATTGTTGAGGCTCCTCTGATGGCTGCAGTGTTCCTGTAGGTCAGTATGTCAGAGGCATAGGTTTCTCAGGGCTTAGACTTCCTCAGAGTTTTGGGTGGTACTGGACCTGGTCTGTGATCATGCCCTGGGCTACATTTGGAAGAACTGTAGTCTTCCTAATGGTTGAGGGACTACCCCACTGCTTAGCCCTGGTGACACTAAATCTGGAGTGCAGGGTCCAGTCCTAGGCTCCCCAGTACAAGAGAAATACACATTTAATGAATTGAGTCCAGTGAAGAGCCACAAAGATGACTCAGGGACTGGAACATCTTTCATTTGAAGACAGGGTGAGAGAGCTAGGGCTTTTCAGCCTAGAGAAGAGAATGCTGAGGGGGTGTGGGTGTTACCAACATGAGGTTTTTTCCTTTGGATTTTTTTTTAAGATAGGGAGAAAAGAATCGCATGAACTATTCAAGAAATATGCCCACCATGGATTCATACAATGTCATCATGACACTTGATCCTCCATTCTTTTCCTAAGTATTGCTGTCCTTTTATTTGCCTTTTGAACCACTGCTATCATTCATTTTTTCAAAGAGCTAGTCACAGTGAGTCTTGTATTTTTTTCAGAGGATGTAGCAATTAATGTGAAGACTGCTTTTGGAAGTTAAAGTTGTTTTCTCCATACCTGCTATTTTGCATTTATCATGTTGGATTTCATCTGCTATTTTAAGGCCCAGTCACACCAGTGTGAGTCACTTCTGCAACTTTTCCCATGTTTTGTTGTTTTTGAATACGTTGAACAATATTAAAATCACATCAGTCATTGCCACATCACTGTTCCTCTCCTTTTTACAAAACACTTAGGAAGACATAGCATAAATTCTCTGAATCCAATAACACAGTCCTTCCAGTACAAAAGCCGACCATTTATTTGCTGTTTTTACTTCCTATTTTTACCTTCTTTACCTTCCTATCTTTACCAATTTTACTGCAGTTCTCTGGAACTGACCTGGTGTTTAGGAAGTACAGAAAATCAACATACATAATCCAGAACTCTTGTAAGATGCTTGAGCATGGTTTATTGGACCTGCTGTTTAAAAATGTCTCAACATTACTATCTGTGTCTTTATATACTTGTGAGCTAATATTTTGGAACATGAAACTGTACTGCAATTATTCTCTAGCACGGTGAACATATATCATTTAGCTTTTCCCTTAATAGAGAACAGACATTTGATGGTTCTGCTTTTCTTTTGTTGGATTTAAAAGTTTTACATTCTCTTATAATAGTTGATGAAATTCAGTGTTAGACTTACTTCATGCCAAACACGTGTAAAAAGCTCCTTTGATCTCCTGAAAATGTAATGTATTCTCCCTGAAATGTGGTGTATTTGTCTTCTGTCCTTACTAGCTTATTTGATTTCTGATTTATATTAATTGCTGTCATTGCTAGTATTTTCTGTGTATATGTGAGCATGCTTATTTTAACATGGATTTTCACATCCTATCTAACCAGATTAGGTTTTTATGTATCTTTTGGTTTTCGCAGTTTTGTGTTTCTTCATAGAAACTTTGAAAATCTTTTCAATGTGTGTTCTTCTTAAACTCCTTTTAAATTTGTGCATGGTACCTTGAGTATTGTAAAATAACCTCCTTAGCAGTCCAAGTGAAATTACAGTTTATTGCTCTGGTCTTCAGTCTGTCTACATATACTGTATAGCCATTTGGATCTCTTTTGATTTTCCACTTTTAAAATGTGTTAATTTAATTACAGTTTAGAATTGTGTAGTATTGTTCTGAATAAGGTGCAGTGTGGTCTTAGGCAGAGTTTGGCTTTACTTCTATGGTGGCATGAAAAGACAAGACTTTGGTTTTAATAATGTGCTATCATGCCTTTTTCACTGTCCTTAGATTAAAAAAAGCCCCAAAATTATTAAGGTAACATTAAAGAGGGTCTCAACTGTCCCTTTTAGAGAAAATGCCAGCTGTGATAATCAGGCTGCAATTGTAGGTTTCTGATCCTAATATTTATGGGGAAAACACAGGAGGGAAAAATAACAAGGATGAACAATGTATTCACTATCTCTGATGCTTTTCACTTGTCTCATCACTGAAAATACTGAAGATATAGCATATTGTCATCTGATCCAGTTAGAGTCTCAAATCATTGCAAAGAGATGCCATTGTTGGGCTATATAGTGCTTCATGTTGTCTTTCTGCTTGCAGGGACTTATCAGCATTGAAACAGCAAATCTGTCTTCTTGACTGCTTTGACTATAGTGCAGTTGGAACAAGGGTGATAAGATACAGCAGAAAGAAGAGAATTAAGTGAGAAAGATAGTAAAAACAGGCATACAGTGTGAACTAAATTCCTTCTTAGTGAGTTTGGGAATAATCTCAAATCTGCTAGAGATGATGGTTGCTCAGTTTCCTCTTACTGTAACAGGAAGGGCCAAAAATTATTATGGATTGTTGAGTCTCCACTAATGTTCCTTGGGTCGCTCCTTCCAGATCCCGTACCCCTCTTACTGATCCAATCCAGTGAAAGAAAAGATCCCGTGACATAGAGAACAATCAGATTATATCTTATTTCGAATATGAATTTTCCTTCCTTTTCAGAAGTCTTTTATTGTCACATTAATATGTTACTTTAGGAGCATATTTGAAGGTCTCTTATTGCACAGTTATTTAAAAATATCTGGTTTAGTGCAATCAACTTGCTTTTATTGTCCCATTTTGCTAATGGTTGTGGTTAATTTTTTGGCAGAGGTTGGGATGACTGTTAGTTTCCTGATGACATTTAAACCTAGACCTGTGCACAATAGAAAGGGATTATTAGTTTGAGAGTTCTGTATGATCAAGAACAAGGCATGATTTACAGGGTTGTTTACTATCTCTATGACAATTATTGGAAAACAAACCTTATGTTTGGTAAAAATATTTGAAGTTATAATTTATTGTGGAAATTTATAGAGTAAATTCCAAACAAAATCTTCGTTGTTGATTTTATTCTTGAGGTTTATGGCATACCAGGGATTTGAGAAACATTGGGTGAATTTATCTTCTTCTATATTTTATCCTGTTGTTGCTCAAAGTTTAACTTTCTTCTCACAATTCCCTTCCAACTAGTAAATGGTTCTACAATACTTTCTATTCATAGTATCCTTGGACTTTCAGTTCTTTTTCTGAATTCCCTTGCTTTATTTTAAAGTCAGGGAGGATACTGTATCAGAACTGCTTTATCTCTTTCTTTGAAGCACTTCTGAGTTTTAGCTCAAGAACACAAGGAACTTCCTGCAGGGTAAGACCATAGTCCGTCTAGCCCAGTATGCTGTCTCCAAGAAGTGCTAGAGAAGATGCTATTAAAAGACAGCACACAAGCTTGATCCCTTTTTGTGCTCAGTTTCCTTCATACCTTGCCCAGCCTCCACAGGTGTGTTAGCAAAATCGAAGGGTACATTTCCCTGCCTTGTCTTTTTATTATTGGTTTATGGACAAGGTGTCCATGAATTTGTTTAATCTCTTTTTTGATCCTTATGGTATATTATGATCTCCCGTGGCAGGTGTCCTCTAGGTAAAGGTGTACTTCCTTTTCACCTTTTTTCAACCAATCTTCTGCTAGTTTCATTTGAGTGTTTGGTTTTTTTGGTGTTTCAGGGTTTGTTGAACAATATTTCCATCTTCATCTTATCCAATGCTTTCATAATTTAAGCCTTTTTATAGATGACTCAGAAAAGAAGCTGATTTTAGTACTCAGTGAATTTTTTTGTTTTATCTGGGTAACTTGTTTTGTTCTCTGAACATTGCCTGGCTTTTAGAAGTTTGAGTCAGAAGTTTTGAGGGGATGGAATTCAGAAGTAGAATGGCAAAGACCTTTACATATTTACAACCTTTACCAACACAAAGCTTTAACATAGAGTTATTGTACTAAACTACAAACATGGTATTTGTAACTATTTTTTAAGATTAGTAGGTCCTGCCAATTTTGTTACAAAACCTAACTATTTATTTAGAAAAGCTAGAGTGTCTTCTATGAAATTAGGTATACAGATGACATTTGAAATCAGTGGATGTAATCTAAGTACCTTTCCAAGGGAAAATTCTTTAATTACCTGATGAACTTTTACTCCCTTTACACTGTAAGGGGGAAGCTGATCTTGAAAAACCTCTGGAAGTGATTCTGTAGTGGGCTGGCTGACTTAGTATGAATTTTTGTAGTCTAACATTTTAATTATGGGAACAGGGTCTTTTCTGGTTTCACAGTGAAAAGGTAGCCCTGTTGAAGTTGTCCCAAAGAGCTACAGTTATTTTATTAGCTGTAGCCTCATTACTGCTGGCTGTGATCAAAGCAGTGTTTTCCCCTAACTCATACTGAAATGGAGCATTCAGATTTGCATGCCAGCTTCAGTGCCAAAGTGTTGTACTCCTCAAGGGGAAATTCTGGTCAGAGTAACATTAAATTGAGTGAATTTTACACATGCCAAGCCAGTTTCAATTAACCATCTTAACACAGTTTTAAAAAAGGCTGTCTAGATGGGAAATTGTGAGTTGTTGGAATATAATTTGTACAAAAGGAATGATTAGTATCTTTTTGTACAGTTGTTCTCAGTGTCAAAAGCAACATCCCCTCTGATACCCTATGTGCTAGGAAAGACAATTTTAATGTGTAAAATATGTTAAAATTTCTACTTCAGATACCCTTCAGAGTTGAGACAACACCAGTCAGAGGCGAAACTGGTGACAACAGGGGGATGTGGTTTCTGAGAACAGGTTGCATCCGTGGGCTCCAAAACCAGCATAGATTCATGACTTGGGTCCACTGCAGTTTGTGCTGTCACAGTCCAAACTAGTGATGTTTCCAACAGCAGTGTCTATGAACCACCAAGTACTATCGATTTCATACCAGTTCTGCTAGGTCACAGTCAACACTGTAGGTCAGAGGCTGCAGTAGCAAATATACATGTGGAGATGCTGGGACAAAACTGCCAACATGACAAATACTCAGAATGAGTTTGATTTAAAGAAGGATCTTCTTCTCTATCTTGTGCAACTGGTGTCTTTCCATTTTGCATGATGCATGAAGATGCTTACTTATAGTTCTGTGTTGTATTCTATGACAAGAATGAGGTTTTTTGAGGGTTCATGATCATCGTTGATACCCCACACCATGGTGTCATTATACCATTTGGTGCCCAACTCTCCTTAGTGGCATGACTACCTCAATCTATATGAGGACTTTTACTGCCCTTCTGAAAGCAGCTGCGCAAAATCTGGAGAAAAATAGTCTGTTACATACCCATCTACACAGCTACACTATGGCCACTATGGTAGTTGCATCATCCTTTAAATTGCTGTGGAAAAGAACTGCTTACATAGTAGATGAAAATGTGGCCCTACTGAAGTATGGGAAAGAAATATGGAGAGCAGCAAACACACTCAGGGTTTGCTAAGCTCTGACAGTCAAGAGTGATGGACCAGAGTCCTGGATACCCCTCAATCAAAGCAGGAAAGCCACATACTTCTCTGTAAGATGTTACACCAGTGTTAACTAAAAAGGAATGGTATGTGCTATGATGCATACCATGAATGCCCCCATCTCCAAGGTATGGATAACATAAACTCATAGATAAAGTCTCTGAAAATCAAATTCCTAAAGCAATGTAAATTGAGATTAGGGCAAAAAGTGTGTTTCAACTAGGCAGTCATAGTGATGACTCACATTAGAGATTGCTTCCAACACAGTTTCAAAACAGCAACAGGCTTTGTGATTATGGCACACTTTGGTGGAACAGACTCCTTTTAATATGTCAAAAATTGTGCACTGTAAATTAATGCTGTGTTTACTGATGGGTACACACACCAAGTGCAGGCATCCAGTGATGAGCATTAGCATTAGTAAGTCTTACAATGAGATACTGGGGTCCTTCGAAGCTTGTCATCACTGCTTTTTCATGTTACTATCACCAATATTCTGCCAATTCATACAAAAGGATAATGAAAAGGGCCTTTCATGAAATAGATCAATGGTCAAGGCCACTGACCATTCTGCAGGCTCTGACTCAGTCCAGAAAGCTTGTCTCTTCTTTTTACCTGCTCATAAGCCTTTGAATATTGACTTCTACGATCTCAAACTGAAATACACTGACATTTTGAAGTATGTTGAAAGGTCCCACATCTTACATACCATGCATATCTACTATCAAGATAAAGTGTAGAAGCATCTTATTTCAGGCTACGAGGGGGAAATATTCTTAAGCCATGGTGAAATAAAAAAGCAACTTCTGTGATAAATGGAGCTTTCAACTTCTTGAGTCATTAGACCACTACTGGAAATAGGAGAAAAACAGTGTAACCAAGAATCAAAGCTATTGGCAGGAGCTGTTTGCTATGTGTTTTGGATGAGAGTTTCTGTCTTAGCAGGACTATAGATAGCTCTTCTGCTTTGTAACAGCATTCTGATACCCAAATTTCAAGAACTGATGGGTCAATTTTTGTCAAATGTTCATTAACACAGTTCCAGTGGAACCCAGCCTGTTCGATGTTCAGAAGTGGAGAACTTGAAATGTAGTGTCAAGGGAATTGAACCTTGTAAAAGCACTCTCTGTTTGTAGTTGTGGAATGTTGAAATTATCCATTTATTTTGACCAAGGAAAATAGTGGGGTAATTTAAAGAATGGATAGTTGGTTACAGATATACAACAAATTTTAAGCTGATACAACTGATATAATTGGAAGCATTACAAAATGCCGATTTTTTTTTTTTCCGTGCTTAGTAGCCTGTTTTATATCAAAATTGAAAAAAACAACAGTGTCATATTCTATCTTATATCTTATAATGAGTTTTAATAAGTACCTCACAAATGGAGTGGATCATTTTGTCTGGCTATAAAATCAGATATCAAAAAATATGCCAGTTTTATTTTTTGGAGACAAGACTGTTAGAGAAGGAAATTTTTTTATGTTTTAATAATAAAATTTTCACAAATACTTGAATGCCATTTTCCCTGTAGTCAATGAGAAAGCTAAACTTGAAATAATAAAACTTTGTTTTCATGAAAAATCCCTAGGAATGTGAGCATTTGAAATCCTTCTTCCAGGACTAGGGTCCAGGATGATTCTTCCTCAAATCATTTTTTAATCATAGAATCATAGAATGATTTATGTTGGAAGAAAACTTGAAGTCCGCTTCCAACCCCCCCCTCAATGAGCAGGGACGTCTTCCACTAGACCAGGTTGCTCAGGGCCCCATCCAGCCTGGTCTTTAACTGGAAACATGTCTTAGGTAGCTGGTCTTACATGCTGATAAGGTATTTTGGCTCTGGTATCCATTCTTCTTATGGCTGTTTTAGAAGACTTTTCACATCCCTTGTTGCTGCCTAATTCATTATTTGGGTTTTCCTCTATACCGATACCTGTTATTGTGATTGCTTTAACATGATTTGTTCTCAGGAAAATCACATTGGCTGTTAACCTGTATTTTTCTTAACTTTCAGTAATCTTGATTATTAATTGTTTTATTATTTTTTCTGGTACTGCTGTAGGAGTTAAAGCTAAGCTGACAAGTTTTAGCCCTTTTCCCAGCCTTTCAAAGGCATGTGTTTTGTTTCCTTTTCTAGCCTCTATAGCTTTCTATATCTTTCCCAAGTTTTAAGACTACTGGTTAATTCTCTCAGTATCACAGTTGATTTTTCTCGAGCCAGGACAATTTTAAAACATCATACTTGCTTAACCCTTCTCTTACTTAGACCAAATTTTTATACCCTTTGCTGTTGGTTTTACTAACATCTGATCACTTAAAACTTTTAGGAAGAACTGAAACCAAACAGATATCAAACACTTTTGTTTCCTTTTGCTATCAGCTGGCAGATTGAAACAGTAGAGAAGCAAAGCTATTGCTTTGCCTTTTTTATTACTGTATTTTCTTATTATCCCTCATTTCCCTCATAGTTTTGTTTCATTTCAAGGCATTGAACTGTTTAACTCAAGCATGTGGGATAGGCAGCATTGAAAAGAGCATGAGAGATCTGGAAGGAGCTGGATTAATCTTAAAGGAGGAATGGGAGAAAGCTGAGTAGAGAACAGAAGTGGACTTCCTTCTCCATCCAGCTCTGTCTCCATGATGGAAAATAATGCCTCCATTGTCCTGTAGGTACACATACCTTAGGGTTCAGGTTTGATTATATAATCAGCACATGCAGATGTGAAGAAAACAAACTGACACTAAGGGAAGCAAGCAGCAAATTATTATTGCTCATGCCTGCTTGGGAGCTTTCTGAGTTACATACTATGTGTGTACAACTGCTAGATGGTGAATAGACTTGCAACTCAACTAAAACTGATGGAAAACCTTACTTAGAGATATAATTATACACAAGCTGGCACATTTTCAGAATTACCTACTCATGTGTACAAAACCTGTGTCCCAAATGTAGTTACATTTTTTCAAGTGTGTGGTGGAGTTTGGAACATATGCATACCATCAAATATATATTTTCTATGTATAGTGAAGGAATCCCTTTTGCTGTTACAGGTTGGGCTGTGCATTTGGAGAGTTTGTTCCATAATGTTAGTTTGGACACTATTATTCTTTAAAAGAAGCTAACCGGAAATTTTGCATATGGGCTATGATTTTCTAAAAATGTTTTTCATGACTAAATAAATGTATTTCCTTAAAATGTAGTATTTTGATGGAATTTGACATAGGCCATGTAGATACACATGAAATACAATCTTGTTAAGCCAAAATGCTTTGCTGAACCTGGGCTTTTTTTTTTTCTTTTTGCATTATGTCACATATTGTGAATTTTCATTGCATCAGAATGTACGAAATCTCTCTGTATTAAAATCAAGGCTCTATGGAGGGGTTTGGCGGATTGTTTTGTAATGTAGTTCACAATCAGAATCCACCAGTCCTAAAAAAACTACTTTTTAATGGTAAACAGGTTGTTAATAAAAATAAAATTTGAAAAGATAAATTTGAAAAGTTTGGAGTATTGTGTAGGTCTGAAACCATAATATGGTATTTTGCAACTGCACTTCTTAAATCTAGTTTATTGTAAATTTTCCAACACTTTTAAAAATGAATTCTTCCTAAATTGATTTTCTGGAGTGGTTAGGAATAACTTTACTGTAAAAAAATGTTGTGTAACTTTATACTGAAGAGACTTCAAAATTAAATGCTATTTTTTTAATGTTATTACAAAGTAAATTTGACATGCTTCTTTTTTTGTCTTGCTGTCTTGCACAGGTATCATTTTTCTTGTTCATTATTTTTGTGGTGTATACCATGCTGCCCTTCAACATGAGAGACGCTATAGTTGCCAGCGTCTTGACCTCTGCATCTCATACGATTGTGCTGAGCGTCTGTCTATCAGGTACAGCTGTTGTAAAGGAACACTTGGTTTGGCAGGTAGGTGCTTTGTGGAATTAATGATTAATTGCGTGCTGAATAGCCTGGTAAATGAGCCTGGAGTGCCTTAGTGGGTGCTCGGGAGTATAAATTTATTTCTGTCTTCATTTCTGAATTGCTAATTTAGAGGTAATTCACTTGCTAAAATGAGGGTGTCAGTAATGTTATGTCTTGCTGGATTGCACACTTAAGTGGTAGAACCTACAACCTCGTAGCTCTCACCAATGTAAAAACTTACTTGCTTGAAAAACTATGTGATGGAGCTGTATTGTGGTAGATGCGTTACCCCTCTGATTTGTAAACCACTTTGTTCCTGTCCTCATCTTATTAAAACATAGCTTGCAAGACCAAGGATTTTATCCAGGCATCAAAGTGTTATCTTTGATTCAAAAAAAGAACATTGTTCCTTTGAATACCCTGAGGTCTACTGGGTTAAAGATCTGCTGTGAAGACATTGCCCTCTCCAAGTCTGCTGTAGATCTTCTCCTTTTGTAATTCTCAGCCATTAATAGGAATTTTACAGCCTCGTCCTGTTTGTGCCCAGTGATTGACTCTAGACTCCATGACATTTAGGGAATCCATATGTGTTTGCAGTTGGGTTTGGGATTGTAACTCAAATCTGATAATCTGCTATGTGACATAGTGCAGATTAATAATACGTGAAAGTCCAAATATTAGGAGTTGTTTTTCCTTGCTCTTTTGCAGAAAGTCTTTTAAATGGTGAAATGTTGCAGTTTTAGTTGTAGTATTGTGACAATCCCAGCTGTCATTGATAGAAATCTATTTTTAAGGAAACATTTAGATTTCATTTTGAAAAACAAATACTTGGGTTTAGCTTTTTGATATAGTTATGCAATCTTAGGGAAACAATTATTTTAACTTTTGCATAAAAATGCTACTAAAACCTTAAAGTAAACACATTTTTATAAGCATATTATTAGAACAAGAAAGACAGGCATGATACTGTTTATTGTGAATAGCATTAAGAATGAAGCAAATAGTAGTTTCTACTTATCTTTTAAGTTACTTGAGACTTACTTTGGAAAATATTGTGCCGTAAAGGATATCTTCGAAATTGCAGTGATTTTACAGAAGTCCTGCCTTGTAAATTGTTCAGGAAAATACATTTTATTTCCAGACACGGCTGCAGATCTGTGTTCTATGGAATACTGAAATTGAAATCTGGTAAACAAAATATGATCTAAGATGTAATTCTCTGTAGAAATTTTAAATTATGAGAAAAGTAGGTTTGCTCTTCTCTTGCTGATTTGGATTAGTTTTGGTTTTTTGTGGAGGTTGCAAAGTTGCGCTGTATGTTAAGCAAGATCTGCAGTTAATATAGTATTTTAATAATTCAGTAATACAGTTATTGATATTTGTAGTGGAGTAAATCAGGGAGAATGTTATTCTTTGTTTTATGTCAACCTGTGGCTTTTATTCTGGGCATGGATATACTGCTAAATCATTAATGTTTGTCATTCCTTCTCTAAAACTATTTTGGGTTAAACTTGCTGTTTGCAAAAATTATTTACTTTTCTTGCCTATCTTTCTAAACTATTCACATTTGATGTACCTAAAACAGCACTTTCAGAAGATGTTGTATCTTAAGACACCTCATGTCTACAGAATCAAAAGAAATAAATTATGGTCTGTGATGTACAATTAGTGTCTTTCATCTCTTCTGTAACTTCTGGTTTCATTCAGAAAGAGTGAAAGTCTTTCAGCGATCTGTTAAGAGTATTTAATTTCCAGGTTGTTCTCAATTTTGTATTCTGTCTTTGTAAAATGTGTTAGATGTTACCAATAGCTTGGCAGTTACTGGAAGTACTAAGTGCACTACATTCTTTCGACTGTGTGGAAGGGATTAAATGACACTATCTCATTTCATTTCATTTGCCCTCTGTACACTTTTAGATTACTTTTGTTTATACTTTGGAGTGTAAGCAAAAATTGTTTGTTTTGTGTTCTTTGCTTTTGAAAAGTGAGACCACAAATAAGAGCTTAGATTAGACATATAGATTACATTAAAAGAGAGAAATAATATTTGTCAATGGTATACCTCAATTTGATATAACATATATACCTCATATATATAGCAAGTATCCTTCTGTAAAGAGTACCTGTATCTCCTTTATAATTGTTGTCTATGTGTTGCAAGACTTTGATTATATCTTCTCTGAGCTTTCTCTTCTCGTCTGAACAAACGTTCTTTCAGCCTTGTTTTCTTATATCAGGTCCTCTGCTGGACCATCTTCAATTTTTCACCATTTTTTAGTTACTCTGATTAGCAACTCATAGCATTTTGAAAGTTAATCATAGCTTCAGCCTATCAGTAGAGAAAAATCGATGTTCAGAAGCATTGAGATTTGGCAGAGCCCATCTTACTGGTTTTGTCATTCCTTTTGTTGTCCTCTGTAAGATTTTACGTCCAAAAAGTGGCTTCACTAAAGCTGGAAAGTTTAGAATGCTCTTGATTACCCAGTGTTGGTTTCAGTTAGAGATACTGAGATAAAAGCCTCCTGCTGGGATAAAGAATCCTTCAACAAACTCTCTTATTGGTTACATGAACTAGTCTGTTTGACCTATGCATGTCTTTTGGGAAGAGGGAATCCACCTTGATTTTAAAAATTGGCAGTGATGGAGATGCGCATCCAGAAGCCTTCATGTTTTTTCCATGGTTGTTGACTGTCCATGTTGAAATTTCGTTCATCGTTCCTAGTAGGAATTTGTCTAGTCTTGGCATCCAGCTTCTGGATCTCATTTTTTTGGCCAGTAGGCTGACAGACCCAATAGTATCCAATTTCTGTTTCTCCCATGAGAGTACTTCTAGACTATCATGAATTTGCCTCATAACCTTTTTGTCAGTAAAATAAATGACTTGCCTGCTTTTGCACTAGCTAAACCTTTCATCACTTTCATAGTTTTTTTTTTGTGTCCTCACTTGTGCTTCATCATCATCTTTCTTGCAACGTAGGCATTAGCCTTAGAGGAGCACGCCAGGAGCAGCTGCAGCACTGCCAAATGCTAATAGAGGGCCGGATCTACAAAGGGGTTAGTGTGCTGTGTGCTCAGCACAGAGACACAGACTCTACAGTAAAATACCCAGTTAGTCTCCCTGTGCAGTTCTGTGGGGAATTTAATGCACAGCTGTGGAATCTATGACAGGAAGGGGGAAAAAGAGTCCTGTGTTCCAGCTTTGGTTTATGAAAAAATAACAGTGTATGTGGGTTTTGGGTTTTTTTTTCTGTTGAAATTTTAATCCTAACCTTTACAAGGCACACGGTCTTGAATCTGGGACTCTGCCCCCTCTTTCCAGGTGAGGATCCTACTGCCAAACAGGGGATGTTGTTCTGTGTGCTTCAGGACTGCTGTAAGCGAACATAAGTCAAATTATGGTGTTAAGGCATTTGGCTCAGAAGACTTTCACAACTTTAACATCTCTTTCGGTTATTCCTGGAATGAAAAGTATTTAACTGCCATCTCTTGCTATAAACACATAACCTGTTTTTCCCTAAACCAGAACAGATTCTAATCAAATACTTGTGTTTTTCCTGCTCTACTATCAACTGCTCAGCCATTCTGATCTCATAATGTCTTGATATTATCATTAGAGGTAATTTTGTTCTCAATTTGTTAAAAAAAGAGCTAACCAAAATAATTAAACATCGTGTAAGCTTCCGTTTTTCTTTTCCCCCATGTTTTATGTGAGGAATATGATATTTTTATTTTAGTCTTTTAGTTTTACTTTCTCAACAAGCAGTTTCATTGCTCTTGCAATCTGTTTCTGTGAGCTGTGGCTAAGTGTTTTCCAAACTTTAGCTAAATCACTACAAACTTTTTGGGGGGATTTTTTTTGGCACCTTCTTGCAGCACTGTAAAAGGAGTTCCTTTTAGAGGCACAAAATTGCAATTAGGCAGAATGCATGAGTACATACATACATACAATTTTATATTGGTTTTGGACTCTGTTCAAGAATGCATATATCAAAAAGAAAGAATTTGTAACAACCTGTATGAAGGCCTTTGTTTGTGTGATCTGGCAGTCTGGGTAATTCTTAAGATAATGTTTTGTCCTGGTGGGCAAAAACCAAATGCTAAGTGAAAAATTTATTTTCGGGAGTGTTTGGGCAATTCCAAGGCTACATCCACAAGATCTTGTGCATTTGCTATCAGCTAGCCTGAGGTCTCCTGTTACAAAATAAAAAATAAATGGCTATGGCCTATTCAGGAAAAAAACACCAAATGAACCAAACAACAGTGGATTGAAAATGGAATGTGGTTTTATTAAAAAAATAATTACCAATTTCTTAGTCACTACAGATCTTGAAACAAATTATACCAAAAGCTCATAATCAGAAGTGAAGGAGAATTTTCAAAGATGGACCACTTTGATATGTCATCTGTAATATACATTTAGATGTTCTAATCCACATGCAACACATAGGCATATACCTTATGTTTAGACCACTGATTTAAACTCATCTGTTAACTGAATATCTTTAACAGGTAATGGTATTTACGTAAAATGTTTTATGTAATAGAGTGGCATAGCAGCAAAATAAAAATAAAAAGCATCAGCATTCACTGGCTATTAAAAGAAGAAAATGTACAGCTCTGGGGCTCAGAAACAGAAGTTGGTTTATGCTGTTATCACATAGTGTAAGAAAAAATCCCGTTTATTAAAAAAAGGCTGGGAAAAAAGACCATGTCTTTAAGTACATTCATTGCTGTATAACCCCTAAGGCTGTATGGCTGCACAGTGAAACTCTTAAAACACATAGGAATTTTAGTAGTCTAAATGGCTAGAAGCTGTTACTGTGGGTTGAAAATATCCTTCTTCCTTGAATACCTTTTTTTGGAGGAGATAGGGAACAATTACTCCTGAAGGTAATGCAACTTAAACAACTCTTGCTTTCTCTTGCACAGTTACATGACATGAGTTGCTGTTGACCCTGCTGCAAGTATGGAGGGCAGTGACTGCCGTCAAAGGAGGGAGGCTGTATTTCTTGCAGCAGCAACTGCCAGTCTCCCATACCTGGTGCCTTTTTCCCTTTGCTGTCCCCACACTGGCAGCAGTGTAGCTCACCATGTTGCACAGCAGCTGCAAGCCAGTTAGAGAGAGGAATGCTATGTCCTGCATAGCAATACATTAGTCATAGTTTTTATTATTGCACATTTCTTTACTCTTGATTTTATGCTTAAATCTAGGCAGATATTAAAAAGCCATCTGCTGTGGGTTTTTTAACTAATTTTTACAATCAGTGGATGTACTTTGGGTTTCACTGATTTTTTTAAGACAATCGGTACAGTTTTGATATACTTGTGAAGAACCCACTTGCCTACAAGAGTATAGACACATAGGAGAATACATAATTGTGTTTCAGAGTATTGAAGCATTAACATGGAGAATGTGAACATCTGCCGTAAAGTCCCTAAGGCTGTAAAGGGAAGACCTGTAATACTTAGTATGAAGGAAGATTCAGCAAAGTCTTAGAATTGCGTTGTGATATGCAATCGTGTGCAGGCAGTTCTGGGCTTTCATAAGCAGCATTTACCTGGAGTCCAAAATCAGCATCTAAGAAATGCATAGAAAATAGTTCTGGTGCGATGTGTAAGAAATCATCAAAGCATGGAAGAAAAACATCATAGAAACATCTCCAGTTAGCATCGATTCTTAAGCTTCACTGAAAGTGTCAGATGGACATTTGTGCCAATTCCATATAAGTTAATATTTTTAACAGCAATGAATTTCATCTCTGTATTTGTTTATCACTTTTATACTGCTTTTGCTTGCAGTTATTATCCTAAAAATGACAATTTCTTTTAGAAATTTTAATTTTCCAGAATATAAATTAATTTGTTGAACAAGTACCCAGTACTTCAGTGCGTTCATGAAATTATAAAATGTCTATGTCAGAATGCTCAATCTTGAGGCTGCTATACCTCCAAAAATGTAAAAAGTTGTTTGAAAATCCCAGTACTTCTAGGCTTCAGCAGCAACCAAGCTCTCACTTGTACGGCATACCTTTTCAAGGGAATTGTGTTCCATATCCTTTTAAGGATGACAATGTAAATAATAACTTACCAGTGAAAGATTAAATCCATACATTCAGAATTTTGCAGTACTGTCTGTCCAGATAATTTGTCTTGAGTAAAGAATCTTAATCCTTCAGTTGAGTTAGTTTGGCTGATTTGTTTCCATTTTCCCAGACATTGCCCAGCCTTTTCAGTTGCATAGTACTTTTACAGCTTGGTATTATTTGTCAAATTTATTGTAACTTACTTCTCCTCTTATTGAAGCTGAAGCATTAGATTCTTAGTGATACTCACTCTAGACATAATGCTTTGTCATTTTATGTACTCACAGAATTATCATCCAACCCTATGTGTTACATTCAAGAATTCAGTTGAAAAAAAAGGTTTTTCACTATCAATATGTGGATACATTTCCTCATCCACTGAGCCACTTTTAGTGCAGTATAAAGTAAGAGGGATTGGGAGCACAAACACTTGTTGTGTAGAGAAGCCTTTGGCAAGTCAGAATCCAGCTGAGATGCCTCCCTTGCAGTAGTTCAAAACCCCATCTGTTTGTAGACACTTGCGCTAGGATGTGGTCTTTCTATTTGTTGTCTAAGATCCTGCCATCCCCCAGTGCTAAGCTGCTGGTGAAGCAGAAGTCATTCCTGTTCCAGTTATCTTCCAAAATTTGTACTGTGCATTCCTGTCAGTGCGTGGTCATGCAAGTCCTTGGATAGCCCTTGTTTCCCTCAGCCCACTCTGCATGTATTGGTCCTCAGTGTGTTTCAGTAAAAGAGAACTGCCTTAACTACAGCCTCTTAAGTGCAAATCTTGTTGGTGCTGTGTGTGATGGAATCAGGTACCAAATAAGTATGTGTAGGCCAGATGCAAACAAGGTAAAATTCTGCCACATGTTATTTTTTTTCTGAGCAGCTCCAGCTTTGCTGCTGGTAAAAGGGGAGCTGTTCTCTGATCCTGGAGCACAGCTTTTGTTTACCTTCCTAGTCTCCCACCTCTTCTTCCTTCCCCAAACAGGGTTGTCAAGTGTCAACTTTCTCCAAGTAATTCCTGACATATTCTGCCCCCTAAAACATGTTGAGGCTCTGGGAAAATGTTGGTTGACCCTGACTGAAATGGTGCTATTGAGCAAGATAACAGCTATACAGAAGTGATGATCATGGAGCTCAAAACTGCCTTCTACTCTGGTTTACCAGCAGAGAAACAGCTGGAGGACATCATCTGCAAACCGTGAAGGAAATCTGGATCTGGTGCTGGGTGATATGGTTTAGTCTATTAAGGGTTACAGCCGTAGTGTTAGGTGGAGGGTTGGACTGGTGATTCTGTGCGTCTGTGAATTCCTAATTCTTTACAGGGATTGCACCTTTGGTAATTGCTCTGCATATGCCTTCCCCTTTCAAGGTACATGTGTTCCTGAATGCCCAGTGAATGCCATCATTATTTCTTCTGTGTGGGCCTGAGAAGGAATCATGTCTTTCCTGTGCCTCTCACTAGTCATGTGTAATAAATCATGTTTATCTGCTGTCAGTTTAGACTGGTTCTGGGTATACTAAAGACTCTATGCTGCATATTTGCTGGAAAGGTCACCTGCCTGTACTCTGCTAGCTCTTACCTGTTTCTGAGTAAGTGGGACAGTATTAGTGACAATTGGTGTTTGGCTCCTCCACTGTTAACTGGTTTCATTCTATGTGTTTCAGTTTTGATTGCAGAAGTCTGCAACAGCATAGGCTGTGGTTTATCAGACATAAAGTTACATTCATTAATCTATTTGCAGTTTTATTTTCTTTAATTTCTTTGTCCCTTTGTATTTTCTCACAGATGTGTGGCAGTCTGTCAGCTCAGAAGCCGCAAGAACACAGGTCAGAAGTAATCAAGCTGGCTCTGTACTGAGCTAGCTCAGGTTCAGAGGCATTGGGAATTCAGGCTGTGTGAAAGCACTTATGCTGCTCTGGAAACACAAGATGTGCAGAGATGTCTGAATCTGAACATTAGACCAGCTTCTGTGTCTTTAGATACACAATAGCACAGTTAATCCACAGCTCTCTACACTGTTTTAACAAATAATTAAGACTTATCAATGTTGAAACAGTATAGTTCTGCAGAAGATTCAACAGGTTATGGATGCCCATAACTAAGGCTGATAGGTGGTCAGTGACTGAGGCCTCAGCAGGACAAGAAACAAACACCTGAGCAAAATCACCCTAAAGGATCCCACCACATGTTTGTTCTCAACGCTAAAGAAAGGGGCTGTTGCCCTCTACATCCTTATCAATATTTACTAATCTGACCCAGAGAAAATTTTCTCTCTCTTAAGCAAGAATAATTAGTTCCTTTGATCCTATAAGTGGGAAGACTTCCATGCTTGCAAAATAGTAGCTATTCAAGATCCCAGTACCTGTCCTTCTAACAATTGTTGCCACTATGTGCTACTACGGAAGAGGATGAAAAGAGGAACTTAAAAGTTCATTGGATCAATTTTAAACTAGGGGAAATTGTTTCAGTCAGTTCCCATGCAAATGAATAGCAAATTTCTGAAGCAGGAGATTTTGACTTCCTCAACATAGACACACTTTTGTCTTTTAGAAGCCAAAACTGAGTTTTGCTCTGAAGAGATAAACCAGGTTTTGCTCTGAAGAGATTTGCTCGTTTGTTTAAAAGATTTCCAAGGGCCACATTTGAATAATCTTCTTTGTCTCACTCTGCATGATCTTAGGTTAGCAGCGTCTCTGTCACAGAAACATTTATTCAGGCTAACCACAGCAGGATTTGTCCATCCTATTTACCAGCGTTATTTGCCACACTTTGTCCAAAGACTCATGGAGATGTAATCAGACAAGACTGTCCTGATGAGCATTTACTCACATATGTACTTTTAGTAACACTGTTGAGATTATTCAAGGAGATTTGCAGCAGCTTGTGTGAGAGAGCTTCACACTCTGAATGGAAATATGAGATGTGCAATAATCCTGTTTCCTTTAGAATGTAGGTGATGAGATAGAGTTTTAACAGAATTGATGGTTACGACTCTTCACTTGTGGTTTCTTGGAGAGGGTCTCAGTGGCATGGTCCCCCTTTGGTAGGAGGAAAGAGCCACCGAGTCTCTTCTCTGGATTCCAGGGCAAAAAGTGGTTTATTTGAAACTCCCGTGGGGTTTTAAGGTCTCCGGGGGAGGACTTAGAAGGAGGAACGTGATTGGGCCAAGGTCTGGGGGAAAGAGAGTGGCTTAAGGGCTCTGCTAACCAATGGGGGATACAGGAGGACCGAAGTCCAATAACGAGCCAGAGATTGGGGAGAAGCGGATGAGACAACTAATACTGCTTGTGCAGGCACGGGGGCTGGTTCAGGGAGAGGAGACAACATGGCGCTGTGTGTGGGGGGCCGCATGGTTACATAGTCCAAGGGAAAACTGTACAATAAAAAGGCGAATCATCGGTGTTTTTCCACTCCACTCGATCTTGGAGAGCTGCTGCTGTGACGGACTCGCTTCTAAAGTTGTTCTTTCCAGGATTCATAGTCTTTTCATTTCCCCACAGAGTTTTAGCTTCTGATGGAAATCTACTGGGGTTTTACTGGTGGTCTCTGAATGCTGCCTGATACTGACCTTCATGTACACACACCTGTTCTCTCTGTGAGAGATGTTTTGGATGCTTGCATGGTACTTGCCCTGTGGAAAGAGTCATTAAAATTTGGCCTGTGGAAATAACAACCCATAGTGACAACGAGCAATGCTCCCAGGTGATCTGCCTTCTCCAGGCAACTCACACACGGGCCAGCGGGCAGAAACGGAGAGAGGAGATGATATGCTCCCTGTGTGACACCCAGAGACGCTGTTGCTGTAGTGACAGTGTCCTCTGAGTCTAACAGGGCAGTGAAGTGGTGGCATTCCAACTCCGATTCTTTTGCCCTAACATGCTATTTAGATCCACTCATTTGTCATGTTTAATTAATTTCATAACATCAAATCCACTTAGGTTGGTTAAGAGCCCTAGGGCTTGTCTTGCACCACTACCCCCATACACACTTCTGCTTATTAAAATAAGCATAGGATAACAATTCGAAAGTCTTAAAAGAGGAGAAATGGCCAAGATATATAAAAAAGAACATGCAGCAAAAACGATAAGGAGACAGAGAAGAAACAGAGTAAATTATCTATGCAAAAAATGGAGACCAAAGCATAAATGTTAATAAATAGAAAGTAGAATACTGAAAAGTTGAAACATGGGTAATAAGGCAGCTTTAGTAATGTTCTCTATTATTTGCTCTAAGAGTTTGCTTCATTTGCTGTTCATATTTTTGTTTGCAGTCATGAGCAATGACACCTTTTTTTTCCTGCTATCTAGTCACTTAGACAGTGAATGTTTCTCACCTCAGTTCAGTTTATTGATGCTGCACTGATGATCTCTGAATGCAGAGATGATGCCGGTATTGACCGAGTCACTTCAGAATCCCCTGCACATGGTACAGACGTAGTCCCTTAAGTCATTATCTAGCTATTTTCTCTCAACTACGTTATTTCAGCTTCTGTTGAAATTCAGCTGCATTTGCTAAAAATATTCCTAAATCCAAGGGTTGAACACAAGCATAGCTGGCCTGCCTGGGGCAGTGGGGGAGCAAGCACTAACCTTTGTGAACATGTTCTCTATATTCCCTGGACTTACCTGTGTCATCAGTCCTGGGCTTTGTCAGTAACCTCCCTCTAGGTTAGAGCAGAGTACAAATAAAGATCCCACTTTGCAACACTCCTTTCCTCAGCTGGTGTTAAACCCAGCTCTGCATTTGAATCACTTGTTGCAGGTCTTGAATGAGAAACTGATGCTGATGGCAGAGCTCTGCTACTTTCCCTCTTCTGATAGGCGGAGACCACAGTTAGGCAGCAGAAGGTGTGCTGGAGAGCCATGTTAAGGCCTGCTGGAGTAGCCCCAGCGGTGACTTCAGTCCTTCTCATACTATTATTGAGCTAATCATTGCAGCTGCAACCAGCTGTCCTCTCTGGAAAAACTGTGCCCTTGCTTTCACAAGAGATTTGGATATTTTCCTTGTCTCAACCTGCTGCGGATGTCCATTGTCTGTGCTTTCCAAACTCCACTGACTTAGATTGGATCAGCTGTTGGGTCAGAGTTGATTAAAAGCTAATCTGCAAAACTACGAAGGAGCAGGGAAACAATAACAGAGGAACCCCAGTAAATTACTCAGAGCAAATTGAACACCCTGCCCAAGCTCCTTGCTAGGCTGTCACAGTAAGTGTCTAGGAGTGACAACCAGCAGCCAGGCGAGTCAATGTGAATGGCTTCCTAGCTCACTCTACAGATAGAGGGGGTCGCTCCCAGCAGGCCGTGGGTCTCATTAGTGGATGCAGGGATAGGGCTATTTTTGGGTTGCACAAGTCTTAGGATGGGATATTTAGGGGAGGAACCAAAGGTGAGGGAAGGGAGGGATCATAGTGGTTTGGAGGAGACACAGGTGAGGGAGAATAAAGAAATAAGGCAATAAAAGGGGTTGATCACTTGTTAATGGGCTGCTGATCAGTACAGTTATCTGGCCATGCCCTATCCCTGACCTACACTGCCTGTCCTATCTTCTTCTCAACCTCCACTCCTAGCTAGATGAAGGGACATACCTATGCTGTTTCCATGTACATGTCTGTGTGTGCAGGGGTGTCGCAGGGTCCCAGGTGTCTGTAGTGGAGCAGATGGAGAGAATGGAGAGGTCTAAGTGCCAGCTGGTACTCAAGGGGGATGTGGCTCAGAGGGGCTCGAGAGCTGAGGCAGCTGGAAAGACTGTACTGCATATATATTTTGTGGGTGTATGTCTCAGCATGCGTGATCACTGGTCAGGCCACACTAGCTGGTGAGTGGAAGATGAGGCTGTAAGTCTGGGATGGATACTGGAGAGGCTAGAGGCTGTATGGTTTGATTGCTGGAGGTAACCAGGAGTCCAAGCTAAACCAGAGACAGATCTGTTTATGCAGGTGGGTGAGTGATCCAGAGGCTGGCTGTTGAACAGATCACATATCTGTCGCCAGTTACTGGAGGGATATAATGTATCTGTGTATGTGTTTTGTACTAAATTGCTTTCATACTGGTCAGCCGATGAGGGGAGCAGGATCAGAAAGTTGGTGCAGCTTGTGTTTGCCCAAGTGCTGTTTTGGTCTTGTGTTTTTTTCAGTCTGAATTGATCTGGGTGATTGGCTTTGGGTATATGGTATATATGTGTTGCATGTAGGTGTGCCCATACGCTTCGCAACTGGATGGATATGGGAATGTGGTGCTGTAGCAGCTTTGCCTTTGTCAGGCTACAAGGTTCAGCAACCTCCAACATAAAGCAGAGCCACATATTTTCAAATAGAATTCCATATGTTTGTAAACAGCATTATGACTTTTGTGTAGGAAGTGGGTTTTTTTGGTGAACTTGATGAAGATTAGATTTTAATAACTTTGCAGTGTATAACATGGGGGCAATTTCTTTGCTGGGCATCTCTTCCCTTCCTATTCTCCTGTGGGATATGGTAAGCCTGAATCCATAAGACATGGTCATCGTGAGAAAATGTAAAACTTTAATATCTCCTTCTGGGAGTTGCAGGCATATGTATTACTGCATGATGAGGTAATTGATTTTTCACTGATCACATTTGCTGATCAGTGTCAGAGTTCCAGGCAACCACAATAATACCAGAGTTAAAAAAGAGTAAGTGTGGAAATACTGTTCCATAATTACTGAACTGAAATGATATCTGACAGTGAAGGACTGCTGTAGGAAGTCACTCGGGGTGCTAAGAGAAAAGAAAGGCCTTTCTGATGCCAACTGCCAGAGCAGAGAATGCTGTCCCTAGAGACACATTGAGCATTCAGGTGGCAGTGTACATTTTTTTTCCTCTTCACTGTCACCAAAAGAAATGTAAGGGTAAAGAACAGAGGTGAGCTCAGTGTTAGAGTCCAGCCAGAAAGGTTGTGATAATTTTTCGAGAAAGATTGAACTAATACAGCTTTTGAAAAGGGATTTACAGTAGTGAATGCTCTTTCCATCTCTAAAATATCTGAAATGATTCCTTCTGTTCTTATTAAAAAATTGTAGTACCTGTTAATTAGTTTGTGAAAACAACACAAGGAAGATAGTGTTGTTCAGATTCTCAGTCATGCAAGGCTCAGTTGGGATGATTTGATGTGAGACATTGGGATATCTCAGAGAACTGAGGAGCTAAGAGGTAGGGAAAGAGTTGGATTTAACTGCTTCAAGATGGTGCTTCTCTGTATCTGGGGTGCTCTTTTGCAGTTGCAGTGTTTGCAGTTAAATTGACTTTTTTTGCACTATAGAAAGAAAAATAAATCCTTCCCTCTTGAAAACTAGGACTGTGGGCCATCATGTTGATAGCTCTGAAAGTGGGACCCTTTGGTTTGTATTGACTTTAAAGTAGCAAAGTCAAAAGTCTGGAGATATTCAAGAACTGTCTGTATGCAGTCCTGTGACATGTACTCTAGGATGATCCTTCTTAAACAGAGAGTTTGAATCAGATGCCCTACTGTAGTCTCTTCCAACCCTACACATTCTGTTATCTGTGAAGTCTGTCATTTTAGCCTTCCAAATTCAATTTTTTCCTTGTGAATTGCTGGAAGTTTTCTCCCATGATTTATTTTTTCTTTCTACTTCCCTCACACCTTTGTTTGAAGTCCATTTTTACCTTATTTCTTATTTATTGTTTCTTACAAACCTGTTTCATACTTTTTTTCAACCTAGCTGGGCCTTTTTAAAATTTTAATTTAGGGATTTTTTTCTAATCCCTCAGTATACTGTATCTTGCTTGGCAGCTTCTTGTGACAAAGCATTCAGCAGCTTAACTGCATTGTAGGAAGAATCATCTTTTGTTTGTTTCAAACCTGTCATCTGTTTACATCCCCCAAATTCTTATATTGGAAAAGGCTGAACAGTTGAGCTCAGTTCACCCTCTTCAGATCATTTATGATATTATAAACCTCTGTCACACCTCTCCTATAATTTCCCAGGCTGGAGGATTGAAAATTATTTATCTTTCCTTACTTAGAAGCCATTCTATACCTTTGATCTTCCTTGTTGCCTTTCTCTGATCTGAAAGTTTTTCCTTACACAGTATGAAAGCACAGTCTATAAGAGAAAATCCATTAATACTTCATAAATGCTTGTTTAGTAAGGAAGTAGGTCATGTAAATTCTGATGACCCTGAATAAAGAGGAAAAAAATGGTGAGCCTGATGCTCAAAGCAAGCACAAATTAGCTGAAATGTTACTAGTGAAGGAAATTAAAAATCTGTGACCTGACCCATGCAATTTTGAGGTGAAGACTCAGAACATTTTGCTTAACAAAATGCACATGATTCTGTAGTTTCCAAAGGAGGTTCAAAAGAACTGTTAAGCATTTATTAAGGTGAAGTAAGAGAAATAAATATGTTTGCTTTTCATGTCAGAAGATAAAATGTTGAGGTCTGCTTGTACTAAAAATAATTCTAAAGGAGAAAATAGTGACTATGGTTATACTGTATCATGCTAAAACCTGAGCAGTTAGAATTGTTTCTGCAGGGTTGTTACTTATTGGATTATTTTTTTTAACAATGCCAATTTAAGAAGCCAAATATTAAAAATTATATTCTTCTATACCCATACTACTAGGGATGTAGGAAATGAATATCTGTACTTAGGAGCAGGTAGAGAATCCTTTCTAGACCAGGAGGAACAATTTGATATTTCTGTTTTTTCTAAGATAACTCTATTCCTGTTTAAAACATGTGTTCATCAAAAGGACATATAAATGGACATGAATTAAAAAAAAAAAAAAAAAAAGAAAAATTGCAGTGTATCTGAATGATGTTTTAGATATCATCTCACTAACTGGATGCCAAAAGAAGGCAATGATAATTGTGTAGCTGCTGATAAGAAAATTTTCAGAATGCATTATGGATATTGTACTTCATCCTGACAAAGTCAGTTCACAAAAGAGCAATAAGCAGTGCCTCAAAGGGGGGTTATGTTTCATTTATTAGAGTCTTCCCTTAACAAGTACCCAAGACATGGATCAAAGTAGAACTGCAGTGTGTATGGCTTGAAACTCATACATATTTTCTTGAACTCAGAATTGCAAATCTGTTCATATTATGGATATGAGATAGTTTCAGTATTTTTCAGGGAAAGTTTTTGGTATACTCTGTGGTATTCAGCAGTTTAGCAGTGATAAAATGTTTTCTATTATACAAGGTCTTGACAGTATTAGTGCATGTATGTGTGTATGTATATAATATGCAAGATTATATATATGATATTTACATGATATAGATAAATATATTTTTCCCCTCTTCTACTCATTATTTTAGTAATAAATCAAAGTCTGTGGATTACAGTGTTGTATTGCAGCTGTAGTTAGCAAGGGTTTTTTTGTTAAGTTTGCATAGAAGTACCTTCCATTTTGGTTCAGTGAGTCCAGCTGCAATTAAACACATCTGAATATCACAGGACCTTTTTATAAGCCTGTATTAAAGTGTAGAAGTCTTCTTTCCACAAATTCTGTTTCTTCATCAACTTCATGTACTTTGTCATGATGTGAGCAACAGACCATAAAGTTTGGTTAGTCACAGCTTAAAACACAGAGCACATGAACACAGCACTGCCTCTGAAAGTCAGACTATCTGGAGGAGCAGAATAGGCTTGGACAAACAAGTAGTGTATGTACCTCCTACATAGATTGAGACTGTGGATGTTCATTTTTCTTTTACTGCCGTTTACAGCATTTTAGCTGTGGAAAGGGACAGTGCTAAACCATAATATACATGGAAAAATAATTTATTTTTAAATACCTAGATATTTTTAATAGTTGGTAAATCTCCTGCAGTGTTACATTTACATAAGTAAGCTTTTGGAAATAGTACAACAAATATGATTAATACTGTACTGTGACAGCCAGCTCTGCCTGTTCAGTTGTTTTGGGTGGTTTGGTTTTCCCTTTTCCCTACAGTGTTGTAACGAATCGAATTAGAAGACATTTAACAGAAGTTAATTCTGTTCTACTTTTTAAGAAGTTTGTTGAGATGGATAAAAACAGAAAATAAATCCAAAGCTGTATTCAGTTACAGAACTATTTTAAAATTCTGTTTTCAAAGGTTAGAGCAGTGATAATGTTTCATCAGTGCCAAAGTACCACAGTATGTTACTTTGGGATTCAGAAGAGCTGACCTGTGTCTCTCTGGCTTTGACTCTTGAAGTCGTGCTGATTTATCTGAAGTCCTTTCAAGTATCATTATGCTGCATACCTCCATTTATTCAATTTCCTTACTGATTAAATGCTGATTTTAATATTCGAGGTCACACAGTTTGATTTCAAACATCCTGTATAAAGTTTGTAGCATGAGGAGAGTTATTGCAAACTCAGATCTGGAGTGGATCTGGAATATGTTTGGCCATATTCTTGTCTATTCTCAACAGATCTGATGAATATCATTATGTATTTTAGGATCTTTCATATGGTACATAAAAAAAAAATCATCCTGCTTTCTAAAGTTTTCAAAAAATCAATATAACTTAATGGGTTTTTTTATTGTTTGTTTGTTGTCTCTACCTGCACTGTAGGGAATTTTAATTACTTTTCACCTAAAACATGAGGTGTGTTTTATCATCAGATGAGCCTGGAAATCATTATAACTCTTTACTTGTCCAAGGCCAGAAAGTACCTTAGGGTCTTAAATGTGCTGTTCAAGCAGAAGTAAAGGCTGCTATGTAGATTACAAAGCCAGAAGGAGCTGCAAGGATCCTCTGGTGCCAGTGTTGCTGAGATCAATATTATGTTCCTCACCTGACAATTCTCATAAAGATTTTTGGCTCCCTCCCCATGCTGCAAGTGTTGATGGTAATTGCCTTTGACAGCGTCTGAAAGCAGCACAGAAAGAAGGAAAGCAAAATCTGTTTCTGCTCATCTATCACAGAGTTTCTGAGGGGCCTTTCTGCATCCGCTTTGATCCTGCTATACCTGCGCTTTAAAATCCAGATGGATTCGTTTCTCTTAACGTAGGGGAAATTTGACTCTAACTTGTGAATGAATTTTCCTGTCATCATTAACGCTTGGAGATGTTTACCATGACCTAGGTCACACTGACCCTAATTAAGGACAAAATCAACACATCTCAGTTAAAATCACACGGTATTTTGATAGTCCCTTACTGCAATAGTTCCTCAAAAAACTAGCAATTGAGCACAGCATAGGCAAGCTAAAAGACATGCAGTCAATTTGTTTCCAAAACACCTTTATTCAAATGCGATATAAATTTCCTCAGTTATGGAAACATTTCCCATGATATGATAGAATTTCCTGTAACTACCATAAACATGCTAGAAGGGAGACAAATCTAGACTATTTAATTGTTTGTTTATTTTTAACAGCAGTAACAGGCATGTCTCGTCCAAAATGCAGCACATTAAATTTAGTCATTTTCTACCTACTCTCCCTTTTGTTTTGTTCTTTTTTTCCCCTCTGCATTTCCGGTATTACGTGCTCTTTCGTGCAGCACGTAATTTCTTCCTTGCCTGGGGACCCACTCGGGCATGGGATCTGTGCAGGCTGCCTGGGGCTCACAGAAGAAAGGGCATGCAGCAGAGGCAAGGGCCACCTTCTCCAGTTGCCTTCCTCTGCCAGCCGGTTGGCACCGCTGTGCCCCGTCACATGATTCAGAGCAAAATGGTTGATAGCTTTGTTATCTGCTAATTTTATTCTACTTTTCCTGTTGTGGATGTAAGGTCATTAATTTTCCTTGAAAAATAAGGATTGTGGAGAAGAGAGATTGTTTAATAGAGGGCGGGATATAATATTTTTGGTATTTCAAATATCAAGCTGTTAAAAAAAGCAGACAATACCAAATGTGGAGAGCAAAAAAATTATTTATGTGCTACAAAGTATTACTTTTGGTGGATGTTTAGAATCCAGGATTCATCTTGCAGCCATGTCTGTAACTGTGAGGGGTTTTATTAAACATGTTCATGACAGTCTTGGTGTTTTTATAACCACCTTGGTCAGCATCCTGTTTCAGTCTGAGTCTTTAAGGTGCTTGATTTGCTTTGAATATTTCTCCCAAGTATGAGTAATATAAAAGTTAATATAGTGGTATTTTAAAATTTCATCCATTTTGTTGTACTCTGAGATAATTTCTCAATATTTCCAACCATTTTTTTACTGTCTTTGTTCTGTATATTTACCTGCACTAATCTTTGTATTCCTGTTGTATTCAGTCCCTAATTATCCATCTGGTACTAATGGTGGTACGTGACTAATCTTTTCCTTCATCCGCAATAGACATTTTCAGTGGACTTTCAACTACTGTACTATAGTTTGTTTATTTTTATGTGTATTTTAAGCATATGAAATTATAATTTCTTGGGATGTGAGGTGGATTATTATTAATTTTTGTTGGAATTGACTATTGGTGATTGTTTGGATTTGTCTCTTGAGCATTTTTGAACTGGCTCTAAGTATATTGCTTGTGATGAGCTCTGTATTGAATAGTAAATTAATGCTGAAAGACTGGTAGAGGATCATTTAAATATTAGATTAGTATTACCTACAATATAAAATAAACAAGCCTCTAAAGAGCTTGTGAAAATAGACTGGTGAATAAAAGCTTGTTAAAGATTGCTAGATCTTTTTTGAAGTGCTTTTAGAATAAGTTTTAATTTGCTTTTAGTGCATAGTCATTAAATATATTCATAAAATGTTCTAATTCTGTTTTTGTTCCTTACTAGTTTAATTCCTGCTAAACTCTTTGTTTGATTATTCTTTGATTATTGTGGTATAAGTGCCATTCATTTAATCATTTATTGAACATGTATAGCAACTGTTCACTAGCAAGAAATGTTGAAAAAGTCCTAGTAAAACTTACGGTGTTTAAAAGCATAGAAGCACTTACTATGTCTCTTCAACTAAGTTTGGTTATTGATTTTTAAAATCTGAATAGATCAACATATGGCCCCTTCTCTCTTCTGGTATTTTGTAGGTGTGTGGCAGTCACAAACACCAGATAGTCTAATTTCCCTGCCTATAATCCCCAGCTAAAACTGCTCTTGGAAACCAGGTAGTCTAATAGCTCCCTTTAAAACCTGCCTAACAGCCCTTATTTTTAGCCACTGATTGCCTGGATTATCTGTAAAGAAAGCAAAACAAAAAGGTGTACTTCATTTAGTAGCAGTTAGACACTGTGCACAGTGTCTAAATATACTTCAAACATAGTTTTGCTGCCTCAGTTCTACATCCATTTAGCAGACAACTTTTACTGTTAGACCAGTGAAGAGCCAATTAGCTCAAAATTTAGCTCAAGGGCATTCTGTCTACCCTGGAGTGTGTCAATCTTCATAATGTTCCCACAATACTGTCCTTTTTCCAAGCTCTTCTGTCCAGAACTTTTTTATCTTGTTCCACCCCTTTCGAGAGGAGTAGACCACTACTGTGTGTAATACTTGGGGTCTGGTCATGCTATGCTTTTACAAAGGGGCATATTTGGTTGACTGCTATAAGCTACATTGAGCACTTCCAAGTCTGGATAGTTTCTAGTATGACAGAAGTGAGATTCAGGGTAAACTACACTCATGATCCTGAAGTAACTCTTATGTAAGAGTGTTTTGTACACCAGTGTACTGCACTGTCTTCCATGGGAGGGACCCCACGGGGAGCAGGGGAAGGACTCCTCTCCCTGAGCAGCGGTAGAAACAACAACTGACCATAACCCCCATTCCCTGTCACCCTGCTGCTCCTGAATGGGCAGGAGGTAGAACATGGAGAAGGAGGGAGGGATGGGAAGAAGGTGTTTTTGAGATTTATTTTACTTCTCATTCTCCTGCTCTGATTCTGTTAGTAATTAATTTAACTAATATTCCCACTTTGAGTCTGTTTTGCCTGTGACAGTGATCAGTGAGTGATCTCTTCCAGCCCTTATCTCAACTCATGAACTGCTTGTTATATTTTCTCTTCTGTCCAGTTGCACAGGGAAGTGAGAGAGTGGCTTTAGCCCCTGGTGGCTAAAGCCCTGGTGTCCAGCCAGGGTCAACCCACTACGTTACCCGAAAACAAAAGTGGATGACCAAAGTATGCAGCTATGGCTGTGTCCCAGAGAGGATAATAGCATCCCAGCATGTTCTCCGTGACATCCCAAAGAACATCTAACAGAATTAAGTGTAGGAAATGGTAATGGAATTGAGAGTTATCTGCACTGGAGCATTGGGAAGGTTTGCTGGGACACTTAATGCTGTACTGCGCTGGCAGTGATAAATGACCGCGGCTTTACTTTTGAGTTTTGTGTCCTTGGTCAAAGAAATTTATTACCTGAGACTTCAAACTTTGGGTTTTCGTCTTGCAGTTTTGTGGTTAACCATCTGCCATACAGATCCACCTTTAAAGGATATACAGTACAATTTGCAATACACCAGTGTCTCTCACCTATCAGTCATACTCATTAGTTGCAGGCTGTGTAACTGATTTGTAGTGTCTGTCTTTTAGTATATGGCAGCACAGCTCATTATCTGCTAAAGTGATGTTTTGTTTGAGCTTTTACCAAACTAATAAAATAATGCTTTTTAAGCAGGATGTATTTAGATTAAGATGAAACAACCATTGTTTATAAATTAGTACTTTATATGTGAGTTGCTTTTTAGGGTTTCTTCACAGCGTATCATTAAAAAATATTTGGGATTAGACAGGTATGTTATTTTTGGTAGTTTTAGAATTTTACCTTTTCCAATTTTAAATAGGTCATTTGTTTTCCCAAACTAAATGTAGCATTTAAAAGTCTAAATATATATTTATAAATAGTAATATTGTCTCCATTGTTTGCAAACGTACCATAAGCTACTGCAGTTACGTGGAAATTAATGAAAGATTTGATGACTGTATTAGTCATTTTATGTCACTTTAAAAGGACTGTTTCAACATATTTTGTAATTTTGCCTTCCTAGGGAAATTCCATGGTCTAGTAGGCAAGGTGGTGTTAGGTCAAAAGTTAGGCTTGATGATCTCAGAGGTCTTTTTGCAACCTAGTTGATTCTATGATTCTGTGATTCTGTGATATAAATCTGAAGGTAAAAAAATCACTGTTCCTGGTAGATGGCACAGATGTTAGTCAAAACTCCACTTTGCTGAAGTTCCCAGTATTATATCATATGCAATTTAGAAGATGAACTTATCCTTAGTAGTACTTCATGTGATAATTCATGAACTTTTAGATTTTCACCACTATATGGGTATACAATGAAAACTATATTTTGCTTATGTATGCCAAAGTTAATAGTTATGCTTATATCTTTGTATAGTAAAATAATTTATTTTGCAAGCTGATGCAGAGATATAGCTTGTTATTAATAAAAACATATATGAAAGCAATGATTGAAGCCCAAGTTTGGGGACCTTGGTGAGTTCTAGAAATGATGATATAGAGGCAACTTTTTAGCATTAACACATGAAATGCTCTTGGTGTTTAATTACAGTAACTGGAAGTTGTGTTTTTAGAAACTATAAATGTTTCAGTGCACTTTATTCAGTAAATAAAAGATACTGGGGGGGACATGGATGAAACTTGATGTGTTAATTGGCCAGAATGTTCCTGCTGATGAACCTACACTATAGAAAGTGACTAGATAGCTTTGACATTATGTCCTACTCCTGCCTTAGTAAGCTACTTTGATGGGTAGAAAATAGAAATATATCTCAGAAATTCAATCTTCCCTGTCGTTGCTTGCTTATAAAGCACTTATTTTGTTTTCAATACCTGAATCCAGTGAAATTGCTTGAAAACCTTGAAGGCAGTGAACTGAAGTTCCTGGGTGAATCATATTATTTTAATGAAAATTGAGTGAATTGAATTGCATTTCTTCTCAGAGCTCTTTGCGAGGAAGCAGTTAAGGGATAAGGCAACATGGCCAGGGACTCACTGCCTTGATCCCAGTCCCACAGCAAGGCAAGGCAAGAGCTGAGCAAGGCAAGTCCAGAGACAGTAATCAGGTTCAACCAAGAGTCAAGACTATAAGACAAAATCATGGCAAGCAGACAGGTGCAAAGTCAAGACAGACAGCCAATCCTTAAGTCAGGATCACATCCAGCAATTGCTGGACACATCCACAGTGACAAGGCAGGACTGAAGTCAAGTCAGTCCACAGGTTGAGGATCTGGTTCAAGGGTGTCTGTGGTTGGCAGAGCTTAACTGGAGATCAGCATTCCTATAGCACAGGCAGGAACTAAAGGCTCTAGGTTGTGCTTATATAGAGCTTCTGGGGCTGGGGATGTTACAGGAAGCCCCAGGGGAGGCTGGTAAGGGCTGTGAGGGTTTATGAGTGTGCTCAGGCTCTCTCCTCAGCCACAAAACCAGTCATTTCATCACATAAGGCATTCAGGTTGTTCATATATGATTTCGCCTTCATAACTCCATGCTGACTAATCCCAGTCACCTTCTTGTCCTTCATATAGTTGGAAATGGCTTCAAGGAGGATTTGTACTATCATCTTTCCAGGATTCAAGGTGATGTTAACTTTCTTGAAGATAGGATTGAGATTTGCTTTCTTTCAGCACTCAAGAACCTCCCATGATCCCCATGAGCTTTTAAAGGTACTCGAGAGTGACCTTGTAGTGGTATCAGCAAGTTCCCTCAGTTCTTGTGGCTGCATCCCATTATGTCCTTGAACTGGACTGTCAACTGGATCTCTGCTGAGGTCTCTAACAACCTAATGAGAAAACAGTGTACTGAATCTTTCACATCTGAGACCATCTCCAGCCATTCTGATTTAGAAAAGATGATTGGGATTCTTTGCTATGCAAATGTGGAGAGAATATAAATCAAAAGATAGATTTTGATGTAGAAATGGCAGATAGCTTTTTGGAAACAACACCATTTTCTTAACAAGAGAGAACCAAATTAATTCCTTATATAAAATTGCTGATTTTTGTTGTGATGTTGGATGTAAGACATTGGCTCAGAATGCTTCTCCAGTTTCAAAACTAATGAAACTCCCATTCAGTGGTAGACTCTTGCTAACATAGAGAGCAATTCATTTTTAATAGCCTTCTCTCTTTAGGATAAAGTCAGACACTAAAAGACATATTACCTGAGATGCTGTAACTTCCCAATCCGTAATGGGATGAAAGAAAGATTGTTGAGATTTTGTTAGAGGAAAAAAACACTTTTCCAGGAAATAATCTCTGGGAGTCTGTAGCAGTGCTTTTTAGTGTGCACTGCCTTAGTGTGTTGTCTGCAAACCTTTTTTTGTTATTTGACAGGCAATTAGTATGTTCAGCGCAGTGCTAAGTATAGAAAAGTCTATACACGTTCGTAACTGCAGTGGGGATACACTTGCCCTCAAGCCATAGAGGCCAAAGATGGCAGTTCCACAAAACACCAGTAAAGAGACATACCACTCTTTTTTTTGTCAACTTATGAAGTACTTTTGATTAATACTGTTTCAGAGTAGGAACAGATCAAGAGTAACAAGTATTTATTTTCTGACAAGCTATTCATTGCTATTTTACTCTGCATCTGGGTCTGCATTTTCCTTGCTAAAGATGAGGGCCTCATGCACAACTTACACCTTTGTTAGCACTGATTTAGGATTCCAGGAATGATCACAGAATCACAGAATATGCGGAGTTGGAAGGGACCCACAGGGATCATTGAGTCCAATTCCTAGCCCTGCACAGAACCATCCCCAAGAGTCACACTGTATGCCTGAGAGTATCCTCCAAATGCTTCTTGAACTCTGTCAGGCTTGGTGCTGTGGCCTCTGGGGAGCCTATTCCAGTACCCAGCCACCCTCTGGGTGAAGAACCTTTTTCTTTTTAGCTTTTTCTAACCTCCCCTGAGACAACTTCAGGCCATTCCCTTGGGTCCTATCACTGGTCACCACAGAGGAGAGATTGGTGCCTGCCCCTCTTCTTCCCCTCACGAGGAAGTTGCAGACCACAATGAGGTCTCCCCTCAGTCTCCTCTTCTCCAGGCTGAACAGGCCAAGTGACCTCAGTCACTCCTCATACAGCTTCCCCCCTTTGTTGCCCACCTTTGGATGCAGCCTCTCAAACTTTTTTCCAGTGCTGTCCAGCTAACTGTCCTAATAGCCATTACTCCTGCTGCTACTTGCTTTTACTGAAGAGTGCCTTGTAAAGGACCACTTTGAAGCAATTCACTGTCCACTTTTGTGTTACCTTCACAGACACTATGTACTCTACCTGTACAGTGCAAAGAAGTGGACATGGAGGAAGATGAAAAATCTATGGGAAGACAAAAGAAAGTCACAATTTTTAATGTGTACACAACAGCAAAACAAAGAAACCGAGAGCAACAAGCTGAAAAATATAAGCAAAGTGACTGAATTAAGGAGCACTAAGACAGCTCAAGAATTTTTAAGCCTTGATCAGAGGAAGCAAAGTTCCTTACTCAATGCAATCCTGTTCTGGCACCTCAAGCCATTACTCATTTTGTCCCTTTTCTGGTGTTTTAAGCAAGTGTTAGGGTGTCTTCCACTTGTCCTATTGTGTGACCCTTGCATGTGACTTCCCTTATTTTGATCTGCATCCAGCATTTAAAGAGCTCTCCTGTGAGCTGCTGATCATTTTCTTTCTCATGCTTCTGTTTCGAGAAGTCCTGATGACAGGGGCCAAACCTGTCCTTGCAAAAGCCAGACCTACTGGTGTTGCCTGTCTGACTGGCCATTCAGTGACTGACCTGCCTATTAGTTTTGAAGTCTTCTGTAACAGTGTCCATAGATATTTTCCACGAAACCTGTTGTTTCCAGGCTGTCTGAGAAAACTGCTTGGAAGAAGCTCTGTGCAGAGTGATAAACTTGCGCTGAAATGAATTGGGGAGAGTTGGAACAGTTCAGGTTAGCTTGTGTTGTTCTTCTCCAGCATCCCATGACTTGTATATATGTCTAACAAACAATGGGAGTGGAAAAGAAAGGAGTCAGTTTGTGTACTCTTAGAGGTATTGGATAACTGCTGGTTCCTAGCTGCAATTTTGTTGCTTCCTCAAAGAAAAGGGTATATTAAAACCTTTTTCTGCAGAAGGTGGTGGGCAACAAGGTAGAAGAGTTTGTTGATCAGATTGGGATTTTGAAAGTAGAGATACTGAATGCCCATTGTAGAGAACTGAGAAACACTTACATGAATATGTTTGACTGGTTAGTAAAACAGAGCAAGGACTGTTTTCCAGTCCCAGTGGTTAGCCTGGATAGTGTCCATACACTCAAATTCACCTGAAATAAATGTTGAGTGAAGAAAAAGTAATAACTTCATGTGTATGGGAATTTACAGATTTGGGAAACTGTGTTTTAAACATAACATAACTGAAAAGCAAAGTAAATCTGCTATTCTATGTGGTGCTGAGACCTGCTTCCCTTAGATAGCACATTACTTCGTAACATGTGGATGCTCCAGCACCCTTCTCTGACTGAGAAGGGATGGTGTGTCAGAAATACTGCTCCAGGCCTTTTTTAGTGTAGCATTACTTTTGTATCTTCATGATGTGTTGTCAAATCTTTCTAATGACAGCTTGTACTATTAAAGGGTAGGTTGCAGGGTGAAATTTACTTTGCTGTAAAAGATAACTGTAAAAGCAACTGAAACTGGTGGGGTTTAAGTAGTAATTTTCTTTTTGTACAGGATTGTTTTTGTTATGGAGAATTAAAAAATAGTCATTCCATGTAGAACATCCCCTCCTCCCACAAGTCATTAGAGAACAGAAATTGTTTCTTTATTTTTTGTTACCACATATGCATCAGAATTCGTAAAAAGAGACTATTTCTAATTTATCCATAGTGTTCCAATACTATTCCAGTCAAATTTGAGAGTGAAATCAGAAATTAATAAATATAATAACAATATGAGTGCAATCATCTGGAAATTGGAATATTATTTCCTTCATATTGTTATTAACTTCTCTTTTTATATAGGAAGGCCGGTCAGTTTTTGCAAAGCATCATGATGTATTTCAGTATTAGATTCACAGGTTTTGTTTCTAAAATATGTGGAAATGTAATATACAATCTGTAAACTAATCTGTAAGAAATGCATTAAATGCAAAATCTGCTAATAAGGTAGAGGTGTAGGTAATAATAGGCAAGTGTTTCATGGAAATGGCATTATTGCCAGTTTAGTGGACTTCTCTTTGTCTTCGCAGTATTAAACCCATTTGATTTTTACAATACATTCTTTGGAAGGGAAAAGTTTGTCACATTTACTGCCAGAATTTAATCTTTCCTCCAGCATTCACAAACTAAAACTTGCTTCTTGTACAGCGCATAGAATTTGTAGGTTCATTCCTAAAGCAAAACCTCTAGAGAACTGAGGTTCCTTCTGAGCACAGGAATGAGTAAATTAAAATATGAGCATTAAAGATATTTCAGAATGTGTCAGAGAATTATAGAAAGGGAATTATATTTTTTCTTTTAATATTACATAATCATAAGAAGCTTTAAATTGTAATTCAGTTAAAATAACATTTGCCTTTGATGCACAGTAGTCTAACTATAAAAAAGCTTATGGAGCTATCTCAGTTCACCTTGTGATTGTGCCTGTTGTAGTTGCAATTTTTCCTGATATTCATTCTGCTAATTAGCATGGTTTATCAGCAATTTTAGAATCTGTTTGCTCCACTGAAGTTAATCAACCAAAGTGAAAACATTTCATCTGTGCAAATGTTTTTTAAAGTGTTGCAAAATGCTTTTGTATGCAGTGCTCAGGTCAGATAGGAGTTTCAAGAGCATATATCTACAAGTATGTAATTTATGTTAGATAACAACTAGAGCCATGGTGGTTAACCAAACCAGTCTTGCCTTCCTTGCTTGCTGAATCCTTGTTTCAGCACTTGAGTTATAAAAAGAACTTTCAGAGAGTCTACAAGGACATTTGACATCCAGGTTATAAAAATACTCAGGGAGGAGGATAAGGCCATCACAGAGAAACAATTTCTGTATCCCTGTTCAGTGAAGAAGAAACTGAAGAAAATCTCACATTAAAATCCTTCTTGGAGGAATGGGGGAAGGGGAGCATATATAGATTGTTCTGAAATAGGCTCTGGTTTTTGAAGAGCATACAGTATAAAATGTGAAAATAATCTTTAAGAAAAGGTTCTAGAAAGGGTCAGGGAGATTGTAGGCCTGTAAACTCGGTGTCTTCATGAGTTAAAAAATGAAACTGTAACGCATTCTATTTTGAAAGAAGTAAAAGGAGCTATTTTCTTAAAAGTATCTTGAATCTGTCTGAAGACATCAACGAACAGGTAGATGAGGCTGATTTCGCTGATAACTCTACTTGGATTTCCAAAAGACCTTTGAAAGAGTCCTTTGCCCAAACCCTTTCAGTGATTTGAGAAACTGGGAGGGAAGATCTGTGCATACATAAATAGTTCTTTAAAAGACAAGGAACTCTATAAAACTACCTGAAAGGAGGTTTTAGACAGATAGGTGTGGGTCTCTTTTCCCAAGTAACAAGCAACAGGACAAGAGGACATGGTGCCAAGTTGTGCCAGGCAAGATTTAGATTGGATATTAGGAAAAATGTATTTACTGAAAGGGTGGTCATGCACTGGAACAGGTTGCCAAGGGAAGTGGTGGAATTATCATCCCTGAATGTGTTCAAAAAATGTGTAGATGTGGCACTTAGGGACACGGTTTAATGGTGAACACAGTGGTGCAGGGTGATCTTGATGATCTTAGAGGTCTTTTCCAACCTTAACAATTTTATGACTGTGATTCTGTTCTTTGAATGGGAGGTACTGTGCTAACTTTTGAGGTATTACTCAGGTGTTCCCACAAACCATGTGATTTAGAAAAAACTGTTTCAGAGTGTCCAGCATGCTTCACACTAAGGCTTTGGAATAGAAAATCTGATCTGACAAATAACATCTTGGCTGTTTTGAGGCATGAAGGAGAGAAAAATGGCATTTCTTATGTAAAGATAGAATGAATTTGCAGCAAAGCCTTAATATTTACTTCATTCCATCCTGAATGTAAACCAAATTTAGCACTTTCTTTGTCCTGGCTCACTGACTCTTCACAGCATTTGCCTGACACCAGAAAATAGAACTTTCAGGTTTCCTGAGAACAAATTTTCCTGTTAGACTACTTCCAATCAAGAATTAACCCAAATACTGATTAGAGATCTCAGTATAGTTCAAAATGATAACTAAGTTCTTTATAAAACATTACAAACACAGGTAAGAGTGTCATAATTCAAAACTTTGACTTTGGGGACATTCTGGAATCAGTTTAATCCAATTCTACAGGTCATCACTTTCCTCACTTACACACCACTTCATTATTCTCCCTTCTGCTCCATACCATTCTCTGTGAAGTATATAGCCAAAGACCACTGATTCCTAGCACAGGTTGACAAATTATGACAAATGAACTTGATAAAAGTTTGATGTAGTCATCAGACAAGCAGAAAAAATACTCGAGTATTTCTTATTAACAGGCTTATCTAGATGATTATGACATTATGACTACTGATAGGGAAAAATATTACCTAAGAAAAATACTCTTATATAAATCAGAATTTCATTTAGAGATCATAAAAAATACTATTTCAAAATGTCTATCAATTGCCAACTGTTTGCAATGTAGTAAAAAAATTACATTGATTATATGTTCTTACTGTAATTTATCCATGTAATCCTAACTGTCCATTGATTTTAATTTCCATTTATATTGATAATTGAGAGTATGTAGCATATTAATATGCAGTACAGTTACATACAGTATAAACTTCAGCAATTAGGGAAGAAAGCTGAAATCATTATTGTGGTTTTGAGGGTTAAGCATACAAGTACATAAATAAAGAGCGTATATGTGATTATTAGTTCATTTATCGGTTTGTCTTCCCTTCTTCTGGTAGCTTTTGAACCTGTTGATTAGTTTCTGTAAAAGTTGCCAGAAGGGGAGATACTTAGACATAGATAATATATGAAGAAATTTCATGAAGCCTGGTAGATAGTAGTATGAAATGAACTTCATGAAGACTGGTAGATAGTACAGGAGAGATTGCCTAGTAATACTCCTGATGAGGGAAAGTAAGGAGAAATCTACTGGTACACATTAAACTCAGCAGCATATTGCTCGTCCTGTAAGTAAGTGTACTTATATTACAGATTTTAGTCTTCTTTTTTTTTTAAGAGTGAAACAGATTAATTTATTGGAAAAGACTGAGTGTGTCTCAAAATCAGACATAGGATTATTTCTGTAATATATCAAAGACTAATGATTTATTGGGTTTTTTTAGAAAACTCTTTTATGGGCGTTTTTTTGGGGGTTTTGTTTGTTTGTTTGTTTTTTAGAGCACTCTAGTGCTCACCCTTATATAAGATTCAGAACCTAAAAATTAATCTCATTCTTTTTGAGAGAAAATTTTAGTTTTTAAGATCAATGAGAGTATCTATTGTTTACAGATTTTGGTTCCAGAATTCAAGCCAAACTCAAAGTTACTGTTTGTTTTACTTAAATATCTGAATAATTTTAATTTTTTATTTTATTTGTTTCTTTCAATTAATTCTCTATTAAAATATGTTTGAGCAGTTTTAATAGTAAAGAAATTAAATGATCTCAGAGATGCATGTAAACACAAAAGACCTCTCTGCAAGCAGGGAAGCAGGGAAGCCCAGTGGCTTGGATGGTTCCTTCTGACTGAAGAGAGTATGAGTTCCCCTCAGGCAAAAAATTATCTTAGATTCAAAATATTAAGAGTCATTAACTAGAGTCAATGATATTGATTATATGTATAACACAGAAGTGATCTAAAGGGACCATAACTCTGATTCTTGTTTCTAGTTTATTTTCCCTGGGTTTGATTAAAGAGCTTAGAGTTTATGATCAGTTTTCATCTACACTGGTGTATAGATAGGGTCTGTGTATGCACAGAGCTGAGTAAAATAAATCCAGTCATTCCACAGAATAGCCTAGAGCTATGAGAAATTTCAATCTATAATAATGATGAAAAGAAAATCATGTCAAATAACATAGATATTACAAAAAATGAATATTCTGCTGTTGTTCTCAATGCTCTGATTGCAAAAGCTACAAAGAGAATTACGCATACCAATTAGAAGATAGCGTCAAAACTTCCTGGCTTGTAAAATGACATCAACTCCCCTCCCACAAAGGGACTTTTTACCAAGCTTATTTTAACACTGAAAATATGCAGCCATCTGGGATGCTGACTAATTCAAACCATTTTTTTGTTGTTTCTCAGTTACTTTGAGAAATCTTAAATTGTTTGTGGGTTTTTATATTTCCTTTTTTTTTTAATTGGGTTGTTTCTTGCAAAATCGCAACTTGTTTTTCTACTTACCTTTCTGAAAAACATTTGACATTCTCCTTGATACAGACAAAGGGTCTGAGGGTACTGAAGCTTCCTGTTCTTCTCTTCATCTGTAGTCTCTTCTTATTGTGGCCTTCTGTCATGGGTTTACTTGTTCTAAAAAACCAAATGGGAATTTTCTTTCCCCTGCTGCAGTGTGGGAGAGGGATGTTCAATGGGGAGGACAGTTTTTTGCCTTGGGTGATTGACCTACACAAAGGAGCTGGCTGGCAGAACTACATTCCAGGCTGATGGCCCTCTCTAAACTGGGGGGTGTGTGTGGGGAGGTGGGGAGGTGGGGGGGATGGGGAGTTTTTCTCCCTTCCTCTCCTTGGAAAGAGGCACTCCACTTTTTGCCTTAACGGAGGCAAGGCGTGTGTGTGTTGGAAAAACTCTGAGGCCGTTTTGCTCTCGGCCAGGTCATCTGGCTGCTCTCTGGCCTCGACTTGCCTACGTGCTGCTCTGTCTCCAGCCCAAATCTGCTCAAATTTCATCGGAGAGTTTGTGCTTATCGACGAAAGAGGGGAGTCCTGGCCACAGCCAGCTGCAGACACTGTGAGTTTCGTGGGAAAAAAACCCTCCTTCTTTCCCCTTTTCCCCTTCCCCTCCTCAGTGGGGGGGAAATCTCCGTTGTCAGTTTCTCCTGCGATCCGGGGTCCCCACACAGCGACCACCAGAGCCCAACAGCGTCCCCTGCCAACCAACACCGAGCAACTGCAGGCTCTCATCCTCAGTGATCCAGCATCGCCCCCTGCCAACTGTGATTAGAATCGCGCTAGAGGACAGAGAAGTATCAAACTGTTTCCTTTTTGAAGGGAGACCTTTGGATACAGGATTATTGTTTAGTTGTTTTTGTGTTCTTTTGCTGTTTTTGCCAATACACATAATAAATACTCTTTAATAAAGAGTTATTTTCTTTTTTCCATACTTCCTCTATTGGAGCCTCTTAATTTCAGATTTACAATTACTGAGAGAGAGGAGTTTGGTCTGCCTCATAACTCACACTCCTTAGCAAAACACTTTCAGTCTCATTAAACTGAGACACCTCCATAAGTATTTAAGGATTTAAATATCTTTTACCTTTCAGAGTATTAAAATAATTGTGCAACGATTAAATAAATTGATTTTTACTTTAAATTCCTGAGGAAGTATGTGGTTGCCCATAATCTGTCTTTCCTTCAACCTGTCATGTTCTGGACCCAAATAACCTTAATTCATTGAGCATTCATTGAACCTTGATCATTATCTCTGAAACAGAAATAGAAATCCAAGAGGTTGATACATTTCTTTGTGAAACACAGGAACTTTCATAATAAAGACGCCCAACTTAGTGATCTCACTACGTATGGGAGAAGGCCTGTTGTTACTCTCAGTAACAGCAGCTGGTGGACTAGGCAACATATGATCACTTGTTTTAGGCCAGCTGTAGAAATCTTTGACCTATTTGAGGAGTTGGAAGTATTGTATAAGTCATGAAATTAGTGGGCAAAATGATACGAATCCGTAGAAATCCAGACTTCATTAGTTTTGCTCCTCTCCAAACTGCTTGTTTTTGAAACAGAGGTTGCCATATGGCAAAATGTTTCCCTTTTTCAAATTTGTTGTCCTTCTTGTGAGCTATGACGTAGCTATAGACTTTGGACTTCCAGAGGTCTGGAAATGTGAAAGAAAAAAAAGTCAACATTGTATGACTGGCCAGAGCTCCATGGGCAAGAATTTTGCATGGAATAGCTTGAGAAGCTTCTGAACACATTTACTTAAAATAATGGTATTGGGCATAGTACATGGTGACTAATTTACATGGTGGCTAAGCATTTCCTTTTTAAATGCTGTTTTTCAGTTTTTACCTGACATAGTTCTTTCTAACCAAATTATGTCTGAGTCGAAAACTGTACAGGTTTTAAAGAAGTATAGACTTGTTCCCTAGCTTGGCTAGTCACACCACAAACCATCACATGAAAGATCAAATGGAGAGAGAGACAATTCATCTTTGCAGAGCTGAAGAATTTGCACTTTGGCAGTGACATAAGAATCATTTTTTCTCCCATTAATTTCCATTCAGACAGTATAAATGATAGCCTTTTTTGCCCACCCCTCATCTTCCATTTCCTCAGCTTTCTTACCTAGAAGAAAAGTGGAAAACTATTGAAAAAAATGTTAATTTTTTTATGGTGGTTTTTTTTTTTTTTTTTTGAAAAAATTCTGTTCATGCAAGAATTCAGGAAATATATGTACAATATCTAAGAAGAAAGAAATGCAACAAAATAACTCATAAGCTGGAAGGGAAAATCTATGGAGAATTCTGATTTTCATATTAGGTATTTCAGCAAAAGTTTCTAAGATATTTAACAAATTATTTATTCTTGAATCAGAATCAGCAACTTGTATTGTAATTCTTTTATTTTGATATAGCATTTAATAAGCAAACTTATTTGTTTGTATGTATCTTTGTGGGCAGCTTTCATCAGCTGAATTTCTGTATGATACATTTTTTTTGCAGCTCAGGGCACTGTAGTACTCTCTTGAGAAATTAATCATAGCTACTTAGCTTTGTCTTCATTTGCTTTTAAATAGTCTATTTTCATAGTGAAGCACTAGACATCTGATTACTTGATATTCACTGAAAAATACATGTACTTGAATGTAAAATTACCCCATTGCCTGGATTGCCTGGAAGTGCGTAGTTTTCTGTAGGTCAAAGGAGATGGAAGAGATATCAAGCATGATTATGTTCCTTAAGTGATTAGAGGTACAAGCTGGTACTTGGAGTACCTAGAGATACTTCCCAGTGGTACCTTGGTGTTCCTTGTGTTAATTTTTAACTCATATTTAGATCACCTTCTGTAGACATTGAATTTATTTATTGATAAAGCAGAAACTTCACTACAGCATATATTTAGTGGATCAGTCTGATGGGATGCAGATGGCCCAGGAGATGGACTGACCTCTCTCTCCACTCTAACTATACAGAGAGATAGAAACTTCTGCTGTATCACTCAGTATTTTCATATGGTGAATTGAGTGGGACCTTACTAGGGTTTATCTATATTGCGGGATTTTTTGTTGCTTGCTTTTTTGTCATCGTTGTTGGGTTTTTTTTGTTTTGGTTTGGTTTTGGTTTGGTTGTCTTTTTTTTTTTTGGTTGTTTTTTTGGGGGTTTTTTGTTTATATTTGTCATACAGTGTCTGTTTGTAAAGGATATGAACTGGGTTCATGCAACACTGTATTTGATGTCACCCTGGTCTTTTTGTGCTGTTGAGTTACCATCATTATTTACACCCTTTTCCACAGTTCAGTCTTGTCCTCCTGGGCCAAAGCCCTAACTATGTTGTGAAGTCTATTCAGTTGTCCCCAAATTCTCTTCCAGAGGTTCTCAGTTACAGTTTTAGCTGCACAGTTATCAGAACTATCACAGGAAGATGCAGAATTTCTTACCAGAAGATCCACCACATCTTTTCTTATTATCTAACATACATCTGGGGCAGGGGGGAGGCAGGGATGGAGCAGGGGGAGGGGGAAGAAAAAGGAAAAAAGACTGCAGAGTCCTAGCCTAGAGAACAGAAGATTGGTCTGACTCAGAATTTCATTCCAAGTTCTTTGGTACAGGTAGCATTCACAGCATGGGCCTACTCAGAGCAGGTGCCTGAACAAAAGAAACTTTTTTATGATCGCATACTGATTAGTGTACTTGCTTAAGAAGTGAGAAGCTCAGTTAATAGTTTTGGGCTGAGGAAAATTTTGAACCTGTCCATTTTGGGAGACTCTGTGTGACTTTAGAACAAACTTGTTTTTCTATGAGGGTGAAGAAGATACTCATAATTTACCCATTACAGTATTTTTTTATTTTAATTGAGTAAATTCCTGAAGTTTTGCTTTAAATACTCTGTAACTTTATGAAGCTGGACAATACATGTAGTAAGTTTGTGTGCCGTCTTTCAACAGCGACATCTACCTAAAGATTATCACAGCACACTGTTGCTTTCAGTTCATTTTAGTGATAATTTTGTTACTAAACTTTCCCACTGATATCTGAGCATTTTGTATGCCCAGCATGTTCATACATTATAATTTCTTTTTAAAAACGTGAAATGATTGCCAGTTGGGACACCCTACCTCTGCACTGCTATTTGTCACATAAGATCTTTTTACACTAATCAGTATCTGCTGAGAGTGCTATGGTATTGCTGACATCACGGCAGAATCAAACAATTGTGATTTACAAAGAGATATAAAAGTATTTTAATTTCAAATGATTTACTGTACACCATATTCTCGTATGTTTTTGGTGGGGTTAATTATTGGCTGTTGTGAAATGTTTCATTTAAAATATTTCTTTTGCCTCTGCTTCATAGAGGTTCTTTGAAGAAAGTGAAATGTGTACATTTTCCTTATTATATTGACATTTATGTATTTTAGAAAAATTGACAAAATCACTCAGATGTTGCTTTTAGAAACATTATAATGCCATGATCTTAAAGTTTTAGGGAAAGAAAGAAAAGTTCTATCCAATTGCAAACATTGATCATTTTTCTGTCAAAGATGGATAGTTCCCTTTTTTAGCTTTGTGGAACCATGAGAGGTGACACATCAGACAAGTCAATAAAAGTATATCTTTAAATCTTTCATTTTAAAGTGTCCATTTATAAAAGGAGCATTAAAATGCCCATGTATTTTTTTGTGAATAACAGGTATTCCACAAGAAGATGAATTTTGTTTGATGGGACAATTTATCTTTTTTCTTTGAACCACTGTAGCATACTGTTGGACTTTTTTCTGATCTTTGGCTCTTTCACTACTAGCTATTCACAAAAGATTGCCATAGGTACACCAAAACCAGCTAGTGAATGATCCCTAGGGAAATCTGTCATAAACCTCATGATTAAAACTGTGGATAATTAGTGAAATTTTGGCTTCCTTTCTTCCATCTTCCCTCCCAGACTATGAGTACTGTGACATCATGTAGTGCTTGTAATCCGGGTTGTATGGTACACTAGGGGCTTACAGACAGAGACCTACTCTGACCAGACTGCAACTGTATCTCACTTTCAATTTAATATTATCTTTTTTGTTATCTTTATTATTGAATTAGGAATTGTTTCATTACTCTCTCATATTTCTTTTGCTCTGAGTGAGCTAGAATGGATAAATGCATCTGTTTTATTTGCAGCAATAAGCTGGGTATGGCTAAAAGTATTAGCATCACCATACAGTATTGTGTCCTTTTCAAAGGTGAAGCACAGCAAAGGTCTGGATTTTTTAAGCAAACTAATTTCTCATGTTTGTGAGTTGTTGTGAACAGAGGGCATCTGATGCTGTAAGTTTGAGCCTAAATCTTAAATCTTTAAGTTCTGTGTTTTAAGCAAATGCAGTTTTTTGGTAGAAGGGAAAAGTATATTCTAGTAGGCAGATGTCAGATCTCGCTACTTAAACATTGCTTATAATATTTATAGCTGACTGACAGTAATGGATCAGGCTGGGGTAAAATGCGGGTCAGGCTGTTCATGTGTGTAGGTGAAACTTTTCACCTCTCGACCATATGGCACTGCAAAAGAAAATGTCTTGCCAAAAGAGCATGGCAATAGTATGGCTTCCGAAATTGTTACTGGGAGTTGTAGCTATTGTTTTACATCAGTAGATCATGATCCCACCTAATTAATACTCCACAGTGGATGTCTAACATGAGCTGAATTTCTTTTTTCAGGAAACATGTACCTCATTTAGTAGACAAACATGTCACTAATTTTCATTCTTATTTAATGCTAAATTATAACAGTATCCAACCTAAATATGATTCTGTTATTGCTTGGGATTTTGCCACTAATTGTGAAGGCTTTTTGAAAGGTTAACCTTTGCTAAAAATCAAACAAAAGCAAAATACATAACTGCAGTAATCTTTCATTGCAGCCTAGAATTAATTTCTGTTAATTTATTTATATAAATTTCCTAACACCTTTTTTTTTTTTTTTAATTCCCTAGATATTGGCAAATGTAATAATTTTTATCTGTGGAAACTTGGCAGGAGCGTACCACAAACACCTCATGGAACTTGCGCTGCAGCAGACGTATCAGGACACATGCAACTGCATCAAATCCCGTATCAAGTTAGAATTTGAGAAGAGGCAACAGGTAAAGTCACACCCATGTCTGTGTCTCTTCTTCTGTTTTCACACTATCCCCCTATTCATCGCTATATAATCCAGCTTGTTAATGGAAGATCACTTAATGAGTTACTTAATGAAAAATACAAAGTCTTTTGAACATGGTTGTGCACAATTTCCATCTGAATATGGAAGGTATTTTAGTTGTGTTGTCAAATTATGTTTTCTCTCATTTGTTTTATGTGAATATTTTATGATAAAGAAAGTTAAAAATGCTGTATAGATTATGCTGGCACACTATCTCTTTTGTTGTCCTCACTGAATGAGCTGAGATGTACATATGTGCTTTTGGAAATCTTCAGTGCTTTGTGCCCAAGACCAGTGCTGCAAATCACTGCAAGAAGATATTACTGCACTGGTTTTGAAAAATATTTGAAACCACAATACTGATGAATCATGTGATATAGTTTTGGGGGTCAGGTTTGTTAAGAGGAGCTAGGGGAATTGCATAATGAGACATACCTGTCATTTATGTAGCAGTTGAATAAAAGACTTCTCTGAGTGCTTTATATAGTTCTTTTTCTCCTTGCCAGCTCTGTACAGTGCCTATCATCCTGACAGATAGGTACTTCATTTAAGAGAATTTGAAATACAAATGATTTCATCGAGTAGTAAAGCAGATGGGTGCATTTTGCTCTGAAGGTCACCAAGACTCAAAATCTGTGAGTCTCTGGGTCGGAGAATAGAGTCTTCACTGACGCGTTGCTGTTGTCACAAAAAGTGCTGATATACACATCGTATGGTGTCTGTCTCACAAATTCCTGTAGCCATTTTAAATTAAAGTTTTCAAGATCCATCACCAACACTGTTTTCTCAGAAAAAGCAAATGAAAAGCCCCAACTAGGACTTCAAAAGGTTACGTGTTCAGAGGGCTATCCTTATTCTGCTGGGCACTTGGACTGCATACTGGCTGAAGTTGCTACAACTCCTTAAGGAGAAAGTTTTATGGTAAAAGCAAGTTTTGATGATTAGATGCAAAATCTGCATAAGGTACTGTTGCAGGAGAGGTTTGTCAGAGCAATCATTTGTGTTTCTATCTCTGCCTTCACGAGCTGTGTGCAGTGAATCGTTAGGCTTTGTAACTGATAGTATGCAATGCATGTTTTACTATGTGTTGATAATATGCAAGAGTATCTTCAAATTTGTTCCAGCTTGTGAGTGCAGAGCAGCCAATGCCAGGTATTTGGGAGAAATACTGCTCCAGACTGGGCAGTCCCCAGTGATGTGGGTCCTGGTTTGATGGCTTCTAGGCTCATGGTGACATTTTAGACAATGGTTAGCACTTCTCCCTGTGCTTAGGCCTTGTGCTTAGGCCTTGATTGCCAGAAGCATGTATGCAGACTGTAGTCAAACAGCGTAATTCCTAGCAGGCATCAAGGTCTCCCTTATTCAGGAGAGACCTGAATTCTTAGCTTCCTGAGCACAGCTGTAAGGGCCCAGGTTTCTACTATTGGTTGCATTTTCCTTCAAGCATAGGAAATGCATTGGTGTTTCTGCAAGAAGCAGGGGGGCTGTGTTACTCGACATCAAATTCAAAGGAATAAGGATGCTGCTTGTAAGAAGACAGTAGTTACAGCAGACATGCTAGCTGATATTTTCTGCAAATGTATATTATTTGCTAAACACTACTAATTTCTTTGGAAAGACATAAATGAGTAGCTTTGGTTTACTGTCACTTCTGAAGGTGTTGCAGAAAGTATTGAGAACCTGACAATGAAAAGAAGCAAAACACTCTGGAACTCTGTGACAGATGCTTCCTTTTTGGTCTTTGTAGTTGTGTTTCAAAAGTGTTGTAGACTAGCAAGATGGAAAGCAGCAAAAGCCATCTTTTACTGATAAACTGTGTCATTCTTATAGAATAATGAAGGAAATCGTACATAATTTTTATATATTATATATATATATAAGTGTGTGTTGTCATATTTGTGTTTTGGTAGGAATAAAAGTATCAAATTAGTTAAGACATCTATACAGCTCGAAGTAGTGTATTGCAGGTCTGTGTCAATAACAGATGGATCAATATCTTAATAAAGAGAAGTGTTCTGTGGATGTCAGTGATCTTTTTGACCTCTAATGAGCTCAACAAGAAATAATTAGATCTTCAGATCTTCTTATATAGATTTCTTTAGCCTTTATGCCCTCAGCCTCTTAGTATGTCCTTTATCTCATGTCAAGGTTTTTCCAGCCAAAAAGACAAGATGTGTACCTCCGTATATCACACTTAGGATTTTTACATATTTAAATGTGAAAAGGTAAATGAGAATTCATTTGATAAGGGTTTTTTTCCCCCAGGATTAACATGCTTCTTTGTTTGTAAACAGTAGTTCAGAAGTGGATGTACTTTAGTCTGTCTTTTAGCACGACTTGTTTTGCCAAGAAGATACAGAATAGAATCCACATTGTTAGTATTCAGAAAGCAAGTCAATCATATTGGTGACTATTTTTAGAGAACTGGGATACATTGAAACTAGGAGCAGAGTGCATTTTAAAAAGCATTGGTTTTGATCAAAGCCTTTATTAGCCTGTAAAAGGTTGTAGCATGGCCCTTGATTCTACATCTCTGTAACAGGAAAAAATTTAATTTACTTTAATTTACTTTACATAAGCTACTTTTGTACAAGTGCAGAGTGTAGGATGTGCTTCTAAATGGTTAGGCCTCCAGGTCAAATTTGCACATTTTTCCAGATCAGGGACATCATGTCTTTTATAATTGTTTTTGAAAGATGCGCAATTTATGTTTAAATTATTCCATGAATTTCCTCTTATTTTGTTTGAGAGTAGGCTCATAAAAAATGTAGGTTGTTACAGGTTTTTTTGTGTGTCTTTGAATAGTCTTTTTGAGAACACCATTTTGATAGATCAATAGATAAGTATATTGAATTACCACTCAACAGTTATGCCAAAGAACTCAAGAGAAACACCAATTTCATTGTTTTGAATTAAGGCTAATGTACATTAGAATCTGGTGAAATAGGAGTGTGTGTATATGTACTGAAGTACAAGTTGGACATATTGTACCCATACCACTGTGTATTTCTTCTGTTAGGGCACAACAAAGGGTGACTGCTCCGAAAGGGATGGGAAGCTGTGGGTAGTGACACCTCCCAGCAGGACAGGGGCCATTTTTAACTCCTGTAATAAAAAGCAGTATTTTCAATGCACTCTTTGGTGTTTCTCGCACAGCTTTTATGTCTTTTCAGTGTTTATAAAAGAGAAACAGGGAACTATTCTGACCTCTTTTTAGTTTGCAGCCTTGTTTCAACATATATATTTAAAACAGCCTTTCCTAGTGTTATTTGTCTCAGTGATACAGTCTGGCTGACAGTTTGTAGGGGTAATGACTCACACTGAGTGCACAAGATCTTAAACGCTGACAAGCAGTTAGCATAATTGCTCTTCTCTCTTATGGTGCTTTGCATCAGGAATGTACACTGGGAGATTCTTACAAGATCACAGGGAGGTGTTTGTAAGGTGTTGGTGTTCAGTGGGTTCTCTGAAATGCTGTCTTTGAAAAGGAGGCAGTATAATGGCAGTTTTAGAAACAACACTCAGGTAGCAGATGAAAATGAATGAGGTTTCAAATCATTGAGTGGGATTTTAATTTTTTCACTGAAACAAGGTGAAGCAATACCATTCATTAAAGGAACTATTTCAAAATTTTTTAAAATTAATCTAAAACAGAGAAGCCTTACACATTTATGAAACGTGAGGCTATTAGTAAAGAACAGAAACATTGAAGTACGTTATTTGGAACTAATATATAAAATGTGGATTCCTGTAAGTTCAATTAATGCATTTTAAAAGGCAAGCTATTAATATTTTCATGAACACAGAATAGTTTTTCTAAACTTCCTCATTTTCCTTTTCTTCTCATGGCTTCAATGCTAATAAACAGGAAAAACAAAAACTAGCTTTGGTCTTTTAAATATTAGAATTGATTTTCTACTTCAGTAGTGTGTGTACACATAGATATGGGTCAGATGCCAATCCTTTCTGTTAATCTACATGTCATTACTAGAATTAAAGCCTGTTCTGAGCAAGTGCAAGTTTTTCATGGTAGACCATGGGAAAGATGGATAGACTATGCAAACAGAAACTGGAGAGAGTCCAGAGAGTGCTCATGACAGATGATGAGACTTAGGGAACACAGGTGCAGAAGAATAGGCTTCGAGGGGAAAACTAACATCTACCTACTATCTGAAGGAGCTTACACAAAAGGTACAGTTAGATTTTTCTCAAAGGCATCCAGTGAAAGTATGAGAGGCAATAGTCATGAGCTGCGACAGGATAAACCCTGGCTGGAAGGAGGTAAAAGATTCTTCCCCAAGAGAAGGGTTAAGCACTGGAAAAGGCTACCTGGAGAGATGCTGGAATCTGTGTTCAGGGAGGTTGTGAAGTTTCAACTGGACCAGCTGTTAGGCTTCAACTCTTCTTCAACACTATAAATATAGAGCTCAGAATCTCTTGTTAGGCTAATTAAAGTCTTAACAATCTAACAAAAATACAAAACCCAATTATTGGTAATACTTTATTTACAATAATAATAACAACAATCACAGTCCACCTTATCTAATTAACACCAGAAAAAGCATAAATACAGCTAAAAATGTTATGCAGAAAATATTCATTTTATTCTGTTGCTGTCCTCAGTCTTCTGTAACCACGTAGCCCTGCAACACAGTACTGCCATTGCCACGTGCTTTGTGCTGAGTTTGCAAGGCCTCAGGGTTAAGGCTGTCTGAATTTTTTTTGACCTTCCTGGAGCTTTTATTTTTTACTTGATTTTGCTGTAACAGCAATTTTTCTGACAAGGTGGCTATTGCTAATTAATTTTACTTTTCGTATGGCACAGTACCGCCATAGATATTATATAAATAAGAGCAGTGAACAGCTACTCTGTGAAGAATGAGATATTTACAACTGTAACATAATCTGGAAAAATGCAGACCTGACATGATAGTAGAAACCTTAAGAAGTGAACACACAGAATGCCATGCAGAGCAATACAGGCATGCGATGATTAGAGATGACTCACAGGCTTGGCACTGGAGACTGCAGGTCTGTAAGTAGTTCATCACTGGTCACTTCAAGAAATACAGACCTGAACCTGGACACAAATGTTTTAAGGGGAAACAAAGAACAAGTTTTATAAGACATATAAAACACCATATATGTTAATTGTGGATATAGTATGGACTTGCAGACTAGCAAAGAAAAAGCAAGGTAGAAATGTGTGTTGTCTTATATCTAAAAATTACTACAAAGAGATCTTAGATTGAGGAAGAAGTAACCCATCAGCATCATACTCCTCCTCACAAAGGATTTCAGATGCTGATGACTTACTGAAAGTCTTTCACCACCACTGCCAGGCTGAAGCCATCAACCTTAGGGACCCACAGGAACAGTTAGAGCATGTGCCTTTTACCAGAAGATGGGTTATAAACTAATAATTGTATGTATAACAATTTAAGCTGTATTATTACTACTGGGACTTTGCCTTTTTAATACAGAAGTACTTTTTTCTTTATTTGGTTTTCTTTTTTTGTTCCCCTCTAATAATTAGAGCAGGAGTAGTACTAATTCTTAGATCAGACTGTTAAGATTTCTGTTATGCTAACAATAAATGTTAGTGTAAATAAATCTTAGCTTTATGTGTATGTGTGTGTATGTCTGTGTGTGTGTTATCAGGTTTATTTTCTTTTAGTCCATGAACAAGATTTTGAGTGTTATGCTTCATATGTCCCTCTGGATCCTAAGGTGAATTATATCAATGTTACTTGAGCAGAAAGCAAGGGTTTCACAGCAAGATGTCTCAAGTTCTTTATGAGGATGAGGTAAATGCTTGTGGTTTAAACCCCCTTCTTCCTCAATTTTACTCCACTCAAGGCTGATTGCTAGTCCCCCAGCCCTGTAACCCTAGAGGGTCTGTTTTTCCCACAGTGACTAGGTAGGGGTGCCAGTGTCCTGCCCCAGGTGCTCCAGAGCAAAGCCATCATAGGGAGGCAAAAGGCATGTGGCCACCAAGCAATTGCTGCCACAACTAAAAATCAGGCCAAGGCAAGCTCAGAGAAGCCTAGGTATCCTGTGTTGAATACAGATCTTATGATATTATGGTAAAAATCGTGTTTTTTGGGCTACAGAGGCCCTGAGTGACTTCATCTAGTTTTGAAATTAGCCCTGTTTGGAACAAGATCTTGGACTATGGATCACAAGAGGTGACTTCCAACGTGAATTTCTCAGTGAGTCTCTAGTTTTCTTTAATGTCTTTCCTATAGCAGAGTGCTGTGAAATGCAGGAACACTATGATTTCAGATAGAGAGAAATGAAAAGGTAAATGTTCCTTTGAACCGTATCTTATAATGGCAAATGAATATTTTTTATATCACCAAAAAGTCCTATCAAGTGCTACTGCATCCAAGCTTCCCATACTAACTGTTTGCTTACAGGAACGTTACACCAGAAATTATGCAGCTGTTTTTGCTCCCACTTATTGATGAGAATAACAGTAATTTTGCAAGAAGAATCTATGTTTGTTATGAGAAGTTGAGTGATTTGAAAATCACATAGGTGCCACTTGTCACTTCATTATGCCCAGGTTGCCCTGTCACTGAAGAATTTGAAATGGACTAAATAATCATCATTTTCTGGTATCTATTTAAGAGTCTGCAATTATTTTTCCCCCAGGGTTCAATATTTAATAAAAATCTGAAACTTCGATTTCAAGCTTTATGTCACAACCGAGACCTGTAAATCAAAAAGCCATAACAAAAGTAAGGATAGCAGGTGCAGAGGCTTCACAAATGCCTTGTTGACCAGAGTTTTTGTAAGGTAGAAAATATATTCAGTTCCTTGCCTGGAAAAGGATCATGTGCTACATCAGCAACCTGCATCTCATTTTAAGCCCTCGAATTATTCTTCCATAACACCTCACTGCTTCAAAAGTTGCATAGGAACTCCCCTTTAGAGGTAGAGTAGTGAGGAGGGGTGATTGGTTAACCCTCTTCATATGCAGCTTCTCAGTTTACCATTCTGGAAAACTCCAGAGGTCCATCAAGTGTGGAACACTACCTTTCAGTGCTTTTTCAGGGATCTGAAAAATTACCTTGATATTTATAGCAAAACACTGTTGACAGATGATGACTTTTCTTAACTGTTATTTTCCAATTTTTGCTCTGCTAAATTTTTTGCAGGAACTGTGAGAGACTCCTGATGTAGAAATAAGGCTTTGTCATGTTTTGAAATGTTATAAACTGTGCCTTTCACTCCAGGAAATGTGTATTTCATTCGTAGGAGGAGAGATACCACTATTGGAAGTGTAGTTACTTACACGAAGACACTCATATTGTCCACAATTTTGAAATTAATGGCTTAGCAAATGACTTTTGCAAGTAACTACTGCACAGGTCAATAGAGACGCTGCAGTTCTTGCATGTAATGTATTTTCCTGCCTCAGGACTTCATTGTGAGAAAAGGTCATTTAACATTTTGCAGTCAACTAGAGATTCCAGCTGCCTCTATGTGTGTTGATCTGCGGTAATTTATTACATCGAACATAGATAAACCGATGAGTCATGCTGCTTTGTTTTATGAGGAAAATGTGTAGTTTAAGAGATACTAATTACCCCATTTTCATAGATACCCTGATAGTTTGGATGAAATATATAGCTGGAAGGCAAATGTTAATTTTTTTCATGACACCTGCAATTTTGTCAGCCACATTACAAAAGCTAAAATTAATAGCTAAAAATTCATTCTTTTTAGAAAGAGAATGTCTTTTGACAGTGAGTCCAAAGTTTTCAGTTGTTAATTATGCCCATAATTAATTACCTCATTTTTAAATTGCCATTTTATTTTCTGTTAAAAGTTATTTAAATCCAACTAGACTCCTCCGTCCTTATTAACCTTACTATGTCTTTTTCAGCTCTCTACATTAAAAATGATTCTTTACAGAGAGGGATTACAGGATATTGTGCCTACAGAAACTACACATAAATTTTGATAATCCAGGGGTCTCTTCCAGTCTTTTTTTTTCACATACAGAATTGCTCAGTCATGTCATAAATATTCCTACAATATTGTAAATAGCTTAAATGTCTTAAAGGATTCTCTGTAATGAGGATTTTCCAGGCATTTGATCATTCTTGGGACCTTTTAATAAACTCATTCATGATTTCTTGGATCATTTTTATAGCAAACATATCTGAACACACTGTTATCAATATATTCACAATGAAAGTCTCATAAAGAGGTAAAGATAGATAAAAAGTCTTCTTATAAATCTGTAGGTCACATTGGCCTACGTTGCTGCTCTTAGCAGCAGCATCATGCTGGGAGATCCTACTAATTGGGTTAAGTACCATGGACTCTGTATTCTTTCCAGAATTACTGCTTTCCAACATACATGCTTCCGTACTGTAAACAGATATTTTAATTCTGAATTAATTTCCTTTGGGTATTTTAAATACCTTCTGTATTGCTGCTCACGAATAGTTACGTATTTTTCTAACATTCTTATTAACCCTATCACTTCTCAATATCTTCTTTGCATCACTTCTAGTACATTTTGTTTTTTAAGTGATTGTCCATATGAGCATTCGCACTGGCAGTGCACATACACTGAACAACTTAAGCTGAGGGTGTTTGAACCCTATATGCCACTGTGTTCTTCCTCCTTGCTTTAGTATGCATAGATTGTAATGGGAAAGGTGTGCTCGCTGTCTTAAGGTCTTATCAGCAGTCTGGCTAAATTGGGACTTTTCTGGAAGTTCATGTCCTTGTCAATGGCCTAACTAGATTTTACTTCTGACTCTTTTCAAATTGTGAATTAGTTACCTTTCTCTTTTTGTAGTATTCTCTTTCTTTCCTCTTTCTGCCAAATCCTTACATCCCTTTAGCAATTCTCTGGATCTGAAGGGCTTCATACTGTGAGAAAGACCACTAGAAAATAACTGCAAAATATACTACTCTGTGGTGCTTTCAACCAAAAGCACGTACCAAGTGGTAGATGTCAAGTTTAGGAGCCCACTCTGCTTCCTTCTAGGACTCAGCTGGTTGTGTACAAGGTCAAGTTGCTATTAAGAGCTGTTATGAAGAAAGCTGTAAGAAGTTATAGTATGGTCTCATTGCTCCTTCCCTTAGGAGCTGCTTTTTGGCCGAGGCTGTCACCTTTGGTCCCAGCTGCACTGCAGTCATATCAGTGACATCTAACTTGTCACAGATTTGACCCACAGATTTGACTTCTTAAAGAAAATCCCTTTCCTTCCATTTGTAGTGGTCATTGGATTCAACCTTTTGTTCTCAAAGACGGTGTTAGGAAAACCAGTCTTTCCCCATAGGTCACCAGGCTTCATCTGAGGCAACTCCATTTATCTTTGAGGGTTTGGTAAGAATTGTGCATATGGATGCTTTAACAAAATGAGAAAGAAAAATTACTTGCTAGTAAGTAGAGGCCCTGTGAACTGTGTTGCCCTGAAAGATGTTCACAGCCTGTGTGCCTTGCTGACTCTCAGAGCCATGTTTTATGTTTTATTATATTTTGGTTTTCCTTTAAACAAAAAGTCTGTCAGATTGAGAGGAATGTAAATTTTTATGGAACGGAGGGGGAAGTGATATGGGTGCGGTTATACTGTTACTCTTAGAGCTAAAAGGTGCGTGTCCAACCTCAGATGCTTGGGCGTATACATACCTACAGCATGGTTATGTACAACAGCTCTCAATATATATGGACATTGAGAAAAGTAGTTTTTTGTTAAAAGCATCAAATTTACTTGTTCTTCTGCATTATCAATTAGCTTTGTGGAAACCTGCAATGTCTCAGACTTGCTATACAAAATACTCAACATAAAAATATGTTTCTCAGTAAATTGCATTTAGAAATATGCCAGGAAGTTCGATTGCAAGCCCTTCAATCTGTGTTACTGTGCTAATTTTTAAACCAGAATGTTGAATAACACTTAAGTCATATGTTTGTATAAATCTAAATTATCACATTAACAGTCATTATTTTCGACAAATGTCCTCTCGTTAAAAAAAAAAAAAGTCTTAATGCTGTAGTAAGGGAACAAACTCAAAAATTACAGCTATATTGGTTTTTGAGGTAGATCTGGTTGAAATGATTATAGCTCAGAGTAAATTTGACGTCTTGATAAAAATCTGCTTAACCTTTTTAAAATGCTGTAGAAGTGACAGTAAACACCCTCCCCAAACTTCCTCTGCCTGTATTTCCTTATTTCACTGAAACCTGACACTTTCCTTTTAAATCCTTACCAGAGCCACTAATGAATTCTTTCCGTCCTCCTCTGGTTTTAATGTGTTTTCAGGTGGCAGAGATTCAAAAAGGAATAAAAAGGAAAAAGTTAATTGAGAGAGGATGCAGAAGTCCACAGATTTAACTACTTACAACTTCCATGTTCAACTCATCTGTATCTACTGAAATCCATTTCTTGAAATGAATTTGTTCCTTTTAAAAGTAGGGGTTTGTATCTAACTGAAATGTTCGAACAATTTTCATGAGCAGAAGTGGGATTGTAGAGTAGCCCCTACTAGATCCGTTTTCAAAATATAATTTATAGAAAGTTTTATTCCTACTTAAGAATGTTTTTGTACAATGTAGGAAAAGAAGTCTCAAATGTGAAGAGGTTACTTAATCCTTCTCCTTGCTTGGTGATGGGACCAAGGATACTTGAAACATCCTCTACAGATGTCTGTCTTAACTATCTCTACAAAATCTGGATCTTCTACACCTTTCCTAGATGACCTGTTTCCCTCAGTTTTTATCTTTGGGGAATATATTTCCTTTTACCTATCTTAGCTAACCCACAATGCAATCTAGGCCTGTGAATTGCATTGGATAAAAATGAGATTTATTCCTTTCCTCTTTATTACAACCTTCTGTGAACCTGAAGGCTATTGCCCTTTCATACGGCAAACAAGCCCAGTTTCCTCCACTGTGGCTTGTATTACATGTTTTCTAGAGCTCTGATATTTTGTGTTGTCTAATTATCTCCAGTCAGTCTAGGTGATTTTCTGTACTGTTAAACACTTTGGCAGTGTTATTTTTCTTTTTAAGTACAATTTGACTTTTTAGAGGACCTTGGAATATCATGTGCTATTGTCCTTTCACTTTTACATTTCCAAATGTTTGTTTAAAAATCAAATTACTGGAGGTCAGATAAAATCCACATTTAAATCAGTACCGTTGGTGGACTGGAATTGTCTCCACGGTTTCATTGCTCTTTCACCACTCCATTCTATATAGTAGTTTTCCTGCTTTCAGAGTGTAGTTATATAAACCACCATGCATTGAACTGAAATAGAGAAGTTATTTTTGCTTATTTGCTGTAACCAAAATCTAATATAATATGTAGTATTTATCTTTTTCCTCCTAAAATGAGGAAAAGAAAATTGCCTCTGGCTCTTTGAACTACTGCAATTTAAAATGGTTTTGTGTTTTAAATATTATTAATGCAATTCAGCTGTCTGTGTAGAATATTAGACTGATCTAAGAAAAAAAATAGCGGCAACACTGATGCCCTTTAGTCAATTACTGGGAAGTCTGCAACCTCCCTCAAATCTTGTACCCTGAAATTGCAAGGAAGTATGTTCTCCTAGCCTTTTTGTACCTCTAGATCCCTCCCTCTTAACACCATATAGGGTTTTTTCAGCAACTGGTTGTATTTGAAGGCTCTTCCATAGTCTTATTCTGTTGACTGTGTAAGAACCTTCTTCTTCGGGCTAACATGCGTTTGTGGCTGCTCTGTATTTTAATAAACCAACTTGCCTTTCTTCTACATTGTTATTTTTATGCAGTGCTTTGGATTTTCTATTTTACTACTAAGTAATAAAATCTGATGGAGCAAAGAATTGCATCTGACTTTTCCCAGATTCATCACTTTGAACACCCCAAACCATCCTTTAAATAACTTCATCAAGAAACATTCCTTTTCCTCTGTCATTTGTATTTGTGGCATCCTTAGTCTTTCTCAGATATTCTTGTTAAAATTATCTCAAAAGGCATTTTATACTCTTAAATATCATTCCATTTCCTTCTTTCGTATCTCCCTCTGCCAATAAATGGGTGTCTTCTTGCATGTCTCTTTTTGTCTATTGGGACAGCTCTTACATTCCTCATGTATATCTCTCTTCTTTCAAAGTACATTTTTTTTCCTGTACAGCCTTTCAGGGATATTTTTTGCCCTATGAAAACTAGGCCTGGTTTACTCTTTAGAAAAACAGCAGGTTTGACTCCTACTACTGGATTTATTTTGTGTGATTAGTCAGATTAGTGCTTTTAAATATTTGTGAATATCTGATATGTTGGTCCCATTCAAACTGTATTCAGCATCCTTATCCCCACTTCCATTTTTTTTGGAGGCCGTTCAATAAAGACCTCAAAAATGTAAAAGAACTTGCCTGCTACTCCCCCCTAGATAGTGTATGAAAAGAAGGATAAACTCTTTTGAAAAGATGCAAAAGCTAAAGTCAAGTCCCAGTTATTCAATATTCTCAGCCTCTCACTGAGTATGAGGAACTGCTCATGAAATACAAGAGAAATTAGAGAGAGGACACATGAGAGTATCTTTGCCTATGGCAAATATAACAATAGCAGGAGGCTTCAGTCACACACATACGAGCTGAGAAACTGTTACAGGTCGTGGTCTCTTATGGGTCATGATACAGCATGTGTGGCCATGCAGACATAAACTTATTAGGGTCAAATTTTTAAGCTAAGTTCCTTCTCGGTTCTTTAAGCTACCATAAGGACATTAAGCCTTGATTTATTCCTGAACATTGTATTTGTATATGAGCATCCCTGCATGGCTAAAAGGGTGAAAAAAAACCCCCAAAATAATGTTACCTTTAAAAAAAGGTAACTACACAAAAATCAGGAAACTGATTGAAAACAGCATTTAGGAGATAATTTGAAATCTGAAGTCAGGAAGGAGACACAGAGATTATTTAAACCACCACAAGAAGCTTAGAGGACAAGGACATTTATTTAAAATATTATAAATATACCAAAAAAAGTTGTTCAAAAGCAGAGTTAAAGACATTGCTAGGAATAAAGTCCATGAGAACAGGCACTCTGAGGCAAAGGAAATGACCACCTAACCCAGTATCTTGTTGCTAGCCAGTAGCTTATGCCTATGAAAAAGTGAAGAAAGTCTTTTGCATATACTTCCCCAGTGATCTCTGCGCACAAGCCTGTGCTTCAGTTACTTAATGAACCAGAATTGATGTGGCATTTAACTGATTTTGATATCCCCAAGTCCTATGGCACACCTTCTGCTCAACTGCAAAAGGTGTGAAAAATAATTTGCATAAGGTGTGAAAAATAATTTCCTTTTGTTTGTTTTAGTCATTGCCTGTGTAGTTTTATTTGATGGCTACTTAAGTCAGTCTCAAATAATCTAAAGCTTAGATCACTGTGTGCCTGTTTTAAAGTTTCTTTCTTGCTATTTTCATTAGATTTTTCAAGTTCAGCAGTTATCAGCTTTCTCATTATAGGTCATCAAATGTGACTACTCAAGCAGTAAGACAGTACTAAATTTGTGTAGCCTTTTTTAATTTTCTGCTTTTAGCAGATAGTGGAAAATTACTGTATTGATGACTTTACACAGATAATGAATTTTCAGGCTCTAATGGTGTCTAACAAGCCCAACCTTTTTTTCCAACATTGAATAGGAAGTTTCCTGTAGTATTTAGAGACCAGTGTAATATTGTGGTGGGTTAGCTCTGGCTTGCAGCCAAACTCCTACCTAGCTACTAACTCACCTTCTCCCAATCCCAGCAGGAAAAGGGGAGAAAATAGGAAAAAAAAAATAGGGATGAGAAAGCTCGTGGGTCAAGACAAGTAAATCACTTACCAATTACCACTGTGGGCAAAACAGACTGAACTTTGAGAAAATTAACTTAATCTCTCGACAACTAACACAACTTTGGCTAGTTAGAAGCAAAAGAGACAGATAATGTAACCATATCCTTCCTCCCCCTGCTCCCAGGCTCTATTTCACTCCTTCACTTCCAGTTCCCCTACCCACTGTTCAAGCAACATGGAGGGGAATAGAGGGGAGTACACAGGAATTCCTCTCTGCTGCTGCTGTTTCCTCCTCATGGTTTTCCTCTGCTCCAGCATGGGCTCTCCAGAAGCTGCAGTTTCATCAGGCATATCCATCTGCTCTGGTATTGTTCTCCATGGGCTGCAGCATGGATATCTGCTCCAGAATGGAACTTTTCCTCCTCTGCTGACCTTGGTGTTCCCTCTTCTGTATCACTCCTTTTGTTTCCTCTTTCTGTCTGCCTTTTCCTGCCCTTCTTCCCACACATTTTCCTGGAGATACCATCAGCTTTGCTGATGGAGTCAGTTGTTTCTGCAGTGGGTCTGTGGCAGAGCCACTGACCTCTTTCCGCAGAGGCCACCTCTGCAGCTCCTGTGCTGCCAAAATGCTGCTAGCTGGTGGAAACAGAGGTCTCTCAGCAGGGACATGGGAACCATAATAGCTGCAGTGGTGAGGCAGGCAGAAGGGAGCTCTTGGTGACAGCTGCTGCATGTACTGTGTTGTGTGCTCTGTGAAACCATGGGCATGGTCCTCTGCGACCTATTTTCAGCTTTTCAGTCCTGTCTTTCTCCTAGTTATTACTATAACTTTGTATTGTCAGAAAAGAAAATGGCCCTGATAATTGTTCCTGTTCATTTTGTCACTTGGCTTTAAAACCTGTTCTACTGCAACATTAATTTGTATCAACTTCTTTGATTCATGGCCCTGAATTAAGACCTTTGCATCTTACCAATCTCCTCTTTTTGACAGGAATGAAAAGTTATGTAGTTTTTTAGCAGTCTTTCTGCAGTAGATTTTAAGTTCCTTTGGCCCTGCCAGCTCTATGTTAAACTCCTTGAGAACAAGACTCCGTTGTTTTTATTGCTCAGAGAAAGTTATTTCTCTAGAACTTTGTTTTTCATGCTTTTTAATGCTTTTATGCTCTTCTCTTTTCCTTACGTCTGGAAAGAATGTCAGCTTTGGAACACTGCCTATCTCCAATTATATATGTGATCTTTTAGAAGTGCTCTAGCCAGAGTAGATCCTGACGCCTGCTTTCCATCCCAACTCTAAGCTATACTGGCTACTGTAATCTTTCAAATGTGAGAGGACTAAGGGAAAATAAGATTATAAATTGGTCTTGTTAAATTCCCTTTGCTTTATAGGTCACATTTGGTTTTGTTCATGCGTCAGTGCATCGCAGATACCTTTAATAATGCCCTTTAGTGCATTAAAGGGAACCCTCAGGCAGCCCTGATATGCTGCAGCAACTGGAGCTGCCTTTTTTTTTTTACATGATTAAGAAAAAGGCCTAGTGCTCACAGGGATTGTGTGCAGCTGTAATACTGTCCACACTGAAAACACTCTCTAAAAGTACAGGTACAGTAGAAAGGTTTACTTGAGATCACTAACTGCTCATCACTGATTTTTCAGTGTATAGATTGCTGGCCAAAATCTGTCTGTGATGAACAGAATTTTAAATTGATAACAACTCCGTTTTCTCTCCATATTTGAAAAAAACCAACTTTGCACCAGTAGTCTTCCTGCATTTTAAGTTATTCTTCTAGGTTCTTTTAAAATACATCCTTGCACTTGCTAAGAAGGAACATTTGTTTTCTGGTACCATAGGGGAAAAAATATGTTCAGCTTGTTAGAGGAGTTATAAAAATAGAAGATGGAAGTTAGTGTGCCTGGAACTGTTATTGTGACATGCAAATACTTTGTGAATATGCCCAAGGATGTCTGGGGTTATTTATGTTCTAACAAGATAATTTAATCAAAATCATAAGCTTTTGTTTTTCTGTTTATACCAGCTTTTTAGGTGAAACCTTTCTTTTATACATAACTGTCACGTAACCTTTTGTTGCTCTGTTAAATATGCCTTTCTAATGCAAATTGTTTACTTATCTTGTGTGTGTCCTGTGATAAACTTTCTCTCTGTTTTTCCTCATTTTGTGTAAACTGTGGGGCTCATTTTTCTTTTCCATATGCATTTTGTAGAGTTCTTGTAAATTAATGTGTGCATCTTCAATGAGTTCGAGGGATAAATGGTATGTCACAACCCAATTTAGAATCAGTAGCATATGAAAAACATATTGCTGTTAGCTGAAGCCCCATTGATTTTTGCATATAAAATGCAATTAAATATTATTGTTGTTGTTATGTTTTTGTTCAAATTCTGTGCAAGGAGTCTTAATTATGCCAACAGACTATCATTAAAAAGCTGTGTAATGCTATAAATAGATGTACTATAACTTACTCACATAAATCACTGTAGCAGTTTCTTCCTAATTTTTTTCATTCAGTTAAAATTTTTATCTAGCCAGTAAAAGACAGAAGCACGTTGTTGCATAGCATAGAATACATTAGCATTTTAAAGATATCACTTTCTGAAGGTGAATTGGTTGACAGGTATGAAGAGTATAAATAATGATGCACTGAAGAGAAAAGGAAGAGGCAGCACTATAGTATAATATGCCTGTAATGCAAATGTGGATGCAGTAGGTGATCCTCAGGAAACTCTGATGACAGTTAAGCAGAACCACATATGTTTGGGATGCTTTAAAATGCAGGCAGTTGTAAGATCTGCAAAATTTCTATACACTATAAAAATGTATAGAATGTACTATAAAAAAAAATAAAGTCAGTGTGATGTTTGTTGAGACTTTGGTAAAAAAAGTGTATGTTGTATGAATATGTGTAGGAAAATAGCCATCAATTTTAAGAGGGAGAGAGACTTTTCTACATTGTGATGAAAAAGTAGAAGCCACATGATAAATGTCTGTTAGTCACGGTGAGGATTTATGGTGATTTCCAGAAAAAGCATGCTGTTATTTTCCATACTAGTAGGAGTAAACTAAGTAATCAGAGTCTCGTTACAAGATAAAAAATTCCAGTGCTATGGAAATAGGTAAGGACTTCAACCCTTTTGGGATCTTGCATAATCAATGAGGCAGGACAACTAGACAATGGAATTGTGGACTATGGAGAGCCATGAGAGACATTTTGAACTTGTCTTGATGGGATGGAGGGAGCTGAAGGAGTGGCCACAGTGTACATCACTACTGAAAGTACATTGCATGTTTTCGAAAGAGATTCAGTATCTGTTTAAACCCCAAATCACATTAAAATGTGGTCCTGCTCACTGATGTCACTGTAAAAATTAAGAAATCCCTAACAGCATACAGCATACATCAAAGGATTTTTATCCTCTACAGGTGTTGTCAAATATGCTCAAGATGACTAATTCTGACAGAGTATTATAGGGGATCCCACAAACCTTGTTTCAAAAAGTTTCAAGTTGATCATGAATTTAAAAATGTGAACATACTCAATTCTCACTGAAAATGATTGGGACATTCAGAAAACCCTATTTAAATCTTAATTAAGTGATGCAGTGCAGGGGCAAGGGGGGAAAGGACATAATGTGCACACACAGCAGACTTCAAAACTGCCTTAGTCTGTGGTTTCAGATTTGGAAAGATTGTTGCTCATATGACCTGGGTACTTTTGCTCTGTATAGGACAGGCCAATCATTTAGTCCATGAAAGTACTTGACCAGAGTTCTCCCAATAAGCTATGGTACTCATTTTTGCATCCTCCTCCTGTCAGCTTTTGTAGCCTCTTTGTCTTCATATGTCCACTTCAAAGGGCATTCTACCACCTCCTCTTCTGGGAAAGAGATTTACTGTAGAATAGTAATTTTCAATAAAGTTTTGTTTTCTTAATACTCAGGAAAACTTTGATGCAAGATTAGCATATGGTTCAGTCACTATCTTTATCTAGTATATCACATTTTTTAGAGAAGAGCTTCATTGCTACCAGATTCAGAGAACCATTGTCAAAACTCTTCTGTCTCTTCTTGAGCATAAGCATAGACTCTACACACCATTGTTGCCTTTTAAGTAACTCACTGCCTTCCTCTGTTTCCAGGCATAATATCTGACACTTTCTTTCATAAAATAAACTCTTTACCCTGAAAGTATCAGAACAACTAGGCATTTATCTGCAATGAAACACGTTTTCACTGAGAGGAGAAAACAGTGGGTAGTGTAACTGAAAAGTATAGCTTTAGTTGACAAGAAATGCACCCAATCACTTTCAGTACCTGCATTACAGTGGCCTTTCTTAAATGATGCTTAAGTTGGTCAGATGATTAGCATAACCTTATTGAATTAATTGGTTTCTTAGTCTGAAAAACCCACATATTTAAAAATAATAACTAAAATGCCCTCTAAAAAGCTTTGTATTTTGTGAGGTAGGTTTGGCAATGGGAACATTCTGGCGTCAGCTGCAGGGTGAGTGCAGTAAGAGCTTCTGAGTCACTGACTGTGTTAACAGACATGAAGGGTTGTTTACTCCTTGCAAAAGATGTGCTCTTGAGTAAATTAACAAACAGCACTGCAGGGACTGCTGTAACCCCACCATACCCATTGCTTTGAGCTAATTATAACTGGTGCAGTGCTGCCACTGCATCCCCACTGCCACAAGTTCCTATCTGTCTTATATCTGATATCCCTATGCAGGGCAATACCTATACTGGACAATATGCTCGCAAGTTTTCTTCATTTGCAGAAGGAAAATTTTTAGCCTTTCAGCTCTAGAGCTACAATGTTAGGTTCTTCTTTCAAAGGGAGTGGACATAAAATCATAATGGTTTGGGTTGAAGGACCCATAAGGATCATCTAGTTCCAACGCCCCTGCCATGGGCAGGGACACCTTCCACTACACCAGGTTCCTCATAGCCCCATCCAATCTGGCCTTGAATGATGTAGGATAACTTATATTTGAATGTTATGTAGCATCCGTTGTTGAAATGCACTGTGTTATTGAAATGAAAGGGTTTTTTTAATATAGAGATATTTTAAAAAGTATTTTTGTAATGAGTTACAGCAGAATAAGAAGATGGCATGGTAGGATTTCGTTTATTTGTGTTTTGATTTCATGTGAATTAGTACGCAAGTCACAGCTTTAAGAAGTTGGAAAAATACAAATTTAAGACATATCTTTGCCCTTTGAAATTTTATGTTTGTATGTAGTACTTAATTGTATAAATTACAAATAGAAAAAAGGCACTTGTTGAGGAAGGTATGTCTAGATATGCCTTAAACACACTTAAATTCCTGCCCTTGTAAGTCATGTTGAGTGAATTCAAGTATCTGTTGATAGAGAATACATACAAAAAGAAATAGCAAAATTTTTAAAGGACTAGGCTATGTTGTGTAGCTTGCCTGCTTTGTCTTCTTGGAAGTTCATTGAAATGTTAAAAATAAATCATGAGAAAGCTACTTGCCCTCCACCACTGAAAGTAAAGTATTCATTTAGTTTATTCTGGACCAGCTAGTTGTTCCCAGTCACGAAAACCCCCCCCCGACCACCCATCCCTCCAAAAAAAATTGAAAAGAAAGGAATAGAAAACCATTCAATTTAATTAATTCCTAATGTTTAATACTTTGTTATGGTGTATGGAAATTGGTAATAGATTAATTTTAAATAAGTACAAAAGCATCTGAAATTTTGCTTAGATGAAAGGGGATATTAAAAAATTGAAAAATTAAAAAATTATTTTTTCTCTTTTTGGAAAATTAAATCAGCATCAAGAAGAGACGTTACTGTAAAAATAAAAATTATTGGAAAGAAACACTGTACAGAAATTAATTGATTTTTCTCTTTCAGAGTAAGATCATATTCAGGAACTATGCCATGTAATTCCCTATAGTAAATCTAGAGAATAATTTTTTTAATGCTTCTGCACTCATTATGGAAGAAGGGAGTTTCCTGCATTATGGAAAACTCATTGCAGCATTTATCTCAAGGTGAAGTGTGAGGAGGAGAGGTCAAGGAATAGATAGATTAAATAAAATAAGTGGTAGTAATTCCTCATGTCTGTGTATTCAGCAGAGAGATCCAAAGAAGCTCAGGAATGGAACAACTGAAATCACCAAGAGGTGTGCTGATACTGCAGGGCAAGAGAGAGACAGCTGTGGTGAGAGTTTTAGCAGAGCTCCAAGGGAGGCCAGAGGACTACTAGCTTAGAAACCCACTGTCTGTTTTGGGCATATTAGTAGAAGTAGAATGCAAGATCACATTTGTTGAGGGCGAGGTATGGAAGAAAAGTCAAGACAGATTTTGTCGAGGAAACAATAGGAATTCTCTGAACGTTTCAAATCTTGGGGGTGAAAATGATCCACTGATATGGGCTACCTGGATTTCTGGAAGACAAGATCCCTCACAAAAGGGTCTTGAAGAATGTAAGCTGTCATGGGACAGGAAAAAATGTCTTTGCATAACCAAACATTTAAAATTTTATTAGTTCTCCCCTTTGAGAAATTTTTTAAAAAATTCATTTTTAGAAAATCCCTCATGTCCCTTCAATTTTCTTTTATGCTCAGATTATTTTTTAACTAACTTTCTGTTGCTCCAAAAAAATAAAGATTTCAGTAAAAGTTGCTTATCAACCATAAAATATCTTCAAGTCCCAGAAAGAATAATTTGCTGTTGGAGGATGTTCCACCAGTCTGCACAGTGTTATTCACAGAAGTGCTTTAGTGTCACATAGTACACCGTAGTGTGAAGATCTGTCAGCTTTATGCTGCCCAAAGGAAAACCGTAAATAAATTTAGTTTGTTATATAAGATAGTTTTAGGTTTCTATTCATGTATAAAATAAAGCCTGAGTATGCAAGTATACAGATATACAGAGTTTATGTACGTTTCTAGAAGATGAAAAGAATACTCAAAGAGTAATTTACTGGAATTCATAAGATACAGATACAGATTTATAGGGCTTTTTTTCTGGCTTTACTGTAGCCAGATAGATTTGTTTATGAAATAACATGGATATTGAGGGTAGAGCCAATTGTTAGTGTAAGATTAACAGCAGGCATTTTCTATATTTCTTCATAGAATTGTTCTTGTCTAGTGTTTGTTTCCAAGTATGTTTGCTGCTCCAACTTGCAGTGTAGCTTGGGCCCCAGTTTTTGGTGTAGACCCACATTTTCTTGTTGACCATTTCCCCCCAAAAAATAAAACCATCACATTAGGTAATTGAAGGTATTTTAAATGTGGGCAGCTGGCCCAGCCATCTTTCCTTTCTGTCTCTTATGTCACATTGAAGAAACATGATTTTATTGCTGGTCTTCCAGTTCTTCCTGGGCCATATTTTGTTCCTATCTATTTACTCTCTTCTTCTGCACTTGAAAATTCTGTATTGCATATGCTGTTGGATTTCTGTACCACTTGAATAGAAAAAGTATATCTGGGAAACCATTCATTCAATGTGCTGCTGTTAGATACTAGAAACGGGCATCTGAAAAATGCAAATATGAACCTACAGATGAGGAAAGTTAGCTGAAACCAGCAGAAGTTGTTATCAGAATGTCATCTTCCCCTTAGTGTTGAGAGAAAAATGAACTTTGAAGAAATTCTGCTGGAAGATGCGAGGTGATTGGTCTGGATATCTATTACTACCCCGAATCCAACGAACTTTGGTCTGCTGGAGGAGCTGTAGGTTTGCAAAAGAAAGATGGAGCATTTGCTCTGAATCAGCTGTCAGTATTTCAGCATACAGTCTCAGACCGAAGCACCAGGCTTCCTTGGAGACTTCAAAAGGAAAAGGATACAAGAGAATAGCAGAGGAACTGATATCACACCAGAGAGATATGATGCAGACCTTTATCTGTCAAGCATTAAATAATAACTACCTTATGTATGTGCAGTGTTATTCTTTGAACAGCAGTTACAAGCTAAGGGATGAGCTTCTGCGATGGAAGTTTCTTTTGAATTGCCCAAATAAGAAAGAACCTTTTGCCCCCAAATAATGTATAGAATTTGCTCACTGTATGGGCTGCAGTCCATACAGAGGTAGGCATGGCTGCAAAGGCCTAACCTTACTGAATCACTGAGAGAGCTTATTCAAACTTTAAACCACACTTGGTATGGCAGAGCATGACTCATAGGTCCTTGGATGGAATAGCTACCAGTCTCAAACATGAGAGTTTTTTTTACAGCATAGTTAACTTAGAATAAGTTAGAATAAGTTAACTCTTTACTTAAGGAAAGCTCAGAATTGTTAATGAAACAGAGGAAATAGCAAACTTGAAAATATATCTCTTATTGAGTTCTTGCAGAGCAAAGTTTCCTCCAGCTTCTTCTAGAAAGCCCTTCTAGTTAACAGCTTCCAGTGGCTTCCAGCATTGAAACAACCTCAGCAAGTCCCTTTGGGATCTCTAGGAAGTCTTCTGTCACCTTTACACTTGCACGACAGCTTCCTCTGCAGAAGTCAGTTGCACTGTGGTAGAGTAATATCTCGCTTCTTCATGCTTTCTCCCTGATTGCTCCACCCAGTCTTGCAAAAGGTTCTTTCTGCTGCACCACTCAGTGACTCTCATTTAGATGGATCTGCTTGATTCAGAGTGAAGCATTCCCTTCCAGTCACAACCCTTGGGGGGAAAAAAAAAGGCAATTATTCTTAATACTGATATTGCAAACTGCAAACAAGCAAGTTCTGCAGTGACCCAAACTGAATATATAGGGCCTTCTGTAGGAAGGCCCTGATTCATCAGAACACAACAGTGCATTTAGCACATGTTCTGTGGATTCTTGGCAGGACTTAGTATTTGAATGTTGCTAAGCTGTGCTGAACATGGCAATGCAAGTCGTGGGGAAGACAACTATTTTAAGGTGTACCCTGGAGGCAGGATTGAGAAGGAAATTTCCTCCCTCTTGCTTATTAATAACAATAGTGTATTAATAAAAATCAGAAAGTGTATTTTATAATGTTTCTTATTACAAATGGCTGGAAATATATTGAAGTTTAATTTTTTACCGTTTTCTTCAAAATTATATAGTGTAAATGGTACAAAAAGCAATATAAGTGTGAAAAAAGTACATATTCTGTAATCTTTGCTAATATCATACAGAAATAGTTTTGAAGCAGTAAAAAAATTTCACCAAGACCACTGGAACAGGAGCCAAGTATGAAAATAAACATCTTGTTACATTGAAGATGTAAATTTTTTGTTCTTCTATCCTTTCCAGGAATTATAGTTCCTGTAACTTAAACATTCAGGATTATTATGCCTGTATTGCTGAGGTTTCACAAATGAGTAATAAATTATGATCTTGTGAATTACATGGTAAAATGTTATCGGTTATATATTACTTTCTGGTTTCTTTTAGTTTTATCTCTTGAACAGCAACTCAAGCCTCATTGTCAGCACATTTTTCTGATAGATAGATCTATTAATCCATGTTTAAAATGCAGAATGTCAAAATTAATCAAATTAAATAAAGGCATGGAGTATATTGATGATGTATGCTGGAAATAATCAAAAAGAATTTTAGGTAAATCACAAACCATTTCCAAATTTCTCAAAAGCTTGGAATTTTTATAAGTGCAGTAATCATAGAATAGATTTAATTCATCCATACCACATTTGCCTTTAGAAATAACACTGCCACAATCAATCAGCTGCAGCTTTCATATTTTTTTTACACTATTCATATTCACATGCACAAATTTGCAGGCATCACTGTGTAAACCAGGATTCCAAAACAATAGACATAGAATTATATCTATTTTAAAACCCTCAATATGTGAGGACAAGAATTCAGACCTAATATCTCAAGGGGAAAAACTAGACCCCATCTTTTCCAGTGCTGAAGGACATTTTATCAAATATCCCCACTGGATTGCAAGCAGCCCTTGTCCAGGAGTCTGGGGATTAGAGATTCACCTGGAGTGCTGCAGTGACAGGAAATCTAGTACTTGCTTCAGTGATCTTTAAATGGTTTCATATTGGAGGTAATTAGTTTCACCTGAAAAGGCTGCTGGGGCTCTACCTCCAAAATAACCTCATGCTTACTGATAAGCATTTCTCCATGGGGATAGGAAGAGAGATGAGGTCTCATTTTGGCAGAGGACTGTTTTGAACAAGGGTTGCTTACAGAGAGCATTATCTAACCCACGTTAAAGCATGAAAAGTTCTGGAGCTGACATCCCATTTCTGCACCGCTGGTCACTGTGGCTCTGTACTGAGCCTATGTTAGTGGCCACAGATGCAGGCAGCTGATGTGGTGACCTGGTGGGGGACGCTCTGTGAATCACTACATGTCAGCCAGAGCTGTGTCCAGCCTATCATGGGGAATATAAAAACAGCCATGGAAAAAAACTTTTTTGTGTATAAAAAAATTACCCATTAGGCATCAAAACGTTATCTAAGCAGGGACCCATGGTGCCTGTGCCCAAACACAGTTCACAAGGAAACAGGCAACTGCTGGAGGCTGGACACAAGCTGTTTTGTGTAGAGGACTTCTACACCCAAGTAGGGTATCCTCACCTCTCAGGGGTTGTGGCCCATGGACAACCCATGCTGGAGCAGGGACACACCTGAGGGCACTGCAGCACATCAATGTCCCAGGCCAGAGCAGGGACACTGAAGAAAAGGGCAGCAGAAACCATTAAGCACAGAGCAACAGAAGTGGTTAAGCACACAGTGACAGAAGAAACTATCAAGCTACTCTCCCAGCTTCCTACACTGCCTGTGTCCTCATCACAAGAATTTTGATGGACTGAGTATAATCCACAGCAAAAATAGGGAAAATTGAGACCAGGAAGTGTGGAGGATAGATGATTGTGTAAGTGTCTGCCTCACTTATTTTCTTTTTCTTTTTTTTCAAAGCTGCAATAAGCAATGAGAGGTTTGTTTTTGTTTGCAGTAAATTAATTCAATTAAAATTGACTGACTCTAGACTGTTTTGCTCACAACAGAGTCCCAATCACATAGAGGTGCCTCTTTGCAGCCTGGAGCTAAGCACCTGCTGACTCTTAGTACAGAATCATAACCAATACCCTTTTCTGGGTATATTCCAATTATGTGACCTCCTCTGACAGCTCTAATTTTTCTCAGTTGCGTTTTTAAGATTCTGATTTTCTCTATGCATTGCACACACAGACTTAGTGCCTGTCCTCGTGGGATGGGTGACAAGGCACTTGAAGGTCTGGTATTTACCATTCCTGTCGTGTGATTAAGCCTGAGTTTGTCTGCATACCTATATGCATAAGTACTTCTGGAACCATAGAAAATCCTTTGGAAAATGTACTGACAGTAATATGGAAAATGTTGCTCAGGAGTTTTAGAAAATGAAACCAGGCTAATTCTGAAAGCTTTAACCCTTGCTATATTTTTTACTAACTTTTTTTTTGTGGTTAGGCCTAGTAATGAGTGTTAAGGAATAGTTTAGCATATACCTACCATACTGTAAGTTCTTGTTTGAGGTTTTTTTCCTGATCAAGTTCCTGAAAATAAAGAGAATTGGTTTTCAGAACTCTAGGGTTTTTTATTTGTTTTCCAGTGGGACCAAAGTTTTTCATTTAAAATTTTTTATCTTTAGTAGCTGGTGAATGTAATCATTAAAGAGCAGTTGGGAGATTTCTACAAGATAAATATTCAGTGACTAAGCAGAAGAGAAACTTTAATTCCTGAGACAGAGATATAATGCAAATCATTCTTGCTCCCTTTTATTTAGACCATTGTAAGGAAACAAAAGGTCTGCTTTATGAATGCAGTAACAGTGTATACTTTCCAGACATCTACCTGTTCTTTGATTTCTACCTAGTGTGAGTCAGCTTCCTCTGTCTTCAAGGCTAGGAAGCGAGCTGTTGAATGAACAGTGATGCTTACTGCTGTTCAGAAAAGAGGTATTAAAATATACAGCTTTCAACATTAAAATTTATCACTGTTTCATAAGAAGTAGTACAGATCCTTACTGTAGCTTCATTTTTCATTAATATACAGGTGAAATAAACTTCTGCAGTTAGGTTCTGTTTGAATAATTTTTTATCTCTATTTAAATTGGCTGTTTTATGGGCCAAACCTATGTTTAGTTACTTCTATTCTTGAATAATCTAATACAGAGATTGCTGTCTGGCCCTGCTTCTGACCTCTCTGTCTGACCCACTTTGAAGTGTTTATGAGCTCCTGACAGGTATAGCTGGATGACCGATCCTTGGTTTGGATCCTTATTCTGTGGGGTGACTAACATTTGATCACACAAATGTGTGATATCTGTATAATATCTAATAAAATATTGGAAAATCACCAGCGACACACAGAAAGAAATCCATTCTTGCATGCTTAGTTGGTATTCTGTAAGCAGATTGCTAGAACATCAGCAGGCAATGTCAGAGGTAAAAGCAACCAGTTTCATGTTAACTAGAAGAGCGTGGAGGGGTGATGCTGACAGTGTGCTTCAGACATAATCATCTAACTTAAGTGTAGTGCTGTGGCTTAGAAATGCTTTTTGTTTTGCTTTGGATTTGATGCTTTCAACCACAAGGTTTTGCTCTAAACTGGGCAGCTGAACTGGAGACTTCAAGCAGTACTCGAGTGTCTTGCCTGACATTGCGTGGATGGTTTGGAAGAAGGGAAGTATGTGAAAAGAGAGATGAGTCTGGTTTTGTTTGTTTCTGTTGAAAAAATAGCATAAAATTCTTCTCAAAATGTGAAGCGAGATGTACTGGAGTTAAAGGGTTTATTGTTTAAAAGAATGGTATTGAGCAATTTCCAGCAGTGTAATATTTCACCATTATTAAAGGCTGATATAGTAATAAACATGTTAATCTCATCAAACTGATTATTTCCAAAATGCTTCTTCTGTCTTTTCATCAGTTCTTGAAATATATAAAACTTAAAGCAAGAGTTAACAGGATCAGATGCAAACAAACCTTGAAGTTCTGTCAGTTCATTAAGCAGCTCTGGCTGTGTATGTCAGTATGTTCTGTTTACTCTGTTGTTTTGCTGTTTGATGACTCGTCACTTGACCACCCGCAGGATAGGCACGTATTCTGAAGGTGAACATCAGTTGCAAAATTAGTCATAAAAAGCTTGCATATGCAAACTGTAATCTATGCATAAACATTGATCATCCCCTAAGTTCTGTAAAGGAATTTGTCTTTACCAGATGTGTGATGAGCCTATGAATTTAAATGAGCTTTCAGATCCCTACCCTGAAAAAACGTGGCAGCGAAGCAGTGCTTCCAGGTAGCTTTAATGTTGTTTGGAGATGAAGGTGACCGCTAGATGCTAGCTCTGCATTCACAGAGCAAATGAGCTGGGCACAACACTGTTTATTTAGCCTGAAAACCATTAAGTGTATTTCAGTCAAAAGCCTGCATTGGCTGTACTGTTCTTGCAAAGCAAGCAAGTCACACCACTGATGTTTTGAAGACAACTCCCCCCTTTCTGGAGGGATGGTTGGAGCTCAGGGACAGGTTGGGGAGGGCAGCCCCTCACCCACAGGCAGAGGCTCCCTGGCAGCACCGCGGGGGCAGATGCTTGTCTGGCCCTTCCCTGGGCTTCACCCTGGCCCTGGTCCAGTGGGTGAACATCTCTCATCACCATGGTCTGAGCTGGTGACTGGGCCTTCGGCAGCCAGCATGAGTCTGCCCACTGGCAGCCCTTACTCAGGGCTCTCTTTCCTGTAGGAGCAGCTCCCAGACACCTGTGACTTGTCTTCTGCAAGATAATTTCATGAGGGCATTTGCATTCCATGGCTGAGGAAATAATGAGGACTGAGAGGATGGTGCTTTCATTTCTCCTGTGTGCATTGATTTTCTGGTGTTGATATTCTGGCTCCTGGCATTACCAGCCTTGAAATTTCACCAAAAGAGTCATCAAAACAAAACATCTTACAGTGCTGTGCTTGGGGATTTTAAAAAAACTCAGTTTCCGTGGGGAAAAAAAAATAAATCATGAATGAACGTTGTTAGCAATGGGGGACCCTTTAGGAGAACAGATGAGAACAGATGAGAGTTCATAGTTCTGTCCTGAGGAGACATGTTATCTGTGCCATAAAGTCTGTGCTAACCATAACTGGAAGCAAAAGCAGCAATTAGATATGTAAAAAAAGGGTTCAATATGGTCAAAGTTGTGATATGTAGATTTCTAGATGGCAGGAAAAATCCTTAAACTGTGTCTGGCTTTGTCAAGGCCACTAGCACTGTTTTGGAAGTATTCAAAGAAAAAGGTCATCATAACTAAGGGGCTACCACTAGACAAAAAAAGTATAAACAATCAATATGAAATAAAAGATGCTGCTGTGATGGTTTTGCATTTGGAAAGAAATACAGTGATGTACTCAACAACTTGGTAGGAAATCGAGTCATATGAAAATATTTTTCAGTTTTTAGTGGGGAATAGGTTTGAGTTAAATAACTTTCCAAAATCAGAAGATTTCAGTAAGATGTTTGATGCAATGTGCACAGTATAAAAGTACTGACACTCCCCATGAAAAGAGCACTGTCTAATGGATTTTGATTGGAGTGAGTGGAAATTAGCAGTGGAGATGTTCAATGAATTGGCATGTGTTTCATGTTCTGCAAGAGCCGTATCTCCTTGTTTATGCTGTTATGTATTTTGTATTAATGATCTAGGAGGTATGTGAAGACATTCATAGACAACCATTTTTGCAGAAATCACAAATATTGATCTGATAGTAAATACTGTAATATGGAATACTTTATAAATTATATTAATCAAGAGAGCTTATAATAACTGTCTGAAGAGTCATAATTCTAGAAGCAAAGAGTATGGGCCAGAACTAGAATATTTCAAGGCTGCAACTTCAAAAAATATTTTGGAGACAATAGGAGACATGAAAAGGCAGACAGGGAACTCCAGGAATGTTACAGCAGAAAGTTGTGCAGTGTAAATCATGGACATATTGAAGAGAATAAAGCAGGGGGGTAGGTGTGTGCGTGTCTTTGTTTACTGGAGCAAAATTTTAGGATTGATGTCAAAAAAACTTTGAAAAATGTTTGAAGGTTGTTAGGTTTTTGAGAAGAGAGTGTAGAAAATACTAAGGAGCAGGAGATTTTTGGAGCTGTTTACCTGATCAAAGTTATCTATGTTTGCAAGGAACAGAGTATGGACATTAATCTTGAGCTGAGAAAGCTATAACGGGACCAAGACTTCAAAGTAAGAAATACACAACACATTTTAACAGTTTTTAACAGTTTTAACAGTTCAGCTAACTAACAACTAGAACAAACTGCAGAGGAGTTGATGAATTCTTCACCTCTTTATGTTTCTGTAATCAAGATTGAATACCTTTCTCCGTGTGTATGAATAAAATTGATTTATTGGTCTTAGCACAGATAATAAGATTGGTGGAGATTACTAACATAGGCTAAATTTAAGGGGATAATAGCGTGTAATTTTTAAAAATCATCTCCCCTCCCAGTCAGGAATCCAAGTTATCTTGAAGAAAAAGCAATTTACAACTATTTATCCTTGTAGGTGTATTTAAGAGAATGATCATGAGGTCTGGGTAAACAGTACCATAATTTGACAAACAAGTACCCTGTTGATCCCCATCTCTATCAACTTCATAACTGTTTCATCATTTTGTGATCAGGAGTCACAAGATTCCTTTCCTGTAGGTTATCTTTTTATACATTTCAAGGGCAGTTGAAAATTTAATTATCTTTATTAATTATTTGTTATTTGTTTATTTGTTAACTTTGTTGTGAAGCAGAATGCATGTAAGGCTAATTGCTGACTTACTGACCTGGTTTGTCAAACTTGCTAAATAGATAATTAAACATATGCCAGAGGAATCTGAAAACAAAATCCAACACACAGGAAATCAGATTTCATTATGATTCTGTGATTCAGTACCTTAAATGACATTGAAAGGGACAAAAATATCCCTATATGGGATTACAGGGACAAAAATATTCCTATAGTCCTTTACTGATCTACGAATATATAATTTTTCTGCAGGCTGCTTGAACATCAGAAGAATGTTAACAACAGAGTTGGACATTTCTTCCAGTAAGACCAAGATTTAGACCTGCAGTTCCCTCCGTAGAAAACAGAGAGAGAGAGAGAGAGAGAGAGAGAGAAAGAGAGAGACAGAGAGAGAGAGAGATGCTCCCTCAGGAATTCGGTATTAGATTCTGTGAATTGCCTTGAAGGAGTGTTTCTCTCTACTGAGAGTAAGGCACTAAGCTAATTTTAATGTAATGAGTCATATCAGACTACTTTTATTTCTCCATGTCATTCTGTTGTCTATATTATTCAAGAGATCAGACTAGATGGAAGAGTATTTGGCCTTTAAATCTATAAATTCTTAGAATTATGCTACAGTAAGGAGTTACTAGTTGTGTAATCCCGTACATGTGAGTGAATCAGTATTGGTAGTTTGCATAACAAAGCAGGAATGAGCAAATAAATAAACCATTATTGCCTCAAGCCAAGAAGAGGTTGATTTGTGAAACATGCACTTTAAAAAATGTACTATACCAAGCATTTGAGGATATTTTGTTTGTTTACTGCACAGCAGCATCATGGTACTATGCAAGATACTCAAACACAATTGCCACCTTGCAGAATACAACAGACTCCTGTGTTCTTTAAATGAGCCATGCTAACTTACTCTAACTAAACAAACAACTTGAGTTTATCAAGCTGTAGAGGAGTGGTGTGTAACTGCGAATCACTGCTAAAGTCATCTGTATGATTCAGGGAAAATTCTGACAAAGAAATCAACTTGGATGTGAAATTGAGAGAAGGGAACTCAAATAACAGTGTGACATATACCATGGAAAATCTTTGGTTGGAGAATCCAGAGAGGATGACTACTTGCTATCCTTCTACTGGTATCCAGAGGAAGAAGAGAGAAGTACTTAACCCTACAGTATTGAAAGGCGCTATAACGTTGTATTCAGTACAGATTGTGAGCTCTGTCTTTTAGCCCTAGGACTTAAAAGATCTCAGCTACAAGTGACTTGAGTGGTTGAGAGGAAAGCAATTGGTCTTGATGCTTCAGTTATGTTCTTTTAAGCCACCAGCGATGACAAAACAGGAAGGAAGAGGTGTTCTTAAGTGCTATGCATATCTTTGGATCTTTTAGCGGAAAGAGAGGGAACAATGTATTTTTAAGCATTTTGCATTTGTCTAGCTGACTAGCCCAGCTACAGTCTTCATAAGAAATTGAGATTCAATTTCTTTCACAATTGCCTTTTAGTGAAAGAAATGAAAATTAACAATCCACATTATCACACAAGTGATAACTTCAGGATTGAAATGTGAGCACTTGCAGCCTGCATGACTGAGAGGGTGACTGAAGGCTCTAGGTGCAAGCTGGGTGTGGCAAAGTATTCTGCAGTGCTTCACCGATTGCAGTTCACTAAAGCCACCTCTGGTTGCAACCTTCTCTTTTGTACAGTGGAAACAGAGGAAGGAAAATATTCTTTGGAGGGAATTCTGGTGTGGTGAACAGCTTCACCAGGATGCTTAAGCAGACTGGAATAGTGGTCTGGTCTGGAGAGAAAAAGGAGGGGAAATATTCCATCTCTCCTGATGTCCCCTTTCTTTTTTCCCTTCTCTCATATGATTCTTTGGCTTGTATTTGACTTTACGGTTCTTCCTATGAAAAGTTTTTCTCTTGCTTTTTCTCTTGCTTCCTTGAAAACCTTTGCTGCTTTTTCCTATGACCTTTGTCCAGCCCTTCTGGGTTTCAAACACATAAGCAGTAACCTAACATTGAGTGTCTGCATCACTGTGTGTCTGGAATCATAACAGTCATAGGAAGATTGTGAACTAGCTTGCATTTACGAGCCATGGTACAACAGGAGTATGGTAATGTCCAATTGTAGCTCAGAGCATTCACCTCTTCATTAACTGTGTAATAATAATTATTAGCAAGTGCTGACCCATCCAGTACATCACAAAATAACAATTTTCTGTTAGATAAAGATCAAGTTGGAAGAATAAGCTTTCATTATGGAAAAAAAAATCTATTGTTTGTACAGATATTTTTTCCATATTAGCAAAATGCCTCCACCAAGAACCAGTGCAAATAAAACATTGCTAGTGAACATAAGCAATGAAAATACATCAATCTCTTGGAAGTAAACTTGCTAAAATGCCTTAATATACTAAATAAAACTTTCATTTAAGAAACAAAGTCACATTAACATTTTGATGAAAAGTCAATTGTATACGTCCTTCTCAGTTGCAATGTGTCAAATCTGAGATCCTAGCAGTAGGAAAATGGTACTTCTTATTTTATTCTTACCTAATTAGTGAAACTAGAAACAAGTATGCTTTACCTTGAACATTTACTTCATGGGTCATCTTTCTGTTTATGTGTTATACCTTAGTATGCAAAATAAAGAACAGTCCATACCTATGTGAATCAAAATTATTTTCAGATCCCATCAGAGTGGAAAAAAAAAAAGAAAATTTTTAGTTCAATATTTATTTAGCGACAAAGCAAGATTTTGTCTTGCTTCACTGAAGTAAAGGTTTTTTACAAAGTATGTATAGGATCAGTTTCACAGGGCCTCATATAACTTAGTGCTATGCTTACAAGTGCACAAATGCTATGAGGAATGTGAAGTTTTCATTATATATGAGAGATAGATAGCTGAGATAGCTGTAAATATTCGAAGAGTCTGTAGCCCTGTATTGCCATGCTCTACTCAAGGTCATTAGACCTGAACAGAAGTAATTATCCCAGGCAGAGAATTAGATTAATGGTTACATTTCTTCTGGTACCTTCATGAATAGAACAGCAAACTCTACAAAAATACACGTTGTGAAACAAAGAGAATGCATCATTCTGAGTAACACCTGCAGATCACGCACATTTTGAGATCATCATTTCTTCTGGCTTAGCTGTCTCTCTATCTGACTCTGACTAGGGCTTTTCCAGATGCCTTCCCTCTCCTCACTGGCTCAGGGTTTTTGTGCTTAGCCAGAATTAGTCTCTCTGCTCTTTTTCAGTTTCAAGATGGAGTATGATCAAAGAAAGAAGGGTTTTTTTGCAGAGTTCTTGTTGATCTGTTTTCCAGAGAAATAGGACCTGAGTTTAAGGCTGTCACAGGTAAAATGGGCAAAATGAAAATGCACTGATTTGCAAAAGGAAGACCATAATACCAACAAATGATGAAAAACATGTATAGTTTGGGGTTCTTTTAGTATTCAATTTGCTTTTAAGTTAATATTTTAAAAAAATATTTTGTCAAATGCAATAATAAAGTACATATCAAAATGGTCTGCAAAATTTCAAGATTTGCAATATTCCATGTCTTATTTTATCTTTTATTTTCAGTCTAACAACTGCTAAAATTATAGCTAAACATTTAAAATACATTAAAAAAAATATTTAGCCTATTCTACCTGAATTAAACTGCATTTCCCTTAAAGTCCTCTGAACTGGCCTTGCAGCTCTTGTTTTATTTGCTACATACTACTCAGATATTGAATAGATTACTGCACATAACTTCTTCTGATATTAAGTTTAGCTTAAGCTTTTTCTAACCTTGAAGAAACTAGGTATTACTTGGAAGCATGTATATATTCCTGTCATATTCTTCAAGGAACTGATTAACTTTGAAGGCCATACCAGGTCTGAGTGCAAACCTCATCAGAATGTTCTATAGTATTGACAATAATGTGTGCCTTGCACAGTGTTGCTACCATACTAATTTTATTCTCCTTAAAGAAATTGTGGACATTTCATTTTAAACTTTAGGAGCGTCTTCTACTTTCTTTACTGCCTGCTCACATTGCCATGGAAATGAAAGCAGAGATCATTCAGAGGTTACAAGGTCCGAAGGCAGGTCAACTGGAAAACACCAACAACTTCCACAATTTGTATGTCAAAAGGCACACCAACGTAAGGTATTGTACTGTAACAAAATGTATCAACAACATTCAGAAAAAAAAATGAAAAGAAAGCAATCCTTTTAATATGATTTTCAACAATTCAGTGTTTATTATCTGTTAATCTGATCAAATGCTGACAATTCCATGTTCCAGAAAGTCACAAAGGTGATGGAGTTGTTTAGAAAAAGCCACACATTAACAGGCTCTTTACATGTCTTCTTGGTCTGTTCAACCTGGAGGAGACTGAGGGGAGACCTCACAGCAGTCTACAATTCCTCCTGAGGGGAAGAGAAGGGGCAGACACTGATTGACCAGTGACAGGACCCAAGGGAATGGCCTGAAGTTGTATCAGGGGAGGTTTAGGTTGGATATTAGAAAAAGGTTCATCACCCTGAGGGAGGTTGGGCCCTGGAACAAGCTCCCCAGGGAAGTGGTCACAGCACCAAGCCTGACAGAGTTCAAGAAGCATTTGGATGATAATCTCAGGCACCTGGTGAGACTCTTGGGGGTGATCCTGTGCAGGGCCAGGAGTTGGACTCGATGATCCCTGTGGGTCCCTTCCAATTCGGCAGATTCTGTGATTCTGTGATTTTTCAAGTTAAAGTACTAAATCTTGCTTTCATGTATACCAGTCAAAATTGTAATTCATGTCAGTTGTATTATTTTGATTTTGTATTTTTCTTAACTGGAACGATTTCTCAGGCTTTATATCATGTAAATACAGACAGCTGTATGACGTATGTATTTTACAAAGTACCTGAGAAAAAATATTCTGAAGGATCCAGTTATTTATTAATTCTAAACTTTAGTAGTTAGAAAAATAACTCACCATTTATTTCAGACATTCTTTCTTCTTTACAATTTCTTTTGCGTGGCTTTTTGATTGGACAAGTTAGTTTGAATTACATTCTTAGATATTTTAATACACTAACAAGTATAGGTACAGAATGTCTATAAATACCTGTAAATATAGGTATACTATAAAGGTAATACTTGAGAAGATAATACCTATTAAGATCAGTATAGGTATATATTACCTATAATGCCTATATTACCATAGCACCTATTTAGATAAATGTAGGTTTGCCTATAAATATAGTTGTATTTATTGCTCTTCATTTAGCAGTGGCTGTTTTGGGTACAGGCATGCCCCTGTGAAGTCCAGAATGCTTATGCTCAGGTTTAGCTGTTGTTTGATAAATCTGAGTCCTGCAGAAGGAAACTGTGACCAAGATTCTGTTCAATTCTATTTCTGTCTAGCATCTTGTATGCTGATATTGTGGGATTCACTCGCTTGGCCAGTGACTGCTCACCAGGGGAATTGGTGCACATGCTAAATGAGCTGTTTGGCAAGTTTGATCAGATTGCAAAGGTGAGTTTCTATGGGCTGCTGCTGTTAGTTTAAGTAAGTAAGTCATCTTTAAAATATTTTTTTCTTCTCGGGATCTTCAAGCAGTATTTCTGAGACTTTGGCAGGAAGATTGGATTTGAAACATGAAGGAAAAAACTCTGGCTCTGGTCTGAGTGCATCAGTGTATTTCTATCAGTGTGACAGTCTGTGAAACTCAAGATAGCTCTCTCTAATAGGACCAATAGAGACAGCCTATGGAGACCAGTAAAGCTTAATGGCAGATGAATACCTCTTTCAATAGCTTTTTTACAATAACAGGGATTATGAAACTCAAGATAGAAAAGGGTTAGTTTTCTGATCTCTGGAAAAGCATTTAAGAGACTGGAGGAGGAGAGAGACGGTATTGATTGAAGCAATTTTAATCACTGACCGCAGCCTCTTGATTACTCAAAGAAAAAATAAAAAGCAAGTATAAAATTTTCTTCTGTTTATTTAGGCGCTATTTTTCAAAAAATACATCAAACTTTATGTGTGAAGGTGAAATCAGAAACACCAGAGCATATAAAAATTTCCTGTGTTATTAGTTCAAAAACTATTTTCCGGTATTAGTTTTAAAAACATAAAAACCTTTACATTAAAATATATTGAATTATAGAAATACTATTATGACTGGTAGTTTCTGGAAATATTCCATAGTACATCTTCAAAGATGTAAATGTGGAAGGCTAGGTCTTTTGATTTCATATTTCAAACAAAAAGGCTTTATTTTGATTGAGAATAGGATAGTTTGGCCCAGTTTTTTAATCTCAGCTGTGAACAACTCTGCGTATATATGTATTGCAGTATATTTACTTCCCGATTGTGCCCCTTAAGGACCGTAACAGACGGAGGGCTCATCCATACAAAACCCTAATAGCGCTTCTGTTTTAACAAGCCAAATCTTTCTCTACTGAAACAAGATTAAGTAGAATTTGCTAACATCATTTAAGTCAGACTTTGTAACAGTAACCCTACATTTATGTATTTCAAGTTGAAAGTGACCATCTCACCTTGCTTTTTCCTCTAGGAAAATGAATGTATGAGAATTAAAATCTTAGGTGACTGCTATTACTGTGTTTCTGGACTACCTATATCTCTTCAAAATCATGCCAAGAATTGTGTGAAAATGGGACTAGACATGTGTGAAGCCATTAAGTAAGTGCCAAACTTATTGTTAATTATTCAACAATAAAAATCTCTCTTTTTTCTGTTTCTGTGCTACTGGTTGAAACATTCAACCCTGCAGTAGTTGGTATGTTTCACTGCAAGGTCCAGTGTGGTTATCTTGAACTCGGCCTCAACAAAGAAATGTTTTAAAATGTTGTATAGTGCGAGGCTATGTCATCACTACACCGTAAAGATGATTAATGACCTGGAACAGTGCTCATATGAGGAAAGGCTGAAAGAACTGGGACTGTTCAACCTGGAGGAGAGAAAGCCAAAAGTGAGAGCACAAAGAAAATGTAGCCAGGCTGTTCAGTGGTGCCCAGTGACAGACCTTGAGGCAATGGGCACAAACTGAAACACCGGAGGTTTCCTCAGAACTTTGGGAAACACTTTTTTTCATTGTGAGGGCCACTGAGCACTGGCATGGGAGTTGCCTAGGGAGGTTGTAGAGTTTCCAGCCTTGGAGATGCCCAAAGTCCAACTGGTATCGCCCTAAGCAACCTGCTTTGGCTGTGATTTAAACAGAAGGATAGACTAGACAATCTCTAGATGTCCCTTCTGAGCTCAATTATTCTGTAATTCTGTAATTATAAGATGGTAAATATCCCAATAGACATCACTTAACACTTTGAAGCTTAGCTTTTTTGCAGTCGTGATGCTGCCACCCACCTGTGAGTCAAACAGCTGTGAGAAGCCAGAGCTCCTGGCTCCTCGTAAGTTTGGAAATCAGTGGTGGTCAGGAGCTGTTACCTGTCCACAATTAAGATACCTCACAGCCCTTAACCTGTGGAGTGATATTGAGCATGTCCACCAAAGACATTTTTAATGGCTTAGAGATTTCTGGACTGAGACCTATTTCCCATGTAGTTAGATAAGCAATTAAATATGCGTACCTTACTAAACCCCATGTTTAGGTTTAATTTCACCTTTTCTGTATAGATGAGGACTTCCTGAAACATTTGTTTCAGTCAACACATTGAGGTATTATAGAGAATTCTGTGTTTATTAACAGTATTTTGAATTTCTGGGTTACTCTGTATATCTCTTTTTTTTTTCCCATAAAAATTGTGCTCATTCTGTCTTTGAAACAGAAAACAGAGCAAAGTATTTGTGAATCCTAATGTGATTGCATTTGAAATAGCAGTTGTAACTTATTTCAAGTAACTGAAATCTGATGGATTAACATTTGTAAGACAGCTGAGGATACAGCTACTTGAAGAATTCTCTAGTTTATTATTGAAAAGTAGATTGGGAACAGATTATAGACAACTGTAGCAGTTGTGGTGATGATGGAACTTCAAAGTCTTGCAAAAGGACAGCTTTACCCCCTCTCAGCTCTACACCTGACTGCTATCAGAACTCTCAATGCAGAGCTGAAATAACTCTTGTAAGCTACCTGCCCTGTCTGAGTTCTACCACCACATTTCAGGGATGTCAGCACATCATGCTGAAGGATCTTAAACCTGACTACACTGAAACTTCAGCTCAGTATTGTAGTTTATTTGTTAAGTGAGTGTCTTATTCTGTTAGCTTATGCAGAAAACATTTTGTGAGGAAAGAACAATTAAAAAACCTTCCGTGTTTTTTTTTTTTCTTCTTTTTTTTTTTAACCAGGGTCAGAAAATTATACTTAAAATAATTGTCTGTAATTCATACCTGAAGTCATTTTTAGGTTTTAGGGATTAAACTATTGCAAATGGTTACTTATAGCAGTTATAATTAGTGGCGCAAATATCTTTTCTGTAGAAAAACTAAGTTTTCTTTGGCTAAAATCACGGTAAATCTAGGTGAGCTACACTTTGCAAAAGCATGTATCATGTGGAGGTCTGGATATTTGGGAGTCAGCACAGAAATCAGGTTGCTGCATTTTCTAAAATGTGGGGGTTTTTTTCGTCCATGTGTGGTTGTACCTTACATTGCATCCAAAAAGCCCATTTTTTAGATGGTACTTGGAGTACTTCTTCTTGACAAACTTTAAAATGTACAGATTTGGTTGTCTCTTCGTTTTTTTTCACTGAATTCTTTCTCTTTTTCACATAGACATACTAGACCAATATTATAATTAAAACATTTGCTTCCCTAGCATATTAGGAACTAAAGCTACCCATCCCTTCAGTAGAGCGTCTGGTAAAAGAGTGTCCGTCCTGAAGTTCTGACCCACTCTCTTCATTGGCTTAAAAATGTTGGATTTTTTTCCCCAACCTAGAATGAAAGCTTTCTGATTTAGATTTCAAAAGACCTGCGTGCTGTGTGAGAAATGTGAGTTAAAAGTATTTGCATAGAGCTTCTGATCAGCCTGTTTCTTTGTTACTTAAGAGAAAAAAGTATAGGAAGCTGGTGGAAAAACAATGCTAAGCTCAAGCCATAAAATGCCCTTCATGAAGAACTGAAAGTATAATATCACACATCATAATGCAATGTTTTACTTGAGCTCAGAGAGCAATCTGTCAGATTCTCACACTTCAGAATTTCCCAGTTTTCTTGGAAATAACTTTCTGCTCAAGCTGCCATCAAGTATGTTCATTATTAATGCTGTATGATCAGGTTCTCCTTGGTAAGAGCAGCCTTATAGACTAGAAAATTGTATGTTAGTTGTATAACTTATATGATCTGACTTTATTACTGTAGTCAGAAATCACAACGCTCCCATAGATGCCTGATTACCACAGCCTGTTTACAGAAGTGAGGAATCTGTACCCTTTGCTTTCAAATGCTTTTGAAGTATTATGTCAAGCGTTGCAGCCTGCCACAAAATTGCTGATTATTAATCAACTCCATATTTTGTTGTATAATTGCTTCATCTTTGTATAGAAGCATCTCCTGACATACTTCTGTGTTCTGTAAAATGAGAAGTAGTAGTACTCTTGCTGTTGGAAGTGTGTAACTCAATATGTTTGACTCTATCTAAAATATCTTTTTTGCCAGATACAAATTTTTGCTATATTCAGTCACTGAGATGCAAACTGCCCCTTCAGCGTGTAAGCTACTGAAATAGAGGAGTTTGCTGTTTAGATTAACAAAGCTGTATAGATTTTACCACCTGAATATGGTATCAGTTCCAGTTCTTTTTGAAGCAGAAAAGAGGAATTCTGCCAAATTGATGGGTGATCTGTAGTACAAAGTCTTATTTGTTCTGGTTATCTAATGATGTGTAGCTCCATTTTGAGCAATTCAGCCTCACTATGCTATGGATTGTTTCCATTTAAACGTGGATCGTAGTCCCATTGATTAATTTCTTTGCTACTCTGCACTATGTTGGAACAAATCCAATGTTTCCTGTAGTCTGCAGCCTGCTTGCCCAGGAGTGGGATGCTCACCTTATCAATCCATAGATGCCAGTGCTGCCTGTGATGTTAAGAGCCAACCACCTTAACTGGGTTCTTTAAGGCTAGAACTTATCTGTTAAGGCAAAATATGTTTATTTGTGAATATATGGGTTGTTTTCCTTCAGCCCAGTCTCCACTCTTTTGTCTCTCTGGTGCCTTCCTGTTTCTCAGCCACATGTTTCTCAAAGACTGTCTTTGATTTGGTAGCATAAAATGAGTTCCATTTCAGAGGAAAGTAAAAGAAACTGTTGGATGAGATGGTTATACCATTTTGAATGTTAGATACAAAATCAAACAGTTTTTTAAGGTATGTTTTCACTCCTGTAGGTCTAATCCCAAAGGAAAATATGCTTTTAAAATTAGCAATTTAGAGGGGAATAAATGCTCAAGGCTCACTGAATGTGTTGTAGTGTCTTAGATACCTCAGTCCATAGTTAGAGATGAATAAAGCTCAGGTTAAGAGAGTCGGTGTTTTCCTAATGATCTGAACTCTTGCTTGTGTGAAGTTGCAACAACTACCTGCAAGCTAACCGTACCTTTGAAAAACACAGAATCCTTAGAAACTCAAATTTCAGGTTACAATAGGAAAAATACAGTCTTGATGAATATTTTGACTGCCTAGCCGGGATGGGCACACAGCCTGTGGTGTGCTGAGGGAAACTAGAGAGACTATGGGAGAGAAAATGAAATAAAAATGGGAAATTTCAGATACGCTTGTGTAGGTAAGTTGAGTGTCCTATGGGGATGTGACAGATACCTTCTCGAATGCATTGTGTCTGCATCATCATAGCAATTGTTCAAGGAGCACATGAGAGAAGTAGTAGTAAACCCTAATTTGGTCCAGAGTTACACTGCTAATTTAGTCTTCTATGGTTTCTTTAATTTGTGAGACAGAAGAAAAGATTCAGTAGTGGTACATGTTCTACTTGCTCCCCTCCTTAACTCCTGAGAGCTTATTATAAAGCAGATTTTATTCTGCTTGCTCTGCAGAATATGACAGGGCAGCGTTTCACCAATTTACTCCTAGAGGATAAATGTTCGCCTTCCATTTTGCCCAGTTTTGTAAAACACTTGTTTTCAGAAGTGCTAAGCTTGTGTCATATTCCTTGTACAGAGCAAAATGGCATTTGTCATTTACCAACTGCTTACAAAGATCATTTACAGACAGTTCATTTTCATGTGTCAGCTACGTGAGAGCAGTGTAAGATGGCAAAGTGAAAAGAGATACTAATAAACACTTGATAGAGACTGAAGGAATTAAAGTAGTTTCAGTCATGCTCCTGTTACTTTAATTTCCCAGAAAAAGAACACTTGAGAACTAATGCTTAAATGTAGGCTTTACCATATCAAATTAAGCCTATTAAGTTCTATGTTCCCATTCATTACAAAAAAAAAAAAAAAAAGGAAGATAAATGGGCCAGCTCAATTGCTCAATTCTGTAATTCAGAGCTGATGATTCTCATCACGAGACTGAAGATGTTGCTAGAACTATGAACCTGACTTGTATACAGGAGCTATTTGGGTTCTTTATTCTGCAGTTGTTTCTTCCATTAACACCCTGAATTTCTCCAAGATAAATGTATGTGCATGTTCCTTATTACTGATTAGGTTTGGCTCCATGTGAGTTGGGGTTTTAATACATAAATGCAGTTAAGTTATGATCTTCCCATTTCTTAGAGCTGTATAAGCCTATCAATATCTGAATTAGTTTTATAACTCCTTACATATGTAGTCAGGTACCCATATGACATATGTCTGAAAATGTTCTAGCTGTTGGACCTTAGTCACCCACTCATGATTCAGAAAAGCTTCTTCTGGAAAGATAAATGCCTATCTTATGTGTAGGACTCTTCTGAGATTTGGGCTGGGTGAAGAGATACTTAACTCTGTCATTGAAAAGGTCAAAAGTTTAGATGTGGTCTGGACAGTGAGGGTGGCCTTTCAATCACCATATAATGTTGTAGTTGGTACAGCACACACTGAGCACGTGGAAGGCTGTTGAGCCTCATGTTCTCCACAACCTGAATGGCACTGAGCCCATATTCCTGAAGCGTGCACAAGCCACAGCCTGTAGAATATCCTGAGGTGCCGTGTTTTTCATCCTTCCCTTCAGATATGACAGATAAGAGAAGGTCTTCAATGCAAATATTAGGGTCTTCAGGTAGAAGGGCACATAACAGTAGTTCCAGATCTCCAGAAGCTTTCTGCAGTCCTTAGGTTTTTCACATTTCCACTACTTAGCTCAGCCTTCCCAAATAATTTCAGATGAATATAAAAGAAGGAACTTCAGATGTGGACTTGAGAATTAATATTTCTACAAATTGTTACAAGTATAGCTAATAGGAAAGGTAATATATAATCCTAGCATAAAAAGAATGGAGGCAGTGCTAAAAAGAAGTAAATGTTATTACAGTTGATATTGCTAATTTCACAGAAGGGTTTTGATTGAAGTAGACCTTAAAGATCACCCTGCCACAGGCTGGAACATCTCCCATCCAACCTGGCCTTGAGCACTTCCAGGAGTGTGACTGGTAAACTAAAAGAAAACAAAGGGCCGATTATGTATATTAACAGAGGTTTTCTTATCAACTGCAGGAAAGTGAGAGATGCAACTGGAGTTGATATTAATATGCGTGTGGGAGTGCACTCCGGGAATGTGCTGTGCGGCGTTATTGGGCTGCAGAAGTGGCAGTACGATGTGTGGTCACACGATGTTACTCTGGCCAATCACATGGAAGCCGGAGGAGTCCCAGGGTAAGAGGCTTCTCTGTTAACCTCTGGGCACATGGATTTTTCAGCCATGAAGAAAACACGTAGGTACCATGTCTTTCATGGAGATGCGTGAACTAATTCTTAGTGCTGTCTTTGGGGAAAAAAAAAGAGGCACTCGGTATTTTCTGTGATTTTAAGGAGTATTTTTTTGTATATGGAAACCTTTAGATTTATGCATACTAGAATTTCTAAAAATTAGATTAGAAGGACTGTAAATTAAGTGAGCAGCATATAAGAGGTATATCCAAAAGCTAGTAAAATGGTCGATCAGGTTCAAATTATGCTTTCGATCAGTATTTGTGATTCCGTCATTCTTTTAAAATATAATTTCAGCCGTGTTCACATCACCTCAGTCACCTTGGCACATTTGAATGGAGCTTACAAAGTGGAAGATGGGGATGGAGATGTGAGGGACCCATATCTGAAAGAGCATAATGTTAAGACCTACTTTGTAATCAATCCTAAGGTTAGTAGTACTTTTATTTTGTGGCCAGTCATAGTTATTTTTGAGCAGAACAACTAATCTCTTTATTGAATAATTCACTACTATAAGATATTGATTGGAGCTATTACTGATGCCTACAAATACATAATGTTTGCATTGCAAATGTTTCCCGCTCTTCAGAAATAAGTCTCTGATATTTCCCAGCAATATCATTAAGATTTACATGTTCCTAGTAACTCTCCATTTTTAAGTTCTTAAGCACACAGATCTGTGGTACCAGATGATGTACTGCTGCTTCAAAAGGTCACGAACACAAAGGCTGATACCACCTTTTATTTTCTTTCAACCAGGGAGAAAAGCGAAGCCCACAGCACCACATTCGACCTCGACACACTCTTGATGGAGCCAAAATGAGAGCTTCTGTCCGCATGACCCGGTACCTGGAATCTTGGGGAGCAGCCAAACCATTTGCACACTTGCACCACAGGGACAGCATGACCACTGAAAATGGCAAGATAAGCACAACAGTAGGGGCCTACTTATGTCATTTCATATAATTTAGTAACATTTGAAAGGAAAAAGGTACTCACTGCTAAATACCTGGTTATTTCTGATAGAAGAAGATACTTATGTTTGTCCAGGGCATAAACCCAGTGAAGTAGTTAAGAGCTTTTCCGCTGACATGGGAGCTTTGGATTAGGTCTAAGAAACCATGTCTTCCTATAAGTGCATCTCTGAATTATAAAGAGTCCAACATACTTACTAAAATACACAATTTGACCCTCTGAGCTCAGACCCGCCTCAGGCATAGCACGGATAGTGACTGCTATTCGTCTTTTAGAAAGATATTTTGAAGATACAGCCAGAATGCAACACCTTCAGGAATGAAAACTTTAAACACAGAGAAAGTCCTTGAGATTCATTGACTGTTCAGATACATTCTCCATTTGGAACATGCTAAACCTGGAGCAAAGGCTATGAAGTTAGAATAATCTGTGTGGTAGCTGGAGTGGACTTTATTCAGAGTACTCCGGGAGCCAAATCCATACTCACTGTTACATCTACCTTCTGAAGGTCCACCTACCACTCATTAGCTATGGTTGATGGCCTGAGTTGTAGAGTACTATAGTGCAACATTGCATCTCTTACACTGAACAGATTTTCTTAAAATTTTGCTAACCCTGTTTTACTGCTGTTGGTAAGGCACTGTGGGTCTACAGCTTGTACATTGATAATCTTCTACTTCTAAAAAGTGAAAGCACGAAGGTAAATTCTAATAGCTTTCAACACTGACATTCAGTTTTGTTCCTGTTACATATGGGAACATAGAATTGAGCCATGTGTTCTTGTTAAATAAATACAGTTCATCATAATGTGGATTGAGGCATGTTCATTACAGAAAGTACCCACCATCACTATTAATCACAAAATAAATGTGGCTGTGATGGCTGCTGTTGCTTATTGATAACAAATAATGACCATTGTCTGTATTTGGTTACTCAGGTCTGGTTTTTTTAAAAACACTTAAGATTCATTTTTGCTGAAACTGTCAAAACTTTGGGCTACATCCAAAGAGTGATGACATTGAATTCTTTCTGGTAAAGCAAAATATTCTTGGATTCAGACTATTGTATTATTTGTTTAGCGTTTATAATGATAGATCAGTTTTTCCCCAGGTCACTTCATCTTTACTCTTGGTTGGATTTTTCTTTTAAACAGTTTTAATCTAATGCTGAAAGTATTTGTATTGGAAACTTTTCCCCTTACTTGACCCTGTTTTCCACACTGTTTTTAAAGCAACTTAGTATTGTCAAAGTCTATTGTAATTAATAAGGTTTTATTGTTTGTTTGTTCTTTAGGATGTTCCCATGGGGCAATATCATTTTCAGCGTTGCAGAGAGAGGTAAATTAGTCTTAAAAAATTACTTATTCATCAAAAGTCTCTATAAATACATATACATTCATATGCTTTCAAATATTGAGGTCCATTTCTCACGCAAACTAATTTTTCTGCTGATACCTCTTACGTAGAGAAGGGCTATGGAAACAGGTGGGCAGACATATTACTTATGAATTGCAAATACACTTCCTGCTAACAAGGAGCATTATTCAGATTTGGTGTGTTGGTGAACTACTATTCGTTTCTTCTAATAAACCAGTTACTCTATCAGTGGGAAGAAAATTATATGCAGGAAAATTGGGAGGAGGCACAGAGATGTAAGAAAAGGGCAGATGGAAAGGGCTGTTAATAATTTTTCTTACAACAGCTAATAATATATACAAAAAGAACCATTTTATATATTTGTTTAATTGCTTTGTATTTATATTGTGGCTTATTATTTCAGTCTATTGTATGTTTGCAGTAATAGACATTCAAAAATTACTTTGTGATCTTTCTATAGTGCTCACACTACACAAAATATTTGTAAGATCTCAACAGCTTTAAGTTTTCATGCTCCTGCTTGGTACTTTGTTGACTAGGGCAAGATGATGATATAAATACTGTAAAGTCATTTGGAAGAACCTTTAAAAATTTGTATTTTCATTGTCCTTGGTTACTGTAGAGCTATGCAATTACCTAAAATATTGCTAAATTCCAGAGGATGAACAACTTTTGACTGAACATTCCTGACATTAATAAAAAGAGTCTAATTTTAAAACTACACATTTACGTTTGGACAGTATGTCCAAAGAACTTCTATCAGCCAGTGAAAGATCACTCTGGCATTTGGAAATACTGCAGTTCTTGAAGTTTCTGAAGTGTTCTTGCTTTTGTGTTTCTAAACTCCATTACAAAATAGATTTGAAAGGTACAAATGTGTCTTGATACCATATTATGGAATGTTTCTATAAAACATTACTGGCATCTAATGTCCTTAGTGAGACAGACATGTAACTAGGATTCTAGCTAAGCTAGTTAGTCATTCCCACGTGAAAGAGCTGAAATGATCATAAGCACTTTGAAAATCAATATTTTATTAGAATATGAAAATGTAGGGTTTGAAGCCTGACTGTAGACTTCTGTTTGTGGCAGTCTTAGCTCTTATGTAGTTACACAATAGTCTTATGTTGTTAAGAATCTGCCAGGAGGATTAAGTGTAATTAGACAATGTCTCCTTATCTATGTATTTCATCTAGATTGTTTTATATGTGAAAAATGATTTATAAGCACTTTCTTAGCTAAATTCAATAACATTGAATAGGCAAGAAATCAGTTGTGTTTTTTAAGATTCCTGTAAGTACACTAATATAATTTCTGTATTAATTTGAATCCTGCAACAGGTTATCAGTTTTGGGGAAATAACCCAAGAACTTGATGTTGAAGAAAATCCATGTTACCTTTTACAGGGTTCAATTTGTAGGTTAAGAACATTTTAGTAAGCATAGAGTCAAATTTCAGATCTAGCTGTTGACTTCTTACAAAACACTGTTTTTAAGATAACATTAAGATACAGAGACATAATCTATTAATATTTTAAATATTTCATTTTTAAGGAGAGCACAGCTACTGAAAGGATTAATGATGTTTGCAGTAATTTATATTAGCAGAGACAAACCCATTCTGATGATCTTCTCTTGGGTTCATGTTTGGTCCAGTCGAAAGAAAAGGTGCTTTTTTTATTGCAGATGAGTTACAAGATTATAAATAGAGAAACATGATGTATGTTTGAAACTAATTTAAGATGGTTCTGAGTTTTCTTATTAAAAATAATAAAGTATTTCCAAGAAAAGAAGAGTTATCAGGCTTTTGGTAGAGGGTACTTTTATGCCTCAGTGCACTATCACATTGTGCTCATCATAAAATTCTGACAAGGTTTTTAAAAATAACTGCAAGAAACAGGAATGTTTTATGAATTTGAACATATTCTTATTCTTTTTCATGAATTCATAATACTGTGGAAGACTTTCCTTCAACCAGAATTTCTTGAGTTCTCTTGGTTTTGATTTTTTTTCTGAAATATTTTCTTATGTTTGTATTTTAAGAGCTCAATATTTAAACTCTAGATTTGTGAGTGAGTGTGTGTGTGTGTGTGTGTGTGTGTGTGTCAGATTGTAGCTTATGCTGGTATTTTTAAGAGCTCATTACGAGGCTTAGTGTGCCTGATGCCTATAGCTCCTATTACAGTATAACTTTTTAAAAAATTGTTATTATCCTCACATGTTTATGCTAACTATTGTTTAATGTTTATTAACAATGTAATGATTTTCCAAAGTTAAATTCCCACATTTTTCTTTTCAGAACAAAATCACAGAAAAGAAGGTTTGAGGAGGAACTGAATGAGAGAATGATCCAGGCCATTGATGGAATCAATGCTCAAAAGTAAGTCTTTATCCTCTCTTGTTTCTGTTCTTTCCAACTTTGGCATAAATCTACAAGAGTGTTTGCTATTTTTTGTTCCCACATGCACACCAAATCTGAAAACAGTAAAGGTGTCACTAATACTGGGATAGGAAGCTCTGCACATTGTGAAGATTGGTTGTACAGTAGCATTTTCTACTATATGAGATAAGACAGTGCCTCTGAATCATGGTATGACAGAGGTTTTGACTTGTCTTCATGGCACAGGGGTTTTTGTTCTGTAGCTGTTTGTATCTGTAGACTCGTGGCCGTAACTACAGAGTTGTCTTAACTGAGAGCAGAGGAGTAAGGCCCAGCAATAACTGACTCGGGAATCAGAATGATGTGAAAATTGATGCTTCACAATTGTCACAGAAACAGTTCCTCAGAATTAGAAACTTTCCCTAAAATCATAGTTTAATATCTCTCTGTTTCAACTAGTTGTTTGATTTCTTAGAGAAGGCTAATCTTGCTGGCATATTGGAATTGCTGTGGGAGGCAACCTGACGTGTTTTTTCTGTGACCTAGGAAGAGCTGGAGGCAGTATTGATCTTCTCCGTTTGCTGGTGAATAGATAAGACTGAGAGAGAAATCAATACCGGAAAAAATAAGTGTTCAGGCTTTTTATATTTATCTGATGAAATAAGAGAATTGCCCTTCAAAAATGTGGACAATAAGTCCAATGAATTACGTTTCCCCCCTACTTCTGTTACTCAGAATCTTAATGATCTGAGTATTACACCTAATTATTAAATGCTCATATGTCACATTTGGAGTTTTTTTCATATTTTAGTCCTATTAATGATACTTTGCCTTAGGAAAGTATTTTTCAGTCATTTTAGAAAAGTGTTGAGAGTTGTAGGTCATAGAAAGAATAGAGTGAAAGAGGGTAGGTCATGTGATTTGATTATACTAGACTTGTCTAAAACAGCAGTATAAATTTTGGTAGTTTTAATATGTCTTTAGGTACACTTGCTCTGATAAGTGGATTGTAAAAATGATGATTTGATGTCAAAAGTAATTCGTCTGTATAAATGCATTAAAATATTGGTGTGACCATACTGTATGTTGTTTTATCTCAGAGAATCCTTGTCTTATCTAATTAGTGCATAAAATTCAGAGAAACTTTGGGATATAAAATGTTTCTGAAAAATTTTCAGTGCCTTTTGTGAATTACATGAGGAATTGCACCAACATAAGGAATGATCTTATATATCAGAAAGGTTGAATGTCACCTTCCAAAACTAGATTGTCTACCTATCTCTGTATTGATTTGCTGAATCAATCACTTAAAAGCTATGATTCAATTGAATACCTGAGAATAACTTGTCAAAAGTCCTGATTCCTCAAACGGAAGTTAATTCAATAATACTGTAACTATGTGAAGACTAAGCACATAGAACAGTTAAATAAAATATTTCCTACGTTTAGAACACAAAACAAGTCACATTTTACATATTTTTGTGCCTCAATTTTTTGACTGTAAAATGAAAATAACATTATCAGCTACAGTAAATGAGTGGTTGTGAAACAAAATCTTTTGCTTTTGTGAAGCAAGAAGCAAACCTTTAAGAAAATCTGTAAGAACTGGTATTTCTAAATGTTTTCAAGTGTAAAGTTTGGATTGCATAGCAAATAGGTCTGTGACTGAAAAAGGAAAATTAAAAACCATTATTACTCTTAAAATATGGTATTAAAAGTACCATGTTTTTGACCTTTTTAGTTAGAAAAATGCATGAAAAGAATTCAAAAGCAAACATTCACTGTATAGAGTCATGTTTCTTCCACCCTGAGCTGTCAGCATGCTCTGACTTTTTCATCCACACCATGGTTCTTAGCTACATGTCATTCTGTGAAGAAAGTAACTGGTTGCAAGAAAATGGTCATAAAATGGGGGTCTTTGGAAATTAAATGGCCAGGTGCTTTTCAGCCAGTAACTGGAAGATAAGGGAATGTAGAGTCTGTATCTTCTTAGTCCAAGACAATGCTGTAGTCCAAATGAATCACTGTCTTTACTCAGTGTAAAATAGTGTGATTTGTATTGAAATGGTATCTCAAGTTTTTAAAGTCACTGTAGCGTTTTCTCTGGGATCCCTCCCTCCCTGCTCCTCTGCCTGTTCACAAGCTGGCTTGGCGATCTTTCCGGAAAACTGCCAAGCGCCACGTGTACACACTGTCAATAGCTCTGGGCATCTGGGTTAAATTCCTTCTTGTGGAATGTAAATGAAACTCTGGAATCTAAAAAGCAGCCCAGGGGCTTTACAGCATGATTCAGAGTAGTTGACTTAGTTGGCAGTGTCCGTCGCAAAGTTGCATGAGGAAAGTTATGACCTGTTTATTCAATATTATTCTCTTAGAGCACTGCATTAAAATATACAGAAATACAGATTTAAAAGAGTGAGTGAGAAACAAAGAGCTTCGGTGCCTTAGCCATTAGGGTGTAACATCATGCTTTCTCCGTGTTTCCTTTTCCTGTACCTTCAACAAGGTACTCCTGACTGCCAAGGGCCTGTCCTGCACAAGAGGGGGGTGAGAAGCCCTAGCTAGGCCATCCTGAGCCTTGGTGGTTAGGAACTTGTGTAGGACTTGGATGGGTGGTAATCTCTTGGCTAAATATGCACCTACAGAGGGGGCTAAACTAAATCTAATTGGTCTTTGGTAAGTAGTTACTATGTTAGAGACACACTCTCTTTGCCCTCTTTTTCCTTTAAGTCACAGTGGCTGCTGTGTTCTGTGCATAATTCCTTGCTGTACACTGTCAACCAGCACAAGGCCTATTAAACCACATACTTCCATGGATACAACCTGAGTTCAGCTGTCTGTCTCTGTTGTTCCTGGGATTGCAAAAGAATTTAAGATGAAATTTGGTACCTAGCTTCCCAGGAGACATATCCCCAAGTACTTGAAAATACTTTGGTAAGTTTTAGGTTCATCAGGGAGTGAGGCTGGAGGCAGAATTTTCAGCCCTTATCTCTATGCCAAAGGTATGTGACTTTGTGCTTTCTCTTCTGTACTTGCTCTCCACTTCCATTTGTATATGTTGTACTATTCCCTTGTCTCAGACCTGTCAGCATGTGCTACCTAAAACCAGTATAGTTGTTTTTTTTTTCTGAGCTTTAAAGAAAAACTAAAATCTTCTGAAAACATGAATTTATGATGTGTGGAGTATGAGGCTGACTTCGCATGGGATCAAGTGCGTACAAACCAAATTAGGCTTTTGGGAGTAGATCTGCAGACAGAACTTTTTAGCAGTGTGGTAATGGTAATTAAATCAATCCTCCTGTCAGGTACTATGGGAAAAAAATGGGAAATTAGTTAACTATTTGGAAAAGAGGGTTACTTTAAGTTTGATTTTTATAACTAAATGGAAAAAGAATTGCATTAAATTTTAGCAGTTTACTAAAAATATTCCACAAACTGAATGTTTTCTCTAGTAGGTTACAGCTGAACCAAAAGAAAATCATACCATAGGTACACCAGACTGCCAGATGTGTTTCTTCTCAGAATCCTAATTGTGATCAGATATAAATGTGAGCCTTTGCAGAGCAGACTGGGAAATATATTTTGGAATTAAACATTCCTAGAACTGAGAATATTTACAGCCCCTTATTCTAATGAAACTGATTGCACAGGAATGGAGACAGTCTCCCAGGCAAGGAAACAAATACTTTTGATTTCATAAATCAAAGCTAATAGCTTACGCTCCACTCTGTCCACTCCTGTTCTCCCAGGACCTTAATTTTGGATCTGTTCCACTGTGGTTCATTACTGCTACTTATTTGCATTGCAGCCTGTCAGTTGGGACTTGAAGTACTACTTGAAGCCTAATTTAAAGTTATTGCTGGAAATGTTGGAAAAAATCTCAGGCCCAACTATTATTCAAGCTCAAATATTGCATGTCCACAGAATTAGTCTGCTTAATTAATTTTTTTTCAGATCTGTGTAGTGCCCTTGAGGTACAAGCAGCCCAACCTTTTTGGAATTCAAATATTTTATATCTTTTCAAGTGTCCATTAAAATAAATGCAGACTTTATATTAGAACATTTCATTTTGTAAAAGTTATGTCAAGCTTTTGTCAAGATTCACTTAGTTTAATACATCTTTCATTTCAATGCAAGTACTTATACAATTTCTCATCTTTAAGCAGGGAAGAAGTTTTTATAATCAGCGAAAAGGTCAATATCTACCTCTATAGTACAGGACTGTGGTCAAGAGACTGACACAGTTCAAAGACAAAATCACTCCTCCTCTTCTAGTAATGTTTGTTACATTTTCATTTGCAATAGGAGTTTGTGAAGTGTAATTTACCTACCACTTTTGCATATTGGAACAGTGTTCTTCCTAAAAGAAACTTGTGAAGGACTGTTTTTATCTCAAGTTCTCTTCTGCCTGCTGGATAGACTACTGTATTTTGGACATGAGTGGAATATCACTGTTAGAATTACATCATATAAATCTCTCCCTTGATTCTGCTTAAGAGTGATCCACAGAAAAGCAATTGTTCATCTGAGCTTTTGTTTCATGTTAGCAATAGAAGTCAAAAAGGAGAGGGGATTTGTAGTCTCCACTTTTACTGTCAGTGAAAATTCACCAGATACATTGCAATACATAAGAACTTGCTTTATTCCAACTGATTTTCTTATATTGCTGCATTTCATTTATATAAAAGGACTGGACTACTTTATTACCTCAGTGATAACATTCCTTTTCTCTTCTAGGCAATGGCTTAAATCTGAAGACATTCAAAGAATATCACTTCTTTTCTATAATAAGATTCTGGAAAAAGAAGTAAGTTATTTTCAGTAAGTTCAATTGCAAATTAATTGGTCGATTCCTTCTTTGACCTACCCTAAATGATGCTTATATTCCTTGCTTTTGTAACACATAGCCATGTCTACATCACCTCTCCTGCAAGGAGAAGTGCTCAAATCTTACAATAATATTTTAGCTGATTTACAGAAGAAATTTTATGAATGTGATGTCTGCAACTACTTTCCTGTTTGTAGGGCTTTGCATTTCACTTGAATTTCTAGAAATTTTTATGGTCTCACAGAAGTGGAAAAAGGTTTGATAGTTCAATTTTGATGTAACTGGAGCAAAGAATTTCTAAGTTCCATAATCTACATTCTCAAAAGGCATTTATCAAACTGCACTGGTTTTGGGGGTTTTTTTCAATGTCTCAAAGACTCCATCTGTAGTAATGATAGACTTGTAATGATATCAGTTGCTCATTAGTTTTCTCCATATGCACTTGCTGCTCAGAGTCAGTCTTGGGAAACAATACTATAAATGTCTTTTTAAGAAAAATGCCTGGCTGTCTTGGATGCAAAACACCAAATGTTCTTTGGACTAATAATGTGTGATAAAACACTTGAGACCTGTGTGTACAGATAGTTTTTTTTGTCCTTGGAGTAATGACGTTGGAGAATGAGATTCCTCCCTTTTAGGTGATTGTCATGACCACTAGCCTATAAAGTCAGGCCTTTTCATTGTTTTATGACCCTGTGGACCTTGAGTGTATTTCTCCATACTGACACAGCTTCAGCAGGAAGACTGAGGAGTTGCCTCTTTCTGCTTTCTCATAAGCATAGGGCAGCTGTAGCTGAACAGTTATGCTGTCCTTCAGGGAAGTAAGAAGTAGGTTTTACCACAACTAGCTGTATAACTGAGTGAACCTGGCAAGAATGGGCTAGAGGAAGCATTACCATACTGTGTTCACACTGTACAGCAAATATCCTCTGTGTCCATGTGATAGTCAAATACTTATTTAATTATCGTTTTAGATACCTTTCAGTTCAAAGCATCTGAAATAATTTTCAGATTCTTTCACAGCTCAGCAGAATAGTATTCTTATGGCCAGCTGACAAAGGCATGTGTTGTATGCCCTTAGCAATGCATTAGGGTGGAAAAGGTTTCAAGGCTTCCCTGAGCCTGTCTCAAAGACTTCATAAGAGAGAAGAAGAGAGAAGCTAGACCTGTTGTGTTCTTATCTGTGCTTATGTGGTACACTGAGTGAATCAAAGCTGTGCCTAGGAGCTCATTAAGATTTTGATGTGTGTGGAACTAACCAATAAATTCTGAAAGACAACTTGAGAGAAAACCATGACGTGCACTTTGGACAATGACTTGGGATGAAATTTGGGAGCTAAGTTATTTAGCTGTGTAGATGCTCCCTGTAGAAGTCTAATCTCTTTTAGATTTAGAATGCTGTGGAATGTCAGAGAACTAATTGTTCTTTTTGGATCCAGCTTTTCAATATCTTTCTTCACTACCTTTTAATGACTCACCAATCCAGTCTTGACTTTAAAAAGCTCAGTAAGAAGTCTGCTTTTGATTTAAATGGAAGCTTTTCAAGCCTTGTAGGACCTGAAAGTACAGCAAGGTAATAAAGCAAACAAAACTTAACCTAAGGAGTGAGTTGCCTGCCTTCATTAGGAAATGTATGGAGAAGTGTGAAACACTGAAATACTTTTAAAAGTGGATTGGAATTCCATGAGATTTAACAGCAGCTCATGGTCCAAAATTGTTGAACAGGACCATTATAAAGGTATTTATCAGGTGGAAGGGCACAACTTGGTGCAAATTTATGCATCAAGCAAAGTCATATTTGCACCTTGAAATTCAGTTAGATGTGTGATCAGAATTGCTTTCTATTCATTATATAGTTCAAAAGTGAAAAAAGCTATTGGGTTGCCGAAGTAAATTTCTACATGTTCATGTAAAGTTTGGTGCGCTGGTTTGTTTCATGGGCAGAACTTGGTAGTAAGCACAAAGACATAGCTGTGTGCTTGCAATTAGAAGGCACAGCTCATGCACTTTCCATTTTCTGAAGTTTGCATTTTGAGCACTTTGTGAAAATATTCTTTGGTGTATTTTCTTTTAGTAATTAAATCTTAAACTTTCATCCTTTGAAAAAAAATTTTGATAGTGTAAGTAACTTTATTAGCTACTTAGATCATTTCCCTTTGAGTACTTAATTGGTTTCAACCTAGATATATCTATCTCAAATAGCAGAACAGCTCTGATAAATATTTCATTGCTTAATTCTCATGTCTCTAGACAGAGTAATTAGAGATAAACAGATTTTTCTCATGACAAAAGAGATCAAATTGACTGTCTCCTAAGAATATCAAGTGTTTAGTAGTATCGGTAGACATAGGAGGTCTTTTAACAGAGACATAAAAGATTTTAATTGAAGTAATAATATAGGTCCAGTAAATATCAGTGTGATTGCTAGCTATGCTCTGTAGCACAGTTTACAATTTGCTACTTTTTGTGCTCAGAAATTTTCTGTTTAAATGAGGGTTATTTTTTTTTATAATTGTTTCAGCCCGTTCAGTATTTATCAATAATTGAAAATCAGTTTGAGAAATTAATGACAAAAAATCTTGGAATCTGTTAAGAATGGTTGGCCATTCCTAAAAATATTTTTTAAAATGTTTCAGTTTTTTTATTACCATTGTTGTTAATTAAACTTTTTATGATGAATTTGGGATAATTTGTTCAGTGGAGGGACAAGTCAAAACTGTTTGACATGGCTGTTCTTCAAGAAGCAAAAGGATTCAATACTATGCCTGATAATCCCTAGTCCTAGGTTAGTGGATATGAAGTCACTGAAGAACAGGAAATTTACTGTTGCTAAAGACTGCCTATACATATGTGCGTCTTTAAGCTGAAGTTTCAGTTGACTTTGGCAATTGTTTTTTTAACATTTGATGTTTTTTTTTTTCTTCTAGTACCGAGCAACTACTCTGCCTGCATTTAAGTATTATGTGACTTGTGCCTGTCTCATATTCTTCTGCATTTTTGTTGTACAGATTCTGGTTTTGCCAAAGTAAGTGATATTTAACGTGTACTCATTTCTATGTATATTTGCTCATTAGTGTTAAAAAAAATAAGTAAAAAATTTTTTAATTGTCAGATTACATAGGTCAATTCATGGAAATTAAATTAAACAGAGAAGACCAAGGATTTCATACGATTTTCAAAGTTAGGCTTATTTCTAATTTTAAATACTGTCAATGATGTTGTGCTAAACATTAGTTTAAATTCTTCATTCATTTTAGTTTTTCTCTTTGCATTTAAAAATACGATCATGATGACAGGAATGAAATTCATATGTGTAACAAAAGTAATACAAGCTATAAGTTTGTGCAACTAAAATTGTGTGTAAAATGTGTGATGGACATTGAAGTGGAAGAAAATGGATTACAGAGTTGGAACTGTGATAAATAAAGGTATTTAACATATCACTGTGATAATACTGCTCTATTAAGCATTAAAACATATAATTAGTATTCATAAAGTGTATATTTTTTAAATTAATTTTAGAATATTTTAATCAATTTTTGGGATAATAATTTCATCAGAATTTATATATTATGTGCTGATTTATATTTGTGCATATAAATCAGCTATTTTTCTTTCTGTGCATATTCTAGAAAGGCTGAAAACTGGAAGATAGTTCTAATGAAGAATGTTTTATTAGACTTCTCAAAATGGAATTTTGCTGTTCGTTGTTTACTAAGTGGAAAGTTGATATTTGTTTTATAGGAATAATTTCTAAAGACAACACTGTATATTCCCTGTGATATAGTATTTTTTAACTCATAGTCCTTTCTCCTGTACGGTGCTTTCAGGAGTATTACTTGTAATCACAGTTGGTTGATGGGTCTTATTCTGTAGTATTTACTCACATTTTAATCCAAAGCCAGAAGGAACTGCTAGGTCATTATAAATTGATTTTCCACACTGCAGACTTATTTTATAACATGTATAAAGTTTTACGGACTTCTGTTCAGATGTTACAGCAGTTTCCCAGCTAGCTTCTAAAACAGAGATACAAGCCACAAAGGGACACTCTTCCAAGAATTCAGCAGTATTCTACTCCTGGTTCAGTCTGACTTTGGACATTACTATTGAAAAATCTGAAATTAGGGCACATGACTAATTTTATTTTACAAGTTCATACTGTATTTTGATAAATATGGGAATTAATTCAGGGAAATTCATGATTTGTGGTATCCCAAAAGCCAAAGGTGAATTTCACTCCCCCCTTCCAGCAGTATGATTTCTGAATCTGTTTTTAGGTTTTGATTTCTTTCATGAAAATTCATCTACATTTATCATCTATCATACATGTAGTAAGAAGCTCATTTTGCTCTATCCTTATTATGTCATTTAAACCAATAGTGTAGCTCACTAAAATATAACAGACTATCAGTGAACTCTAGGGAGATGTAAGGAAAGTGTCCTCCAGCTTGTAAAAACACATGCTGATATTACATGATCTCATTGTAACATCAGAGCAAAAGACACGTATACTTTATCATTTTCATTAAAAAGATGTTAAATGTCTTATGGTCCTTTTATAGGACTGCATATTAAATTGTAAAAGTAAAAGTGTAAAATCAGGTATTACCAACATGAATGTTATTCAACTTCAAGTGGCCTGTGGATTATTTAAATAGGTGCAAAAAATGGAAAACAGAAAGTCAAGGTATTATGCAGGCACCTGTGTCTTTGCTGGAGAACTGGGAGCATTGCAAATAAAAAATAAATTAAAAAAAGATGAAAAATCACCACTGTATGTAGTAATCAAAAATGTAGCTCAAATTGAACATACTCCAATGCTGCAGATGTTATTCTCTTCTAAAATTCTATCTAGCCTTTTTGTTTTCTTCCAAAATTCTAGAGGATTTTTAAATGGCGATCTAATGAAGACAGGGAGATGAACTACATCTGTCATTGGGTTTTATTGATTCACTTTTCCATTAATCTGGTTTTGCAGTAGTGTAATATCATTGATTTCTGTGCAGGCACACCGCCTGCTACTTAAAAGTAGATTTGGAGATATTTGATAGTGAATAACATCCAGCAAGTTGCAAGTACTAAGTAATATCTTCAAGATCACAATCCATTTATTTCAAAGCTGAAATAATTTATTAATGTGTTCATTTTCCCGGGGTTAGTAAACTGATGGGGTATTTTAATAATAAACCTTACACAAAGTGGTAACTATAAATTTAATTCAGTAAACAGTATCTTGGGGTGAAATGTATAATGAGGAGTAGGTCTTTATTGTGACATTAAAATGAAAGCAAATCTTGTTCATTACATTTTCTTGGAACAGGCCTTCAGTGGCTCTCTACCGTTCTTCACTTATCAAGTGAGAAAAGTATCTTTAATAATTCATGACCACTGTACATTCTTTATTTAAGCAGTCAACTAACATGGAATTGGTGGTGTTGGGTTTTTTGAAATGCAAACTGGTGAGTTGACAAAAGTATGTTTCTATTGAACAGGAGATACTTCTTGTGCTACTCGAGTAAGGGATTTATTAGGGGCTACATTTAAGATTCTTTCTGAGTCTTCGCTCTCTGAGGGTGCTGTGTTCAAGAAACTGTGTCCTTTTGTCCTGAGTCATACCAAACTAGCAATCTTCTCATTCTATACAGGCAGGGGGTTAGAAGGCCCTAACATAGTATTTCCAACCAGGCACAGCTGAATTTCTCCATAGAAAAGGTAGTACTTAAAAACTTTGTCTGAAAGCAGGCATGTAAAATATAAGACAATATAAATGAAAGAAACCCACCATTATTAGCTATCTTTTTGTTCTATCTAATTTAAAAAACAACAAAAAAAAAAACAAAACAAAAATGAAAAAACAAACAAACAAACAAACAAAAAAACCCACAGCTTAAGTGGAGTTATAACACTTGATTGGTATTTTTTAACACCGAAACTGCCATACAGTCTCCATTGTTATTGAATCCTTCGATGGCTTACTGAAAGCATCGGTTGAATTATGAAAAAAATAGCTATTTTTAGATACCAAAGGAGTCTGAATTCAGTATTGCCTTGTATAATTGTCATTTGCAATGTCTTCATTATGATTTTATCACTTCAAGAGAATTTGCAGTTCTGTAGTTCAAACCATGGACGTTTGTTACCTGGCAAGCTAAGGAAATTCTCCACATGCCACTAAGGAACGTGTGCCATAAGTCACATATTTTCCTAAAACTTACAAAATTGTAGAAGGAGTTTATTCTTTTCTACATTTTTCGGTATCTTTACCTTCATAAATAAATTTTTATTTTTCAGTTGCCAGTTGCAATGTTGCCAACAAGATATAAGTTTGGATAAATACAAATTTTTTCCAGTCCCATACCACCTGATAAAAATGAATAGTTCAAAACAGAGATTTCCTGATGAAACAAGAAAAATATGAGCAGTATAGCCAAGATCGTAAATTATTTAGAAATAGAACTATCTGAAACCTGAGAAGTTCTCATGCTGTCTCCTCAATGTTAAACTGTCTCACTGTAGGTTATGATCAAAGGTTGTCCTGTCAGGGTTCCTGGTGGGGCACTCTAGCAGGTCATTCCTTGAATGGTCAATTCCTCTTCCATTGAAGAGGCAGGTAAAAAGTTATCTGGCTGATGTGATTTCAGGTGTTCTTTTGACTGGTTTGCCTGAATCTGTCAATGCAATGTATTAAGTGACCTGTGCAATACATTTGGTAACTCTACAAAATAAAAGTGAGATTAATTTACTGTAAAGATCTGTACTGGTTTTGTAATGTTCCAGTGACAAAAAAATAAATGCATGTTATGTATTTTCTATGGTTATTGATTCAAATGGGGCTTGGTTTTGGTGGCACTTAATTTTTAGTATTTTGCTTCCCTTTGTAGCATTTTCAGCCCACTTCTTGCCTTCTAGGAGAACTATGAAATTATTTTGTCTTAACTGAAGCAGAAGTCCTGCTGTTCCCAGAAAAGTAGGGGGTGTGGGGAGCAAAAATACTACTTTGTTTGCTCTCTTTTCATCCCTCAAATCTGGATTCTAAGATACCACTTTTCCTTTTTGTTATCCTCAGTCCTTTTCTCTTTGCCCTATTCACCTTGCTGTGTAATTCTTTTTCTTGTGCCTCCTCAATAACATCATTGATTATGTAAACCAGCTACAAAGACCTTTTGTTCTTGTGTGTTGCCTGGGAGATAAAGTACTTTTTGCATAAGCTCTCTTTATGCCATGTTAATTTTATTTCCCTTGCTCTCCACTTTCTCTCACAAACATCATCATTTCTTCTTCTGAAAGGATGCACTCCAAACTTGACTGATAAGGCTGTTCTTGTGTTGAATTACTTTTTAAGGTGTACAGGCTCCTTTTTTTATCCTTCATATCAGAGAAAGAATAGCAGTAGCTTGAAATGTAGGACTGGTTCCTTGAATGTTACTGAAGGACATATGTGATTGGAAGTGTTTATGCATATATAAAAATTAAGCCTGTTAGTTTTCTAACAGGTTTTCTTTCTAATTTCCTAGTTGGCTTTTTTTTCCTCTTCTTTCATCTCTTCTGTTGCTTACTAGATTTTAAATTTCTAAAGAGTAGAGACTAGTTCTACATCTTCTGATGTGCAGCTTACTGTCTCAGTCTCATTGAGAAATTTTTGGAGAACATGTATTCATAAACAATAATGACTTTAAAATAATTTTTAAAATAAATATTATTTTAATATTAATATATGTCGTGATTTGCCAGTTGTTTGTTTTTCATCAGCTGTGCACATCAGCCCAAAATCTGATGATTAATACTTAACATATAAGAAGTTCTCTGAGTGATTGGCAGGGAAGCTCATCAGTTATTCTCCAAAATGCTTTTAATGGCATCAAATTGGTTGATGCTCTTAGTGCTTTTTTGTTCTTTCCTGAAAATAGCTTGTATAACACTGTTGTTAAAACAGATCAAAATGTTTTCCAATACTTGTATGTCATCTAAGGAAATTGATCCATATTGTTCTACTCCTTATTCTTAGTATTATAGTTTTGAAAATGTATACATTTGAGTTCACATGGAATCTCTGAAGAACAGCGATGTATGCTTTTATTAATAATGTATTTTAATTCTGAATCATAAGTTTATGAAGGCACTAACAAAATATAACAGATGTTACAGTTTTACGGAAATGCAGGAGATATAAAACTTATTTCTAAAATGTCATGCCAATATTTCCAGCATATAAGGTTTCATAAAATAAGATATTTGCTGATGCTCAAAGGAATTGAGAGATATTTTTTAATTCTGTAATAGTATCAAATCTGTGGTTAAAACTGAAGGCAAGTACTCGGATGAGGGATTCATGACAGCATCTAGTTCTCTTCCTTAAACAATTCAGTTGATCCAGAGCTTCTGGTGTTCTCTTGGAATTCATTAAGCATAATTAAGTTCCACTGCATCTTTCCCTAGGCAGATGTGCTAAGAAGCTCTTGTATAGTGCCTGATGGAGCAATTATGCTCTACTGCAGTATTCATATAGAGACATTTCCATATTTGCACAATGAATGAATGAATGAATGAATGCACACATTGTTACTGTATCTCTGTTTCTGTTTACTGAATATCCAGGGATGCTATTTTGACTAGACCTTCCTATTTATAACACAAGAGAAAAACATGAATTAGAACACTGAGTAAGGATGATTTCAAGAAGAGTACAGATTATTCTTTTTTTTTTCCATTTAAAATATCTTGTTGGTTCTTCTTTCTTTGTGGTTATTTACTTTTCCTTCCTATCATGTCCTCCCATACTTCAGAATCAGACTGGCAAGCCAGTCAAATTTGACCATTCATGAAATACCAGTCACTATCAGGGCCTTTGCTGACTGAGACTCTGTAGCATCACAGATATCACAGGTTCTACCTGAGGGACACTGAAAACCAGGCAACACTATCCCATGCTATTTTCTACTTTTTAGAGGTGAATGTACACTACAAACAAGTTTATTTTGTATATATATTAAAATAAATATATATTAAAATAATTAAAAATCATATAAAAATAGTGTAAAATCAACAACATAAAACTAGAGCAATACGCATCTTCTTTAATACAGGCTTCTTAAAGTCAAAACAAAACAAAACATTGCTACTGTTAATGTACCCTGTCATTTAAGTTCTATGTGTAGATATTATTTTCTCATGGTAATAGCTTTGCAAAGTCAGAGGTAATGCCAATTCAAACATTCCTGAATTGAGAAAATGGCAGAAGGAAATGCCTGGTCAGTCTGGTAAGGATTGGAATTGTTTTTCCATGGTGTTAATGTTTGAAAGTTGCAACTTGCACATGGTAATTTTTCATATCATTGGTATTATAGACAAAGAAAGGTCATGCTACAACTGTGCAACAGAAAAATTAATACATGTTTTCCTTTTCTTCTAGAACATCTATTCTCGGAATTTCATTTGGGGCTGCATTTCTCTTCCTTTCCTTCATTTTGTTTGTCTGTTTTGCTGGACAGCTTTTGGTAGGTATTCAAGGAAATTTAATCCATTAGTTGATGGTTTCTTTTAAATAACATGTTCTGATTTTGCCAAGTTACTCTGTCTTTGCAGAGTGCCAGTTAAAGGAGAAAGGCTACATGCTGAGGCTTCTGTGGACATTGTTTTGTCCATGTTAATTTTCTGTAAAATGTCCTCATTTATCTGAAAACCAGTAAATGCCAATGGAGTGGTTGTCTGCATCTACATGGGTAATCTCTTTCCGCTATAAAGCTGGATCCTCTGAAAGGTTTTCATTATTATTTGATTGATTACCTTTTCAAATTTTTTTGCTATTTTGATTGCAGGAGGTGACTCATGAGTGCTTTCTTTCGGGAACTATGTATTTGTTTAAGTGTTATGTAAGACCATTTTCTGAATTTAGAGAATATTTCACCATAACAATTGATTTGAGATATAAAAATGTTATAGTAAATTTCCAATTTTGCTGTTGAGTACTCCAGGTAATACCTATTAGTGTATGAAATATTATACTGAATTTGAGAATTTAATTTAATTTGAGATTTGGGCAAACCTTTCAGCATTTCACAATGTAATTTCCAAGTATTATTGTCCTCCTTTCAGTTATTCTCAAATAGATCCACCACGTAACTCCATCTAGAACAAGGAGCTTCAGGATTTGTAAGAAAGTGAACACAATCTGAATTTATCATATAATCTGAAATAAAACTATCTGTATACCTGTCACTTAATCTCCACTTCTCCTTCTCTACATTCCCATAAACTGTCATAGCGAAAACTGAAATATCTTTTATAAAAAAGCAAAATATCACATGGGAAAGACTATGTAGTAAAACAGTAAGAAAAGGTAGTTAAAAAAGAAACAGAGGAAGTAGGATTTTATAATTTCCCCCTCTTCTCTTATGAGGCTTATAATCAACCAGGACATGTTTTTAAGAAAATATAATTAATGTACATTTCAGTTGTCTTTCCAATAAGTTACAGATGCTGCCACTGCTCAGGAATTAATCTGAAATAGAATGAAACAATATTTTAAAATATTGTTAATCATTGAAGAGAGGTCTTAGAGGTGTTGCTATTACTTAACAGTAAAACTTAGTTCTCATGTAATGTCATACTTGATTGCTATTTGTTATTGACATATGAGTAAAATGGTGATATCAGTGTACTGCCCTTCAATTAGCAAATTAAAAAAACCCCAATCTTTCAAGGAAAAGCCAGCCTTTTTTCTGTAGGTAATATAGTTGCTAATGAAATGGCATCAAGAAATGCTAGAACATACACTCTCCTGGGGCTTTTATTTATAGTGTTACTTAGGAGGAATACAAACATATTTTTCTGGATTTAAAGGGATGGCTAAGCAAATATCCCAAGTCAGAGTTGAGGAGTTTGCCACTTGAATAATGTCTAACACCTACTTACAATGCCTTGTAAATAAGTTCCCAGAAATGGAGTCCTATTATTGCAATTCTCTTGACTTGCCAGATGTCACATTCTAACCTAAATAACTTGAAGAGGAGCTACTTTTGTCTACGTCTTTTTGAGTTCAGATATTCTAATACAGAAACTATGCTGCTAAGAAGCCTTTCAGCAACTTATGACTATAGTTGATGCAGCGTTGTCTTTCCTTCATGAGCATGGAAGTTGTTTTGTAAGGTGATGGATGAGAGAGAGTTAACAAAAGAGGCAGTAGGTTTTTCTTTCCCTTGTCCTCTCCCTGAGATTTTTTCCTTCATGTCAAAATCCAAGTATTGTTTTGCAGCTTTAACCGCAGTGACAACCTATGTTATATTCCAGTAGCATACTCATTGCAGTATCTGACCCATAAGTAAAAATGTTTTCTTTCTAGAAGTCTAAAATTTCAAACCATATAAGTATCAATATCTGAGTTTTCACACTACAGTGTCAGTGTTAATAGAAATCAGGCTTTATCGTCCTAATGCTAATGTGGTTTGGTTTTGTTTGGGGATTTTTTTGCCAGTGGGGGATTTTCACACCTCTTTTTCTAAAGAGGTACATTTTGGATTCCCCTATGGAGGGCATGTAGTAAATGTGGATGTGCTTGTATGTTCATGCATATGCACATAATTGCAGATTTTAAATTCACCAAATATCGCTCTTCTAAAATGCACCAAAAAAACTGAGAATTTTTTGGGTCTGACTGACCCTGACAGATGACCTGTGGTGGGTTAGCCTTGGCTATGGGCCAGACACTCACTCAGCTGCTCACTCACTCTGCCTCACTCAGAAGGATGGGATAGGAAAATAGGATCAGAAAGCTTGTGGCTTGATATAAGGCAGGGAGATCACTGACTAATTACTGTCATCAACAAAGCAGACTCAACTTGGGGAAAATTAATTTAATTTATTACCAATGCAAATAGATTTAGGTAGTAATAAACAGAACCAAATATGAAAGCTGCACCATTCTTCCCCTTGGTTCCAAATTCAGCTTCATTCCTTTGCTCCAGACTCTTCTACCTCTCCTCAGGAAGCACAAATGGGGGTAGAGAGTGGTTGGTACATAGGTATTTCTGTCTACTGCTTCTTCTGTTCACAATTTCATCCTGCTCCATCTTAGGGTCTCCACAGGCTGCAATCCCTTCAGGAGCATCATCTGCTCCAACATGTGTCCTCCATGGGCTCAAGTGTGGCCATCCACTCCAGCATAGAGTACCTCCTCCTCCAACCTTGTTTCTCTCTTTTTGTTCCCTCCTCCTCTCTCTACCCAACACTTCTGGCTCTTTCTTGCACTGCTGTCCCATGGGATGCCCGACCAGGGTCAGGCCTTACCACCAACCTGAGCCCCTGCATCTGATACATAAACTTGCAGTAGTAGTCAAATATTTACAGGACTGTTAACAAGATTATAGAATGGTACCTGTAGTGCCAGTGAAGACAGCAAAATCTAAGTTCAAGTTAGGACATCTGGCTGTCACTGTGTTATGTGCTTGTCTCAGTACTTTTGACACTGCCCTCTCAGTCTCCACCAATTACAAATGGCTGTCACCACCACAGAGTAAGTCACACAAAGGTCAACACTGAACAAGTTTCTCTATTTTTCATTTCATTGGCAAGAGAAAAAAACCCACCCAGATTGTAATGCTAAAATTACTAGCTCTTACAGAATTTAATTGCAATATTCCAAGAGATTTGTGCTCACTCTTTCACTCTGACTTTATTCTGAATTGATTCTACTGTTTAGCGGCACTGGTGTGGTCAGCTCAATCTAGTGTGGAGTGATCATATTAGTTGTTAAAGAAGAATAGGAATGTTTCCATCAAAGGATGCAGCACAGTAGTAGCACAAATAAGGAGATGTCCAGAGCCTGCCTTTGGAGTGTTTCATTCCCTGCCAGTCTTGGGCCATAGGCATTGAACCTTCCTCAGTCCTAGCTAAAATGGTATATGTCCTGAAACTTGAAAGGAATTTATATATTTTATGTTCTAATTACTTCTTTGTGCCTATGCTTTTTTTTTGTTGTTAGTTTTTTAGATAATCACAGTATTCAGAGTAAAATCTGAATATTATGAGTCTTTTTGGTAAAGATACTTTCTGGTTTATACTTTCACATTTTAAATGTAGTCTCTTCTTTTTTTATTAATTTTGAATATTTTCTTTGAATTTTCCTTGAGAGGTTTCCTTCCCAAATTACATGCAGAAACAGGACCATGCAGTGATGATCCTTTAGCTCATGTATATTCTGTGTCTCTTCTCTTTATCTTCCTTAAGTACAGACAGATTCATAGAATGAGTGTGAAGTGCCTCAGACCTGGTAATTGTTAATGTGTTTTACCTCCTGATGTGAATGCAAGGGAGTAGACATCTGGTTACCTAAATGATACATTAGAAAATGTAATGCAATTAATAGAAAAAAAAACACACCAAGCATGTAAAGGAAAGATCTCTGGGCTGGCTGAGGTAGCCGGCCAAAGAACTATTAGTCTCAAGCAGATTTTCCACGTTCATTGATTCAAATACTATCTCAAAAATCTCTTTGCATTACCTAGGACATGGGTGCACTTAATCGATGTGACATACTCTTTGTGCCAGTTATTTTCCACTAATATGAAATAGCTTTTTGCTGTATATGTTTATAACTTGCAAACCTATTTAACTACTTCAGCTAATAGGGAAGATAGAAGTAATATCATCTCACTGAACATGTTTATAGTCTCTCTTAAATACCCAGTTGAACCATGGAATTAGCAGAACACAATACCAACAAAATAAACATCAGAAAATAACTAGCTCTGCAGTTGACAAAGATGTTCTGTTTTGAGGTCACCAAAGCATCTGACGTAGTTTAGCCAGTACATGAGCAGCCCTGTCCCTGCTGGAGAGAGCACTTTGTTTACACCACACCACTGTACAAAGAGTGAAACACAATCTTTACCTTTTCTTTGTATTTTACTGTAAAGCGATTGGTGTTGGTACTTAACAGTCAGAAAGACAGTATATGCTTAAGGTATTTAAAAACTCTACAAGGAAGGGAATATCAGTACCAACACTACTTGAAAATTATTTTTGGCATGGAATTTTATCTCTTAGGTGAGTGTCTCTTAACACCAATACAGATGAAAGATGTAGGCCCTTTAGTTTCTTCAATATAAGGCTTTGCTTGTAAATTAAGATTAAAACAGGGATGGGGGAAGGAAGGGAAAACCTAGAGAGGCACTTTGGCACCTACAGTAGGGTCCATGAAAGAGGCTCATCAAACCTAAAAGTCATTCTGATGAGTTTCTAGCACAGGCACTACTTCAGCAAATCCATCACCACTAAGTAAAGTACTGTGTTCAGACTTCAGGAATTTTTGGAAATGTACTGATGTCAGTAAAAAAAATCTTTCTTACCATGTTTATGACATTACATGGTGGTGACCAGCTGGAGAACTTGCCTATCTTGGCGAATGAGTTTCTTATGTCTGTTTTGCTAATAAGTTCTCCTTTAATATTTTTTGATGAGACTAGCTTGAATGTTTTTTAAATACAGTAATGCTGCTTTTTTGTGTCTTTGCCCAAGATGAGATTGTAAGTTACTTCCAAATAAAGAGATATCCAAGTGTGCTTCCTTATAATATATAAGTCTATAAGACTTATAATAAGTCTAGTATGCAAATTATTTTTCCTGTGGGTAATTTTAAAAGGACAAAAGCAGAGAGCATCCAGATGGTTTTCAAGTTTTTTTACATATATTACCTGCAAGTTGATATTCGTGATGTGTTAGTACTGCAATATGGTCACAGATCAGGGCTCCTGTTGTGTGAGACAGTTTTTGAATGGTAGCATCTCATTGGAAATCAAGACTCAGTCAGTGTAGAACATAGCATTTCGAACTTTTTCCTCTACTTTAGTAGTCTTTAAAAAGTCATTCAGGTTTGATTCTTCTCAAACCCAGTAGCTCTTTAAATATTTCTGAGAAATAAAAAAGCTTTGATGGGAGGGATTGAGAACATCTTACCTTAAAGTAGTATATAGCACAGTGACTGTGTATTTTATTGAATGTAGAAAGCAGCACAGGAAGTGCCAGGACTGAACTCTGACTGCCTGTGAATGACACAGTTGAAGTGAACCATGTGGCCATTTTAACACGACCCTTTACGAAGGATAATAAACACTGCAAAGTGTGATGAAATTAAAAATGTGATACAAACTTTCGTTTTTGCTGTTATTTCTTTATTCAGTATTCTAGATTTTGTCCAGCCAGTTGCAGGAAATGTAAGTTGAGTAGACTTTTCACCTGACTGCATTCCGTATGATTCAAAATGCCTGGCTTAGATTTACAGGTGCCACAGTTGAGTTCAAAAGCTTGGTGTTACAGTACTCATTTTAGAAGTACTTTGATCCTTTTTATCAACATTAGGACCACTAAGAAGTATGTCAAGTAAAAGCTTGTGCCTATGCAGCAAAATCCCCCTTCTCCAAGCTTAAGTCCACTGTCAGCCAGTTCTTTGGGTTTGAACTTTGGTGTCTTCTTCAAGTCTGAGTGTAAACAAGCATGTGAAAAAAAATCTGAATTTTGTTTCTCTTGATTTTTTCTTCGTAACATCAGTATTGGTAAAATACCAAGTTGTATTTGAATGCAAAATGAAAAGAACAATAATAGATGGATAGAAAATGTGATTCAACAGCTTTCTGTAAATAAGATCTTCAGTGAAGATGTTCCAACCTCGGCTAGCATATGAAGAAGTGTGACAGCTCTTACGACACTGTCTTTCATCTACAACATAGCTGTCACAATTAATTCTCTCACCAGTTCCTTGATCTCACTCAGAAAGACAGCATTCATTTTATTAAATGCTGAAGTAGATTTTTGTGTGTGGAAAGACAACACAGGATACATTTTAATGTCCTGAATATTCAAAATAAGTTATTACTCATTATCATGCTAAGATGTCATATCAGATTTAACATGTTCAGATGAAAAGGTAATCCATTAGTCACCTCTCATACTACAAATAACTATTATTTCTAGTTGGTAAATGATAAACACTGAACAATATTCTGCCAGCTCCACTTAAAATGAACACAGAATCTAATGCTACTGAGCTCTGGTATCTTATCCTACTTTCGTGCTTTCAAGAAATGATTACTTTCTTCCTGTAATCTCATTCTCCATTTTATTCAGAAAATTGCCAAGGAGACATAACATTCACAACAAAAAGCACATGATGTAAGCTATTGAATCAGCAAAATAAAGCTGCATAATTCTGCCAGTGCTATTAAAAATCTGAATTTAATGATCACCCTATCACTCCAGTTCTGCTTCCAGAGGTTCCCTGAATTTTCGGCAGTAGCGAGCTGCTGCAGTTGTACTACATATAGACTGAATTTGGATTGCTGAAAAGTGAAAAGAAGTTCAGCAAATCTGTTAATTCACATAGAGATTTACTGTTCAACAGTGTATTATTTCCTGTTTTCCAAAGACTGTCTACTCAATGGCTTAAAGATTTCTAGGGTTTTGTCACAAATTTTCTTTTCAGGACCCTCATTGGCTTAACAAACTCAGTGGGCATGACAGATGTACCAAATAAACAGTAGTCTTCCCCCTCCAGAACTCAGAGCTGAACATTTAACAGCCTGGTAAGAAAAACCTTGCTGAGCTATGGTATGTTTCTGTTTGACAAGTGGAAATAACTCTCTACAACTTCATTTTTGAAGTTGCCCTCTAACATCACTCAAATATTATTTAGGTCAGAGCCAGCAGTATCTGTAATTTTAGCAATAGCAATGAAAAGAATGGAATATCTTTATTGATTAATGACATTGACTGAATGATATATTGTTTCCTGAAATCTGTGTTGTTGTTCTCCAGACTTTTTCTTAGTCATAAAGTTGCCTTTCTTTTTTTCTTTAATGGTAGCAGAAAAACAGCTTTTAAGGAAATGTAGAAAATCAGTCCAATTAGTTCCTTCTTGCTAAAATACATTAGCAAAGTCCACTTTACAGAGTGACTAGCTCAGATCTTGGGTCTTTCCAAACATAAATTTCCAACTTCACAGCCAGTTCTGTTTAAATTTTCCTAGTGGTTACACACACACTCCCCCTCACGCCCTATGGGTCTCCCCAGGGACTGGTCTGAGACACTTCAGCTGGTGTTACCCAGCCCTCAGGTGCCTCACATATGTGATCTCTCTCCACAGTATGGCTGGCACTCATCCTGTGCTTCTTGCCATCTAGTCCAGCATGAAGTTTGCTGGCATGCTCACACATGCAGATTCAGAACAAAGACTGCTCTTACACAGTAGATGGTTAGGGATAGAATTTAATAACAATATGCAACAGACTCATTTAGACAAGTGTTCACCTACAACCATTTCCTTTCATCCCTTCTCTTCTCCATTTACCTCCGTTCCTCTCTGATCCACATTTATGCCTCTGTTTCCTCTCCTGTGTCCTGTCCCTTAAACATCATGTAAGTTTTCCACATACTCACAATTCCTTTAAAATACACCATTAGGTTTGATACAATCCCAAGTTTCTCTCTGCTCCATTGCAAAATTAAGTATCCTGTGCCAACCCACTATCCTTTTAGGCAGAGAACACCCTTAGTCTGGAGAGGATCCTGTAAAGGAAGTTTTTTTCACTGAGTCTTCTTGGTAGGTTTCCCATAAGAAACCATGGCTGCAACATTCTCCTCCAGTAGTCTTAGGAGCAGCAGATTCAATGGCTTCTGTTCTTCGTTGATGAGGTTACTTTGATTCCACCATCTGTCATTGTTCTTTTGATCATCACCATGTCTTTGTGTTTAATTTGATTAGCCTCTCATCAGATAACCTAAAACCAGTAAAATTCATAGTAAAATATATCTGGTTTAAACCAGATAATTTATTTTCATCATTAGCTTATTTTCTTGGAATTTCTTATCCTACAGGTTTTTCTTACACAGTATAGCTCCCTGCAACGTGATTCAGAAAGAAGAACACAGTGAACAGCTTTATCTATAGAATTTCTTATCCACTTTATATTCCTCATACTTCCTCAGTGTACTTGGCTAGTCTTGTCCCTAATACAGTGTAAACTATCCCAGCTACTTCTAAATTTACAAGAAAATCCCAGAACAATGTAGGTGAAATTGCAGTAAAGCTCCAGGTGAGCTACAATAAAGGCAAAGCGTAATTTAAGGTAGGATTTCATGACTGTTTTAATTTGCTGTAAATCTGTGCTCACTGACTCATTGGGTTTTAGGCAGACTAGACAGGTAACTGAATGATTCATTTTCACACAGATCCATTCCCGGCATCCATTGGAACACTCCCCTTCTGTAGCAAGAACAGTAATCAAGGCTTTGTGCTTTTTACTATATTAAAGTGGGAAGGATGACAAAACTTTCCTGAAATCTGCATGTGGATTCCCATTATATTGAAATTTACTATATACTTAGGGGTGAAGAACAAAGTTTTGAAGTTTAAAAGGGCTTTTGAGTAGGAATTTTTTGCTCGAAAATGCAGGTCCTTTGAGTTTACGTATTTGTGGTTTTTTAATATGAAAGAGTAATGTATGTGTAAAAGCTGCCTGCATTTTACTTTTTCTTTGTCCATCCTTGAGATTCCAGTGAGTGTTTTAACCTTTCAGAAACTGAATTCAGTATGCAAAACTTCCTATCAAAAAAGGAAATTTGAATTTTAGGAAGAAGTTTTTTACAGAGAGAGTAATCAGACATTGGAATGGGCTACCCAGGGAGGTGGTGGATTCACCATCCCTGGAGGTTTTTGAGATGAGACTGGATGTGGCACTGAGTGCCATGGTCTAGTAACCACGGCAGTGTTGGATCAAGGGTTGGACTTGATGATCTTGCAGGTCTTTTCCAACCCAGTTGATTCTATGGTTCTGTTCTGTGAAACAATATGTAAAAAAAGTTCTGCATATGTAGTGGAGTTGTTCAAATAGTGTATAATTAGGAGGGAAATAGTTATCTGACATATGACAGACCTTAATGCAAAATCCATCACGTGTGTTGGGTAGTAGTGTAATTTAGCATGATGTTCCATAGCTGTTGAACCTGAACTGATGGATCAGTGCTGCAAATTAAGTCCTATGTTTGTTCGGTTTTAGTGCTTGAGTTCCCATTTCTGGTGCTGGCTGTGCTTGTATCTCTGCTGATTGCTGTGGCTGGGGTGAAAAACAATATGTAAAGTGATCTCTGATAATATTAAGTAAATAGACAAAACAAGTTGAAAAAAGGAATTACTTTTGTGGGACTGTCATGTTCCTTAACTTTTCATTGCGTTTGTTACAGAGGTTTCCCTATAACTGAATTTGACATTTTAAAAGGGCACAAGATGCTTCTAGGCAACCTTATCTCTTCATCGCTAAAGTTTTGGGAAAATTAATATTTATTGGATGTGTCACAAATTCTTGTTTATTCTGTGTGAGCCTCTTGTGCCTCTAGGCACCATGCATGTGTGAATGGAGGCTTTGCAATGTGTTTTTGGAAGCAGATTAAATGAGTAAGTTTTTTATTGTTAATTTTTGTCACTATGTAAGAAAAAAATTTCTATTCATTAAATAGTCTTTGTATCAAATTTTAAGTCCAGTTGTTGTGTGCTTATTTACTTTCTGAATAGTTTTAGGGAAGGTGGATTTGCTTTGCTGAGTTAATTTTTCACTTAAAATTATCAAACAAGACTTCAAACAAATGAAAGGAAAACCCAGACACTCTTCTGTTTTGTGGGCTGCCAAGGATATATCTATGTATATAGCCTTTATTCTCTATCAAAGACTTTGCAGAGTCATTATTTACATTTTGATCTGTCCAGAGGCCACTAAATATGACCCTTTCAATTGAGGTGAGGCAGGTCAGTTCATTTTCATGGGTTTTACTGATATTAAAGGTAATGACACTGCACTCAACTTTATATTTGCTATTATTAGTAGTATATATAAAATGTTTAATAAGGTACTTGCAAATTATAATTATTTAACAGAATTGATATTATGGCAAATATTTTAACTAAATTTGCCCTTAATTTTGTGTATAATCATGTTCTGTAACTCTTGTGAGACTATAATATTGAATATTTCTGTAGACTGTTTCAAGATTAATGCTGCCCTCAATATTGAGCCTTCTTAATTCTACTCTTTTTAATACTAATTAAATATACTAAAGCTATTTTTTTCCTCTTTTCTATACCATTTGCACTTAGCAATGTAGCAAGAAAGCATCAACTTCATTGTTGTGGATCCTGAAATCATCTGGAATAATTGCAAATCGTCCTTGGCCAAGGATCACTCTTACATTGACAACCACTGCTATAATATTAACCATGGCTGTATTCAACATGGTAAGGGAAAAGGAGTATTTTTTCTTGGATTTTTTTTTCTTTTAAGATTCTTTTTGTTGTTTTTGTTCAGTATTTGTTTAGATGTTGAATTTTTGGCCCATGGCTATGCTAGGAACCTACATGATAATGATTGCCAGAGACAGAAATATAAAGCAGAGCAACAGAAAACATACTGTGCAGTGAGAGCCTCTGCATAAAGGATGCTCAGCAAGAGCTCAGAACCTGGCTAAATATGTTAAAGAAAAGTATTATTTATAATTAATAATTAAATCTCAGGTCTGAATTGCGCAAGTCCCTTGATCATCTATGCATTGCTTAGAAAAACAGAGCATTGCTGAAGGAGTGAAGTATCTCCTCACAGAACGTGTAGAAGACTTTGTGCGAAACAAACTAAGTTCTGTTCAGTTTTGTGACGTCCTCCACCGATCCCAACGTTATTGATTTCACATGCTTCTCTTTTTTTTTAAATAAGAAAAAAATTTCGAAGTTACATCAAAACTTCAGATATACTGAACTACAAATTTGTTAGGGCTTATGTCTACTTCAGTCATTTAACCTGTGCTTTTCTCTTCCAGTAGGAAAAATCTATGTAATTCTATTATTATTTTGCAACTATAGCAAATATAGATTAGATCTGTCATTAGTTTACCTAAAGCATGAATCTTAATGATCTTGTTTGTTCTTGAGGGTGTGTTGTCTAATGAAATGAGCAGTATATGGGATCGAAAAACTTCCTTTGTTTTGTCCTGTTGGCTAGGGCTGTTTCTGTTCGTTAACCTGTGAAGGTGTTCCAGTTCACTTCTGTATCTGCGAAATAGGAACTCCTTAGTACTTATTTAGGTAATGTTTTCATTACAACATTAATGCATAGATATTAGTCATGTTTCAAGTGAGTGAGATTTGCATTTCAGTGCTTTTGAAATTGCAACTCTAGCTCTTCCTTGAGTTGCTGGTACTTTTGAGGCTCAGAAAGGACTCAGAGATTGGTAATACCTACTCTGTTTTGTTTTGTTTCCCCACAACATTTCAGGGGACTTTTAGTCAATCATTTTTTACTGTAAGTACTAGAGTCATCTGAGGGCTTTATGTGGGCTTTATGTGTAATGTGGGCTTTTAAATGTGAACAATTGAAAATTCTGGTAGTATCTTCTCTCCATTTTTACTGTTGAATTTTTTTAGTCTTGTTTTTGTTGGTTTTCTGATTTTTCTTTTTCCTACTTTTTTGGACGAGAGAAGATAGACTCAAAAATAATTCCATTTTCAACATTTAAAATTTAACAAAGTAATTGCCTCTGTAAGGCTGGTAGAGAAGAAACTCAAAGAAGCAATGGCTGGAAATGAGATAATAAACTCACTTTTCAGCAGTGAAAGCAGTAAGCAATGGGAACAGTTATTCTGAAAAACTATTGATTCCCCATGACCTTTTGTCCTCAGCTCTAGCCTATATGCTTTTTTGAATTATAACCTTCGGCCAGGCAAAAGTTATTTATATACAACGGGATAAAACCTAGAGATGGAGTAACTTGTAAAATGAGTATCAGATTAGACCTTCTCTTATATTGAATTCTATAAATGTATAAGAGGAAAAGAAAAAGCCTACTTGGGTTTAAAGTATACTTTGAGTTAGAATTCATGCATATGGTTATTTATTAAGTTAAAAAATGTAAAAGGAAATATGGTCAGCAACTGTTTTTTGCTTAGACTAAAGTTCTACTAGCGTATACAGCCCACTTCAAATTTGGCCTTCAACTAGTAAAAGGCATTCTAGCAAAAAAAAGCAGCTGTTCAGTACATTATTTTTAGAAAAAGGTTTTAATTTTGTTGGTTCAAGTCCAATTTTAGGTGGACTAAATGTTATAGTGAAACCTAGTAGGCTGTATTTTAGTCTTTGTGCCTTATCAGTAATGTTACAGTGTTACAAATAATCGTGTTCCATGATATTCATGAGATGATAATTTTAAGTACAATTCCCCCCTTGAAACTAAACCTTAATAGTTTGACTAGCAAAAATGACTTTAAATGTTATTGTGAAATTTGCATTTCCTTAACATTAATAGCAAATTGTGGGAGAGACTCTGAAGTATCATTATTATATCTCCCAGCAACATGTACTTAATAGCGGAGTCCATTAACTGCATTAATTTCCATGAACTCTTTCAGTAGAAAAAGGCAAAATGTAGCCATTAAGATTTAATGGAGATAGAAAGCATCTAACCATCCCACACCTAATAAATCATAATTAAGACCAAAATGTCAAATAAAACTCAGTCTGTATGGTCATGGAACACTGGAAGAGAATGGGGGTGCAATTTTACTTCAAATTAGCTGTTTCCACAGACATCTGAATCTGGTCTTCGCATCTGAGAGGTATATAGTCATGATCAGTGGAAGGAAGTTAAAAATCAGCTAATGTGACATAGGTATCAAATACTTCTTAGCTGAAGGGAGAGGATGAGCATCAGATCTGTTGCTATATAGAGAGTAGGACAAAAGTCAGTGGCTGAGGAAAACTGTTTTTGTCAAGCTGACCTTCTTTAAACCAAACATGAGAACGTATCCTTCAGGGAACAATCCAGACATCTCAGAGAGATGGTAGGACTGCATGACTGCAAAGGGTTGATACTTGGAAACTGAATGAATGACTGCATACAATGATTGTGCCGCACCATCTTCGGGATTCATGTGATTTCAAGAAACACGGCATGATGAAAGAATCCTGGAACAGCTCTTGGTTTCAGTGACTTCTGCATCAAATGCATGAGTGGTTCTTGACACAGAAACAGGATCTTAGGGCTATACTGTCCCAGGTTCTCTAACTACCAACTTTAAGATTAAGAACCATAGAGTAGTTTGGATTGAAAAGGACCTTAAGAGGTCATTTAGTTCAAACGCCCCTGCCATGGGCATGGACATCTTCAACTATGTCAGGTTGCTCAGAGCCCTGTCCCACCTGACTTTGTTTCCAGGAACGGAGCATCCACCACCTCCCTAGGAAACCTGTTCCAGTACCTCATAACCCTCATCATAAAAAAAATGTTCCCTTAATATCTAGTCTGAAACCACTCTCTTTTAGTTTGAAACCATTACCCTTTGTCCTATCACAACAGACCCTGCTAAAAAGTTTGTCCCCATCTTTCTTATAGGGCCCTGTTAGGTACTGGGAGGTGCTATTAGGTCTCCCTGGAGCTGTCTCTTCTCCAGATTGAACAACACCAACTCTCTCAGCCTCTCTTCATAGGAGAGGGGCTCCAGCCCTCTGATTATCTTTGTGGCCCTCCTCTGGATATTACTTGCTTTCCTGTCTTTTCATTCAGTGAATTTTTAGAAACTGGACTGTTTCCTCTTAAAGAACACGTCTTTTGAAATGGGAAGACTGACAGAGGTTTGACTGTTTTTGCTCCACTGTTAATGTATGTCTGTGAACATGAACTGCCTTAAATGATGAAAGTGTTGGCCCCCTCTAGTCATGAATGACATCATGTGTTTAAATAATGACAAATAATTAAGCAAGCCCGCTTTCATTCTTATAGGGGAAAGTTGGTTTCTTTAATATACCTTCCACTTAGTGGAGCTGACTCTTAATACGGTTGCTGACCTTTTTAATAAGCAAGGTCCTTGGCAAATATGCTCTAATCCCCACAGTGCCTAGCACATTGAAGCCCCCATTTTGGAGGGTACCTTATGCATGTCTTTCAAGGAGAATAAGCAGACACTGCCTAGAGATTGACCTGGCCTGGGAACTGGAAGGAGAAAGAGGAATGCAGAGCTGCAGTCATGTTATTTAAGTGGTACTTGCAGGGCCCCATCACAAATCTATTTCAGATTATAGATAGGATTTAGGAAATTTGCAGAAAGCAATATCAGTCTAGATACATGAGATTAGCAGGATGCAGCAGCAGGTGAGACACTGTTCTGAAATATTTGCAGCAGTTCTGGTGTCTTTCAGGTGTGTGGGGAGAGTCTTGCTGTCACATGACCATTTGCTCCACAGACCAACAAAGATGAAACCTCATAAGTGAGCATCTCTTCATATGTATCAAACACCATGGTGGTATCTGAGTCTGTAAAGGCCCAGCAGGCTTCTCATCTCTCTTATCTGGTGCTGGTGAAAGCTTTGAACAAGGCAGTGGCTTGCCACTGCATATTGCCTCTACAGGGAGGCTGGGACCTGAATACAGGGTGGCACAAAGGTAGTTCTGTATTTTCACTTGGCACACAAACTTTCATAAAAAATGAAATTATTGAGCAACTTGAATTTGGTACATTTTGACTGTTAACAAGAGACATGCCACATGACGTGTCTCTCATATAGATGCATGAACACTCTGAAGCTAAGAAATCTTGTACAAACCCAAACTGCTCTAAAAATTCTGCTAAATGCACTGCACTCTCTAGATCTTCATCGTCCTTTTCCAGCTAACTGATATCTTGGCATCAGCTCTTCTTTTTTTAAAAAATGCTTAGTAGTCTTGGTAGGTACTTAGCATTCCAGGCTCTCCGTTAATTCTTGCTTATGAGCTTGTGAAGAGAAGAAATTATACCAGAATTTTGGATCCTCCACAGTATTCTTGAGGTATTCATGTGGGGATATGTGGATAAAAATCCTGATTCAACTGCCAGACCAACTGGCATTTTTCAAAGGAAGCTGTGATATGTATTTGACATCCAAGTACTTTCATACCTTAGTGAGAAATATGACTTCTTTTTTTTCTTTTGTGAGATGTATATTAGTATATTATGTATGTGTGTTGTCTTTTGATGATTCTTGGTCAGATAACAAGGGAGATGCACTAACTTGCTTATGGATCCCTATTTTTGGGGAGAGGGTCTGTTACCACATGGCTCCTATTGAAATAAATAGCAGCACAGCAGGTATTTTTGTCATGTGAGGCAAAAAACTCACAACTGAGAATTGCAAATTATACAAACACAAGAAAAGAAAAAGCTGTTAGAAAATGTGAAGTTAAAATGAGAATTTAATGGTAGCATGCTCAGATGTTCCCTGGAAAACATAGGTATTCATAAAAAATACTGCTTTCATTTGAGTCATTTGAGTAGGTGTGACTGCTCAGTAGGACTGAATTGACTTTTACAAAAAATACTATGTTGAAGAATAATATATATCTTCAAAGCTTCATAGCAGATGTAGGTAAGTGATGAGAGACAAGAAAGACAAGTACAAACACATCATTCAGAATAAGTGTTGTTTAGCTCATGGGAGGTGACAACATTTCCATATCCTTTTTTTCCCTTTTTATATTTATTCAAGTATTCATAGATGCACCATATTTCACCCAGTGTTCTGCGTATGCAGGTAACATTCATAGGTCAAAAATGCCCTGTATAAAGTTCAAAACCAAAATACTTTAATATAAATTAATATATATATAAATATATATGGACCATATATGTTTATATAATTGCATTTGAGTTCTTTGTGTTATATAATTTTTTGCTCTGTGCACATGTATAGGCTGGGATTCTGAAACTAAATAGTTATTTCATGTTTACAGAAAAAGTATATGCACTGTTAGTAGGTGACCCTTGGCAAATGCCCTTGTTAATGACAGCTATTAAATACTTGGAGGCAAGCAGGGGATTAAATCCTTAAAGCTGTCTGAAAGGCCTTTGCCCAAAATTGTTCCTGTTAAAGAGGAAGGGTGGCCTGAGCTGGCTTAAAAAGTAACCAAGCAACTTCAGAAAGAATTCTGAAGTTAAGAAGGAAATCGTGGGAAAAGAAGTACAAAAGAAACACAGAAATGTGTAACAGGAGGTAGAGCTATGAGTGGAAACAGCTGACTGTCCAAACCTGGTTTAAGAAGAATCCTAAGTCACCCCTCTCTCATCACACCTCTGCCCCAGTCAGCAAGAGCAGCCTCCCTGTCAGATACTGTGAGCTGCCTGCTCTGTACCTGGCAGGCAACAAGGCTGGCTGTGAAGAGCAGGGACCCACACCTCAGGTTTGTCTGTGCGCAGGAACTCACAGGGTGCTCTGTCTCTAGCATGTGCCTTAACAGTTTGCAGGGAGTTGCACAAGTGCACATGAAATTAGAGCACCCACATCTCCTTACAGGGGAGTGTGCAGGTAGGGTAACCTGCATTCCCAGAATACTATGTGTGTTTCACCCATGCATCCTGTGAGAAGAGGCAGATGTGCATATAATCATGCATGTACAAGCCATTAGAGCTCTTTGAGATCAGTTATAGAAGGGTATTCCAAAATCTGTAGGTGTTTATTAAGATTTTGTAGAGTCTGTTTTCATGGTTGATCTGTTGTGTTACTGATACTGATCCTGGCTGTATAGTTCAGTGATTGCGGGTTAATTATGTGTAGTTTCACATATATAGTCAGAGAAGTATTGTAGTGAAGGAACACAACCTGAAGGTGCAAGTGTACAAAGTGTGCCAACTTGGTATTGGTAGTCGGTGGCATTTTGATAACCTTTGCAAGTCCACAACCCTGGACTTGTGTTGAAGGGGTGTTAACAGAGATAATGGTTTTAACCTCTTCTAAGCAGTGCCACAAAACATAGCGAAGGGCACTCACCAGTTATGGTGGCATGGGAGATTGGATAGTCTCTAAAAAGATAAAGTCGCTGTCCATGTAGTCCAGTGCTGTGACTGTTGCCAAGGGGGATTGTGGGGTCTCTATCCTTGGAAGTTTTCAAGACTTGGCTGCACAGAGCAATGGCTGACCAGCTCTAGTGTTAGTAAATCAACAAAGCGTTTTGATCGTATTTGGTTGATCTGTGCTGAAACTGTGCTGATTTTCTCTGTAATAGTAGGTAAAGCCAGAGATGGGGAAAGAATTTAGAGATGGGTCACACACTGACTACCTACAGAGAACAGCGCATGAGAGGGAGGCAACCTGTGGAGCTCTTCTGTGGTCTACTACGGTCTAATATGGTCAACCCAGTGTGGATTTTCATATTTAGTATGTAAGAGGGACTGTGAAATTTACTAATGAAATTAAGGTGTCAGTGTCTGTGAGGGAAGGCTTGGGATTTCAGAAAGGAAGAAGTCAGCTGAGGATTTGAGTAAAAGAACTAGAATTAAATTTCATAGTGCAGAGCTCAAGATTATGGTGGGGTTGACAGAGTAGTGTTAAGAATTTCTGATACATGTTGGAAACTCATCAGATAGAGATGCGATGAGTGCAGGATTTTAATTAATTATGTGGGTTTAATGTCAACTGAATCACAATAACCATCCATGTGGCTGCTCTTAACTCACGATAAGTACAAACTGCATTTGCCTTAGAGAGTCCCAATGAAGGAAAGCTACCTCACATTTGCTGAGCATGATGTTAGTGGCTGGGGTGATGTCAATGTGCAGCCCTGTATTAAAACAGCTATAGCTTCTTGATCTGTCTGAGCCCTAGTTGCATGAGGGACAGTGAGCTATTAAGGTTTTGCAGCTGTGAGCAAAGGAGCATAATTTTATATGTACAGGTTCAATTTATATATTCAATTTATTCAATATATGTAAATATCTCAAAGGCAGGTGCTAAGAGGATGGTGCGAGACTCTTTTCAGTGGTGCCCAGCAACAGGATAAGGAGCAATGGCCATAAACTAAAATGTGAGAAATTCCACTTCAACACAAGGAAGACCTTCTTGACATTGAGGGTGGCAGAGCACTAGAACAGGCTGCCCAGGGAGGTCATGAAATCTCCCTCTCTGGAGACATTCCAAACCCACCTGAACATGTTGCTGTGTAACTTGCTCTAGGTGACCCTGCCTTGGCAGGGGGGTTGGACTAGGTGATCTCCAGAGGTCCCTTCCAACCCTAACTATTCTGTGATTCTATGATTCTAGGATGTATGAAAACATATTTTCTGCAGAATTAGCACTAGTGCTACTGCATGACTCACTGATAAAATCTGGGAAGTGTGTTTGCAGTTTTGGTCACCCAGAAGATGGAATTGAAAGAGATATGTACAGAGTGGAACTACTAGAACAGTTAGGGAATTGAAGAGCTTGTTTTCAGGAAAGAAACTAGAAAAACATAGATTGATGAACGTAATGACTGATATGGCATTAAGTATTAGGAATGTAAATACTAGGGAGAGAAAGGAGCTATCTGAAAAGGATGAGATTATCACAAGAAGAAAAACATGCGAACTGACCATGAATAGTGGTTAAATGTAGAAAGAACTTAAATGTTGAGATTCAAACTACTGGTATTAACGTAGTCACCAAAATCTAAATCATTAAGAAAGCACTGGATCACTACATCAAGGGGGTCTGTATGATGATGATTTTCCATGTGGTAACTGACTGAATTTGATGACCCGGGAGATACTGGATCCACTTTTCTGTTTCAATGACATTAGTTCCAGTATTATTGCCAACATTATTATGTTATTACATCTGCATAAACCAACTTCAGTTAATACTTCTCATTCTTTCTTTAGTCCTTCCTATGTTTAAATAGGACGTTTAATTGAGGTAAACCAAGGAATTATTCATATTGAATTTATTTCATCATTGTCTCTTACGTGTGTGAGCTTCTGATATATATGAAAGTAATGTAACAATGAGCCTTTTGTCTTTTATTCAAATGGAAAGTGTCAGATGAAAGTTAACAAAGTTTTTTTGTTTGAGGATGCTTGAACAAGTAATTGTGTGATGTCATTTCCCCTTCACTATTTAAGTTTTCGGTGAAATACCAAAGTTGAATGGTTACTGGCAAGGCTTTCTCTGCTTCTCCATTTCTATTCTCTGTTTTGACCTTAAGCAGCTGTCAAGCTAATGGATTGTATGTTGGTTTTTTTCTAGTTTTTCCTGGATAGTGCTGTGATAGCTTTTCCCTCAGTTCTTAATTCATCAAATGCAAGTTTTCCTAATTCAAGTAATCAGACACGGTGGTGTATACAAAACAACTGTTTTTTCCTACCGGTAAGTTCATTTTACATTTCTTTGTTTGTTTACAACAATTACACTAAATTGACTGTTGCCAGATCTGCTTGAAGTTAAACACCCACCAGTTTTTAAGACTGCTGTAAAAGACTGATTTTTTTTTTCAGTCACCTGCAACTGCATTCGAAGTAAGTGGGAAGTTAAAGGAGGTTGGTACTTCTAAAAATAGAGGTTTTAATGAATGTCAGATTAAAAAAGCAGGAAACAGCATGATAACTAGGAAGTATAGCTCACCCATGTCAACGCATTACAAGATATTGGGATAACACACAGCGTCTGCAAAGCACTGAAGGTCAGGTTGATCTGCAGACAGGTTTCACAAGGACCAGTGGCTGACCTGAAAAGATTCACCATTTTCATCATTGACAGTAAGTGTGAAATCTGTGATTGTCACACTTCTGTCATTGCATATTTGATTAAGAGGTGGAGTAAGAGGGATGAAAATAAAACACTCATATAAACCACTATATAAACTGCTTAAAGATCTGAACTGATCTGTAGAAGATGTCTTAGTGTGAACAAAAGCATAACAGCACATGCAAGAAGGGGAGGGAGGACATTGCTGCAAAAAATGGGAACTATTTCCTAGAGAGTTGTTATTCTTAAAAGGATCACAAAAGACCTGTAGTTGAACATAACAAGCTGTATATTGCATCAAAATAGGTCAACAGTCTTTGGATGAATAAGCTGGTGTCAGCAAGAGGAGAAGGGAGATTATTGTATCTCTATGGTGAAATAATGAGACCATTACCAAAATGGTGTATGCTGATTTCCATACAGTATATTTTAAATGGAACAGCTATTCACTAGGTCAAACAAAACAATCCCGGGCACACACAAAAGCAAGATGTTGATATTAATTATGTATAGAACTCATCTGGAAAAAAAAGCAGTTGCAGCAACTGCAGCACTTACAGATTTTCATCATCTCCCTGGTGAAGTTACAGAGGAAGATTAGTTTCTGTTTCTTATTTTCAGCTTTAGCTAACTTAATGCCACCAGGTATGGATAGGTGCTTATGTTTAGTTTTGGTCTGACATCAAGTAATCCTGTTGACAAAGAAATTATGCAGTCCTTCTCCCATCCTCTGCATGTGTTCACACTCACAAGCACATAGAAATAAATTTTTCCAGTGCTTATTTATATTTGTTTGTTTCTTTAGTTATCAGGTTTTCTAGTCATCTTTTCTATTTCTTGTTATAGTTTTGAGCATCTTGAAAAGCATTTTGTTTTCTTTCTTACCAGCAAGTTTTCCAACAAACATCTGAAGGATATAGTTTTCATAAATTATACTTACTGCTAAGGTTCAATCTGCTGTTTCTTTGTTCATTTGTTTTCCTGTGTATAAGTAAGATGTTTGTCAGCTTGTGATTGGCACATTTCTAGCAAGTAATGGTTTATATTGTCTTTAAGTATTAGAACACAATCTTTCATCTAAGAAACTTTTGATAAACTGGCACCAAAAAGTTATATTCAAATTTCACTTCTGACAATAGTAAATGAAAAATTTAGGTTAGCCAAAATTTTTAAAAACTTTAAAACATTTCTCAAATACACATTGTTTTAATCCTCACACACTGCATAACTTCTAGCTTGAAAAAGCTGTAAATTCCTTTTTAGTTACCACTTTTGATATTAATTTTTTTTAATCTGGAAATAAAATTCCTCTGTCTTCACTGAATGAGCAGACAAATGTGTTTCCTTAAATTAAAAATTCAATATTTTGAGTCTGTGTGTTAGGTATAAGCTTTATTCTTGTCAATAAACTTTGTGTGATTTATGATAGTGGACCTGACAGATCTATTGACTATGTCATCTAAAATGAGCAAATAAGAGGTTTGGGAATTGTTTTAGTCCCAATTGAAATAAGTTCATTTTGAAGCAAAGTAATTGATTCTCCTCCTCTTTCATCTCTGAAAATAACTTTTCTGACTTGTATTGCTTGCTTTTATAAAGACTTAGCAAAGATTCCACAGTAAGTTATAGGGACATTTTTGTGTTTAGGTTTGTGTAGTTTTACTATGATGCTTCTGTAGTTTCACTATGATGCTTCTGTAGTTTCTATGTAATAGAGGTTGAACCTTTCAAGATGTACATATCTATTCCTGTGACAAAATATAGTCTGGTGTCAGTGCTGCCATCTCCACATGTTAAATAAATAAGAGTTATAATAATGTCTGTTCTCAAGTTTTTCTCTATAGACATGAATGTAGAATCCCTTCTTATTTCAGTAAAGATCTTTTTACCCACAGAACTGCTGTAGGTGTTAAATTTTAAGAGACCAAATGCAATGGGCTGGATCCTAAGGGTGCAAGGCACCAGACCTGTGATCTCAGTAAGAAAGGCACTCAGACTCTGTGAGGTATTGATTAAAATACCCTTTATTTGAGCTAGCACAAGAGGGAAAAACAGGATAGATGGAGTAACGCCCCTTCAGATGCTGAGAACCCTGAATTGTACAACATGAGATGCAGATTCTCCTGTGGAGAGGTTACACAGTACTTCTCTCTTTTGAGCTGTTAGAGGATTTTCTTAAAAGGAAACATTTCTATTCACTGTTTCTGCCCTGAGACAAAAGTGACATCCATTAGAACTTCCTGATGCCCTATTAGACAAAGCCAAGGCCACGGAGGTGGCGCCACCGCTGCTACAGAATGGGAACTGCTTGCAGGCTCCGTGGTTGTATAAGTTGACTGAGCTGGCTAAGGTTATCCTACAGCCAAGGGACATGCTAAGCAGACTATAGGCCTACACCCATTCAGCCTCACTGCTATGTGTATTGCCAGCTCCACAGATCTGCTTGTTGCTTAGTGAAATATTGCATTGCAATACGCAGTATCACAGTCTGCATTCTTAAATGTGTGGCTTTACCACGCTTCTCTATTCCATCAACCCTTGTCTGAAATTTTAGCTGAAATTTTCAATCTGTTCTATGTATTCCTATGGCACACTGTCAGAGATTGTTCCACTTGAAAGTTTCTTGGTCTTTGTCAAACACCATCCAGTTGTGGGTTCAAGACTACCTTTCCTTGTTTCTTTTTGGAAAACGGAATGCCTTACACAGTCAAAAATGGATGCTGCTACTTTTACGCAGTACTGAAATTAGAGTGTGACCTCCTGTGAATTGCAGCCATCAGAGTAGTTTTATTTTAGGTGATTCTGAACAATAGTTCTATCTATTTCTTATTTCAACCAGATCTTCAGTCAAATTGCGGTAACAGGAGAGATTGAGATGGCAGATCAATTCTGTCTGATGAGTGCCGTGAAAATTATTCTTCTTAGTGATCCTCCAAAATTAATGATTCAGGTTGTCAAAAGTAGTGCCATCAACAAGTCAACAGCAGTCTGAAAATAACATGTCTAGAAATAGAATGCTTTGTAGTTTCAGAAAAGAAACTTCCTTACAAGGTGCAGGACTGTAATTTTCAGGAAGCATTTTTGGCAAAGGTGTTTCGTATTACAGATTAAGATAATGATTCTAGTGATGATGTATTATTCCTTTTTTCCAGAAGGCATCCAGAGAAAATATTTTTCCATGAATTTAACTTCAACCATAAGTATTTTATATATATATATATATATATATATGACAAAAAAGAAAAGGCTTTTTTTTAGCAATTGAATGTGTTCTTATATAGTCATAACTCAAGAGGATTTGACAGAAGGATTTTTATAATATGCATAGGCCTTGTTAATAACTTTGTATTTTTCCTACCCTGGCTGTATTTCTAGAGTTTGTATAATTGCACATCTATGAGGTCCATAACAACTGTGTGTTGGATCAGTTTATAATTACTGAAAGTATAGGCAGTGGAATTGTTATTTTCAGATCTTTAGACATTTTGCCTTGACCCTTGTGCTAACAATACATACGGGGTAATTGTTGGACTCAAGCATGAGTGAAAACTCTACAGTGGCACAGGAATAAATCTTTTGTGAGTCTGCTGGCAGTAGACTCCTACATTAGATTTCATCACCAACAGTGATGTCCCATGAATGCAGATGAGTAAATCAAAAGTGTCACAGAGTGAAAATTAGGGAGTATAAATTAGGAGCATAATCTGGATTCTTTTGAGCTTTCAGTTAATTGAAGCCTAATAAAAAAACATGGGTCTCTTTCATGAAATACCAGCATCTGATTGTTATTGGCTGTCTATAAACCATAGTGTCCCAGATTGTGATAAATTGCATACTTCAGTGGTTAGTCAATAACTTGGTTTTTAAACCAGCCTGAGCATTCTATTATGCATGATTTCCTACTCAAGAGCCAAATTCTAAATACTTTCCATTTGATTTTTCTTTGCCAGTATTTTATATACAGCTGCATATTAGGGCTCATTTCCTGTTCTGTTTTCCTGAGGATAAATTATGAGTTGAAAATGGTAATAATGTTGATTGCATTGGTGGGCTACAATGTTATCCTTCTGCACACTCATGGGCCCATGCTGGATGACTACAGCAAATTTATGTATGCAATGGCACCTCTTAGAAGGTAGGTGGATAACTCCAGTCATTCTGAAATTAAATACTACCTTTGGCACTTCTTATATTGTGAAGCAGATTTTTTTTTCTCTGTGTTTGGCTATGTAATCTATGAGTCAAAATTTAAAATCATTGTCATGCTGCGGTTAGTATATGATTTAATGTCACACCTCAGAGCATTAGAATAAGAGAAATAAGTCTAGATAAGGCATTTAAAGCAAATACTCTAGGAAGTAGAGTATGGTTTAATATTAATTTTTTATAATAAAGGACATTACAAAGAAGTCATCATGAAGGTTGTTAGGGCCTCAGACCGTACATCATTAAGGCTGCTAAAGCATATTTGCTGGAAGCCAAATAAAATCAACCCCCTCAGAACTAGTACATAGTCTTAAATCTTTACAAAATGCAGTCTTAGCTATTGAAAAAATTAGTAGACTCACAGTTTTTCTTTTTTTTTTATTTTGCTATATTTGTGAATTTGTATGTTAAGTTTCCATGAGACTGCTGAAATCTTTGTTGCAGGTGATAATATACAAGACCAGACTTATGACTCCCAATTCCAACTATCGTAAAATAATTTTTGGACACATGTATTTTCTACCTCATTTTCAAGGCAAAGAGGTGATTCTTTTCTGTGTAGGCTGAGTGTGTGACATATGCCACACCAGAGAGTCTGAATATTCAGAGTAGAGTTTCGGTATAATTTTTCCTGTGCTATAGCAATCATGGAAAAGGATCTGAATTTAAAAAAAAAAAAAAAAAAGTGTGGTTGTGGTTTTCTTTGCACTTAAATCTAAAAGATTAAATGAACAAACCCAGGTCTCTGTTTTCATTGCATTAGTGGAAAGGATATCTGTGGGATGGTATGGAGAACCATGGGATGGTTTAGATTGAGCAGTTTTGATTTTTCCAGTCAAGCTCTCTGTTGGTATTTTCCTTCCTAAATTTCTCAGCGAGGTTCTTCTTTCAGTGGCCTCGAGGAGAGCTTTAGGGTCTTTTGCTAAAGTAGAGTTTTTAATAAACTCTGTACGATATCTACTTTCTGCCTCCTGTAATTCTCAGGTGAAAAGGTATCTTGGGAGTTAGGTGCTTTGGTTTGTGTTTCTCCATATTCATTGGATATGGTCAAGCTCTCTATTATGGTAATAGTGTTGTTGCATTAAAAATCTCTTTTTATTCTGCCTGTATAGAATAAGCCCCCAATTCTCTCCATTTGTAAGCAAACAAGGATATTGTTTTTAGTAAATCCTCATCTTATTATTGGACTTCAAAATGTAGGCATATTTGCACAGAATGTAGTAGAAGTAATTCAAGCTACATAATACAAGTGATGACATTTCATCAAGTAATAAAGCATATAATATTTAAATGGTCTTAATTTGCATACCAGCAAGTAGTATAAATTGTGGTCTTATTTAAATATTGGTTTAACTTTTGAGCAGCCTGCTTTACTTCTGTTTTTATTTTGTAGGCCAGGAATACTGAAAGACCTGAAGACAATGGGCTCGATTTCCTTGTTCATATTCTTTATCACATTACTGGTTTTGGGTAGACAGGTAAGATGCATGATTCTCTTCCTGTGCATTAGTGGACACAGTGCCAGCTGCCACATGCAGCCTGTCACCTTCCCAAAGAAACACCTTTATTCCGTTCTGTCCCATACCCTTTCAAAGCAGTGTCAGAAGCATCTATAAAGCTATTTTATTTATTACCTTCCAATTTGTCCTCAAAACTCACCAATAACTGTCATTGAGACATTATGCTGATAGTGTATTGTGACTATTGCTTGTCACTCTGACCGATATTGTCTTGTAGCTTCCTGGTTTGCTCCCATCTGTCTGCATCCATCTGCTGTATGCCATAGTTGCTTAATTACAAGCTATTTTCTTCACAGTTATTGCAATTTGATGCAGACACAGAAACAATGTAGCATGCACACATAAGTGTACCACATACTGAGGCCATGGTTGCACTAAAACTGTGACCCAACAGGAAACTACTCTTTTTGTTACCCAGTTGTGCTTTTTCAGAACAAATCTGATGTCAGTGGTCTTACCTACACTAAGCTGAGGGAAGATGCAAGGGCAGTTCTTTCTCTAAATCCTCAGGTCTGTCCATGATTGTCGTGGTTGGGAGTGGAAGGCTTAGACAAAGTTATTAAAAAGCAAAGCCTTACTAGTGAGTCTTGAGGTACAGAAGGGACTCCCTTGCTTTCTAAACCTCTTCTCAGAGAGGAGTCTGCAGCTGCAGCTAAACCCAGTCTTAGCCTTGGATTATATTAATCGTTTAAATTTAAGGAATTGTAGAACTATGATTGAAAAACTTTTGTCCTGCAGGTTTTAATGACTGGCAAAATGAGAATATTTATATAAAATAAACAATTTATTTTATACAAATGATCAGACAAAAGATTTTAATCAGAACTAATTACTACACAATATAAACACTAAAAATCTACTTATAGAGTATAATATAGCATAAAGTAGTATAGTGTACTATAACAAAGCAATTATTGAAGCAGCTATAATAAAACTAGCAAAAAGAAATAATTATTAAGTAGAGATCTGATGTAACTCACCCATACCAATGCTCATGGGCAGATCTCTTTCTCTCAACCTCGAGGAGTATCCTTGTGGGGCGTCCCCAGCCCAAGGGAGGGATCTCCACACTTACACCCCAAGAAGGGTTATGTCAGAAGAATCTGACTGCGTGAGAGGGGACTGGACTTTTATAGTATAAAGTGATTGACTGCTAGTCACACCTTTACAGTCCAGCTATCAGCTTATCTGTCAAATCAGACTTCAAAAAGCAGGGTGTGTATTCAAAGTTTGATGAAACTGAGTGGTTTTAGCATAATTAACACCAAGACAACACCCTGGCTCCAGCAGCTGATCTTGCATGATAGCTTGATTGATAGCTTGGTTGGATTTTAGGTCTTATCAGGGTGGATTTATGCTGCCACAATGATCCATGGCTGCAAGCTGCAATTCCAGCCCATTGTGCCGGAAAGGATACAGTGCACAAGACAGGACTCTGAGATGACAATCCATGAAAGATCTCATGAACAGCCTATCCCAGACTGTTCATAAATCACTAATTTACATTACAATTCCTCGAAATGTAATGGCTGTCATTTAAATTGCCATGCAGGCCCTGCAGGTTGTTACACAAAAATTTGTTATCTGGCAGCTTCTGCAGTATTTGCTGTAGTGGGGAACATCCTTCTGGAGATAGAAATAACATTCTTCATCTGTCTTGCTGCTAGCACAGCTTTAGAGTTTGCTCATTTGGTGATGTTAACAGAGAGTGGGGCTGGAGCACAGCTACTTCCACTCGGAAAGAGGAAAAAGTGCTTCTTTGCACCAATTGAGAATCTTTAGTCAACCAGAGCGTCAGATGGAGATGGTGGGCACAACACCAAAAAAAAAAAAAAAAAAAAGAAAGGCTATCTTCATCACCGGAAAGGAGAGATTTCTTTGTGGGTTCGGACACATCAAGAAGAAAGTTTGTTTTGCATACAACTACAGGTGTTCTCTGTCATGGCAACTGAGGAATGATCTTGTAATGGAAAAAGTCTTCATTGTCAGAGCTGTAGGTTCAGAATCCTTGTCAAGATACCACTTATTTGTAACTCATCAGTGTTTAGCCTTTGATTTTTCCTACTAATTTATTCTCCCTTAAAGAAGGAGAAAAAAACATGTGTTTTCAAACACTCTCAAGGAAAGTCTAAATATTACAAGGAAATATTATGGACTAATTTTAATACATACCTGGAGTGAGACCTTCCATTTTAAGTTACTGTTGGTGTACTAATTGGTAACAAATGCTTGGAAAATGAAAAGGGGAGGAAATCAACCTGCGTAGAGTGATCCTTCCATAACATATACTTCCCACCTTCTGTCCCTTGGCATTCCTGTGGCAGTGTTTAACAGCTATTGGCTGCTCTGCTTTCTGTTTAATTGTCTGATCCCTTTTTAACCTATTTTATCTTCCTGATCTTCCCAACACTGATAATGAACTTCACAGCTTGATAAAAAGTCATGTCACGGTGTCTGTGTTTCTGTTTTTGAACTTTCTGTTGGCTACTTTCACTGAGTGGCACTTACAGGACACTTTTGAGCCATATTGACAGTGTAGGCAAAGGGAAATTCTTTCCTACCCATCTTACACAGAGGGTAATATACAAGTAATTTCTCTGTTTGTTATTGCATTTTTCTACTTTGCATATAATATGTCTTTTCTTTTGATATCTGCTTTTTTAAAAAATGCTAAAGATAATAGCCACTGATGAAAAGGGTGGCCTTTACATTTCCGTTAAACTGCCAGTGTACCCAGAGTGAGTAACCAAAATGTTCATCCAAACAAAAAGTGAATGCTTTTCTACAAACCTAGCTCTGTGAACCTGCTCACCACGGGTCAGCCTGTCCTGATGCAAAAGCAGAGGTGGGGAATATGTGTCTCTGGTTCAATGGGGATGAAGAGAGGGAGAGTTAGTATATCATTACAAGTTTTATGAGCCAACTTAGGTTTAACTGAAACTTTCAGCTGCACATCCGGTATCCCTGCTGGAAGAAGTAGGCCTTCCATCAGCTGCTCATTCTTTTCCTTGTGTCTCCTCATTTGTACTGGCACAGCTCACTGTGGAGCTGTATTCTACACCAAAACAGGGAAATGATCAGGCTTAAAAATTAACCCTAGAGAAATGGTTGGTTTCCAGCCAGATCTATTTCCAGGACTTATGACGTGGCTGCAGTAGTGCTCGTGCCAAAAAAAATGAGCACAGGATAGAAGTGAGGTGGAGAAAGTAGAACTGCTTTTTATAATAGTCATGCCAGGATAAGCTACAATCATTTCCTGACGCTGAGACCAAGTGACTCATTTCATTTTGCATGTATACACCTAGAGTTATTTGAAAATAGGCTGGCAACAGGCAGACAATATGTTGGGAATGGCAACTCTTGCACCCTGCCCAGGAGAATGCAGACCGGTGTGGGCTTGACTGTGTAAGAAGTGTGCTCACATTTAAACACTATTGAGCATTAAATATCTCTTATGACCTGCTTTGCATTACCCATATTGACATAGCCTATGAATTCCTTTCTCAACAGTACCTAAAATACATATCCCATTACTCTGTAGACTGGCTGTGTATTTTTTTCATTATTGATTATATTGTGTTTATCCACACTGCATTTCATTGGCTATTTTACTGCTGAGATGCTTATGGCAACTTTACTCAGCTGTGAAAACTCTGTTCTGTTTTTTAGTGAGCATTTTTCTGTGAGGGGATCCTTCTCTTCTTGGACAACGTAGTCTTTTCAAGAGCTTTTTCTGGAAGAATTTAATGAAAACTTATTTCCAATTTTGCTCCTAATCACATGACCTTTAACTTCTTTGTACTAGATGGAGGCATGTTTACAGAAGAGGTGTCAGCTCTTCCAACTGTATCACCTTTAGGCGATATGTCTATATAGCTCTTTTCCTTATCATTGTTTTTTTACAAAGTTCTTTGCTCTGTTGTTCCACTTCTTTTCCAAATATTTGCATTATATCTTTACCATTTATTTGTCAGTTCTCTGACACTGTGTCTGTTTTGAATGATCAGGCTATCCCCCACAAGTTTCATAGCATGAAAAAAAAAATTCCCACAATTCGACGTAAGTTAATAAGCTATTGCTTTTTTGTTTTCAAATGTCTGATTATAAATTTTGAAAAATGATATGTTGACTTTTCTAATTTCAAAGCAAATTGTAGAATACATTCTGATTTATTTTTTCTGATTTCTGAATTCTCTTTGCCCTTTTTTTAGCAGATTAAACTTCATTCATTAAATAGTAAAGTAGTAAATGAATTATCTATTTAATATTAGCTCATAAAAAAGAAAAATCTTTTTGAAGACTTCAGCTTAGCTTCCACCTTTTCTTTTCAATGTACAATGTATGGTACAATGTATGGATATCAAAATTCATCAGGCATCCACTTTACTTCTGTCCATTTATCCCAATAATTTTGACATCCCAGGTTTTTATTGTATTTTTTCTGCATGAATACAGTTGGTGGCATTTGAATTTCTCATCTATGTGTATGTATATTTATACAGCTAAATACTGAGATGTATAAATATCTAATATACATATAAAAAAGACATGCTAAAAAAGTGACTGCATGTATTTTGCATTATGTGGAAAGTTTTGAAAAAAACCTGTTTATGACCTCAAGCTTTATAAGAGGTAATTGCCATTTAATAGATGCATGATGACAAAGCAACAATAAAATTGTATTTTCAAGTTCCTGCAGAAATCTGTTGTCAGGTTCTCTGTTCCTTCACGTTTGTCTTTACAAGGATTTAAGTCTCTGCCCATTCTTTATTTGCTTATAATCTGCAAATATCCTTTAGTAACATGTAATTATTGAAAATATCTGGCTTGTTTGCTTATTTGACATTCCAAGTCCAGATTCCTAGGATGCACGGTGATCCATTCTAAGATGTTAAGACCCATTTTACTTTTAGAAGAATGTTATCTTTGAGTCAGAAGAGCCAGAATATTTCTTGCAGTGCATTTGAGGTCTGCACTCTGTCCTTGTATTAGCACAGAGTGAGTATGTCAACAAAGAAACAAGGATTTCATGTTATGGGTGTTCTCTTTCAGTTTTGTAATTAAGTATCTAAATAGCACCTGATCCTTATCAACCAATTTAAAGGTAACCTGAGTGTGTTGCTTTCTATGCATTTAGAGGAGGCATCATTTTCCTCTTACTGTTTTTTCATCCTGCAAGTATTTGGCAGATACATTTTTTGATTCACCAGTTTTTACTTTCATTGCCTTTTAAAAGTTTGTGAAATCATTTTGATACCATCTAATTTGAACTTTCTACTCTTATCTTTGGCTGTGGTCTCAACAGAATATCTATGAATCATTATGCACCATGACAGCCACTGTCCAGTCAGAAGGACTGCTTTCATTTCTGATGTGAATGCTTACTGACTGCTAATAACACTAACTAGCATTTTTAGGTTTTTCTGTAATAAGATTGTCGTCATAATCATATTCTCCTGGTTAAGAACATAGTCTTCATCGAGACTGCATGGTAGTGTTAAACCATTAGACTACATTGAAATAGCTCTTGATTTATATCAGCTCAAATGAGGTCTGTCACAGGAGGCTTCACTGCATATATAATGCCATAGAATTTATGACAAAACACTGACAACACTAAAATGGAGTTTCACAAAAATGTATTTTTATGTATTTTTATGAATTTTTCACCATCTTTTTAATGAAATTGGATCTCAAAACATACTGATATTCCAAAAATGTTACACCTCTAGATATAGTTCTAGGTACTGTTATTGTTGTAGATACTAAAAAGCTATTATGAAAACTCTGGGACAAAAAGAAAAGAAAGATAAAATATTATAGAAAGGAGTGTAAAAGCAATCAACCAACCAAACAAACAAAAAGGAAAAAACAAGCAACAAAACCAAAACTCAGTTGGGTTGGTCCAACTGATTGGGCCATTTTTGATAGTCCGATCATTATTTGATAAACTGAACATATATTATATGAATAGGGCTCTTTTGTTTTTACCAGGCTGATGACTTGACATGATTTCAAGTTGGTAAAAGTTAGGGTCTTCCTGAAACGCCCATTATTGTAAGTGAAATTCCACACTAACAAAACCATATTAAGTTGCAAAACTAAATAGTTTCAATTACAGTGTTTGATTTCTGGAATGAATCTACTAAAGCCAGAGAGTAAATAAATAAATCTTTCATTGTTTAAGGCACCTTGCAACTTTTTTCTTTCCTAGGCCTTTTTGTTGGGTTTGATGAAATGCATGTCACATAGTGCATGCTTGGGGTTTGATTTCTGCAGGATCTGGAATTATACTTGAGTGGCCAAAGAATAGCCTTGTAGGGGTTTTGTACTGTGCTAATTTTGTCTCTTAAACCTGTACTCCAGCAGGACAAGATGCCTATTGTTTCTTTACTTCTGTGTCCTCTTGTAACAGAATGAATATTACTGTAGGTTAGACTTCCTGTGGAAGAACAAGTTCAAAAAAGAGCGGGAGGAGATTGAAACCATGGAGAACTTAAATCGAGTGCTTCTGGAGAATGTGCTTCCAGCCCACGTAGCTGAACACTTCTTGGCAAGAAACCTGAAGAATGAGGTCAGCTGTCTCTGTATATCTTCTGCTCTGTAAGAAAGCAGTGTATCCTGGAAGTGTATCCTTGATGCTGTTTTGAACAGTAGGTCCATACCGATAGACTATAGATTTACAGTCATTTTCATTCCCCCTTGCCTACCTTAAAGGCTTGCTTTGCAGCACTGAATGCACCTTAATACCTTGAAGTAAAAAATGCGACATTATCTTAAGTGGCAATGCACTTTGCCTATTGAAGGAGGGTAAAAAAAGGCGAGGAGTAGGAAGAACAGGATGGTTGAATCAACATGGATTTAAATTTAAATCATATGCATTCAGATGCTTTTTCCTCTGTGATCAGAGTGGAGTTGCAACCAGGTTCTGAATTTTCTTCTGTTGACTGGAGAGCTTGCTTATTGGAGTGAAAATTAACCTTTTCCCTGAAACAGTGTCTGTGTTAATTTTGCAAACATGTTTTGAACACTGAATTACCTGTTTACTCACTGCTTATGGACCTAATCTAAGCACCAGAAAAGTCACCCAAAAGATCCATCTTTACTCTGGTGGAAATTAGTTCTGCTCCTAATATTCCTTTACAGTATTAATAAAGCAGAAAAGAATAAAAATATAAAACTATTTAGAGAGAATAACAGCTCTAGAGATCTTAAATGCAAGAGTTTGAATTACTTTCACATACTAAATAATTGTTTCAAAACTGATGAGAGAGGGGAGAGGGCAGCTTTGGGGATTCATTTTTGATCTCCTGTGTCAAAAAGGATGTCTTCCCTTTCACTGTGGTTTGCCTTAAGCAGTACTAATCAGTATTTCATATCAATACTTCAGTATTCCCTGCAAAAACTCATTTGGTAGCTAACATCGAATGAAAATTGCTGTGGGATTCTTTTGAATGCTTCCAGACTTTGGCTGGAAGCCAAGTTGACTCAGCTCCAGTTCTTGTTGAGGCATTGAACACAGCAAACCATCAGGAGATTGCTTTCTCTTTTATGTGCTATTCCACCTCAGCTCCCCAGTAGAGCAAACAACATCTGCTTACCTTTGTCTTGACAACTGGATTTGTCTTGTCACCCCTCAAGATTCTTAGATTGGAATGAGCTTTATTAATTATAATGAAGAACATAAATTGTAATATGCTGAGCTCTCCAATACATCATGTCAACTGAAATAAAAATGATTTGACGTGATTTTAATGGCATCCATTAAAAAAAAAAAAAACACAAAAAAAAAACAAAAAAACCCCACCAAAAATAACCCCCCAGCGTGAAGTTGTTTCTTGTTTTGATTCTTTAAACACAGTTTTCGAAGAAGGAAGATCCTTTCAAATCTCTGGAGGTGTTCAGGAATATAAGTATCTGTCATGTCTTCAGATTTGTTTCAATGTCAGAAAGGTTATGTTGAGCCTTAATGGACATTCTGCATGTGTATATACACCTAAAGATGTTAGGGCAGATCAGGCATTTGTTTTCTTTTTATGGATATGTAGGTCAACAGATAGTAAATTGAAATTTGTCCAAATTTTCCTTAGTTGCAAACATTCATGTTAATGTGATTTTATGTATGTTCTTTTCTGTTTAGCACAGATTCTGAGATTAAAATTAAGCTAATGGATGAATAGTCTGTTTCAAAATACTACTTCTTTTAGTGTTTTATGCATGCAGCTATATGGAGAGAAGGAAAGCAAAGTGTGCTGCTGAAGAGCAGGGGGAAAAAATGAAAGAGCTAAAAATGAGTGGATGAATGCTAACTGGGAGCAGAGGGACTGTTCTTTCAGGTGACCAGCAAAGGTCTTTTTATAACAGGATACACACTGTCTAATGCTGATATGCAAAAAGAAAAGTTTCTTCAGAGCAAACTGTAATAAAGGTTTGTTTGCTTTACCAGAACCTCCAGAGCTGGGTTTCTGCTTGTAGTCTGCATGCTGGGTACCAGACAAGTTACTTTTCAGTTGAGAGAAAGATAGGAAAAAATCTTAAGATGAAAAACAGGAAACAGGGCAGGATTATATATATCTGCACCTGGCTTGTGCAGCATTCTCCTTAATGCCGTTAGCATTCAGATTCCCTATTAGTGAGAAGTGCTCAGGAGCTTTTGTTCTGTAAGCTAACTGGCAAACCTGCTACTGAGCAAGAGGAATTCTGTTTTGTTAGCTACAGGATGGAGCTAGTACCCTACTTAGAGCAAAAATTCTGCGCAGAGAAGCTGACCATCATACCCTTCCAAGAGGTAGAATTGGACTACTTTGCCTTCTCTATCCCAGGAAGATCTTCAGGCACTGGAGACGAGGGGACAGAAAGAGGAACATACTTGCAGATTTTATGGAAAAGGAAAACAAAAGGATTGAATTCAGAAGACAGGATGATTTTATTTTTGTTAAAAGAAGCAAAGCTATTCCTTCCTTGAATGGTGTTGCATTTAATTTTCTGATTAAACATTTTTGAGAGTAATGTTTCAAGAGAGATACTCATAGGAAAATTAAACACTCGATTGCCACAGCCTTTATTATTATGAATGATCACAATAAACTAACTGGGAATGTCTTCTTAAAATTTTCTGACATTTATTGTGCCAGTCACAATTACTACTCATCTGGTTGTAAACAGTGCCATTAGTTGTTGTTTCTGTGCTGGTACTATGCTATAGAGCATTAGTGGGTGTGGATATTGCCCCAGTATTAGAGACGAAGGAAGAGGAATGGGATACTGTTGCTGAATTCCTTCACCCAAAATTGAAATCACGTTACAGGGAAGGTGACTTAAGGAAATAGAAGGAAAGCTGAGTTAACTACAGAATGTAATCTCTGTACCTTATTAAAGAAACTTCCCTGTACAACCATCCAGGAGCCACTCTGGCAGTCACACTTGCACCACCTGAACTGGAACCGAAGTCCCTTCACAGCAGGCAGCTCCAGTGAGCCAGTGGGTGCCCCTCTTGACTCCCTTCACACACCACGCTCCCAGTCAGAAGAGGCTTCCTTACTGGCTCAACCCTTGGGATTCCTACCGCAGACTCTCAGACGTCTGGATCCTTAAAACAATTAACTCATGGTGCAACAACAGAGTCACAACTCAAGCTGTGAACTGCAACAATATATGCCATCCCTACTGCACACAGTCATGGTAGAGCTTCAGTGATACTCTGGTTATGGAATCCTTAGAAAATACAGACAAAATCTAGTAATAAATAATTTACCTCATCCAGATGCTTGTGTTCCTCCCTGTTGGCTGTTATTTTCATGTTTGCCCAGAAACTTCCCTCACACCTGTGCTAGGATGAGTCAGTTTTCCCCTACTTCTGCTATTTTTCAGTTGAACATTAGCAGTAGAGATCCACTATGTCTGTACACATCTGTGTACAGGCACATCACATTCTTCCAAAAAGAAACACTATCAATGAAATTGTAAAATCCAAGCTTTGCCTGGTAAAAAGGGAAATAATATCCAATGCTTCTTGAAATCTCAGAGCTAATCCTATTCATCTTTTCACCTGAGTATTGAAATCCTTTTTTTAATCAAATAATAACCTGAAGATAATTTTACATTATAGCAGTTTGCAGCATCTTTTATTCCTGTGGCAACTTTTGTGGTTTTTAAGTATTAGTTTAATATTTTCTTCCATCCTTCCTACCTTCCTTCCTTCTTTCCTTTCCTTCCTTTCTAGGACATGAATTTTTCCTGAAAGAAGAGATATTCTAATGTTTAAGGGCAGTGGAAAGGAAACTGAAGGGGAGAGGGTGGTGATTTTTAGCAACAGAATCTTCCTGGGGAGACGGTGGTCACAGAGTCTGACATAACTAAGTTTTAGTTCAGGTGACTTCTTCCCCTTTGCCTCAACATCTTGTTATGGAAAAGAAATGTCAATTATTTTGTCCTATTAGGCATCTTGTCATTTTAGGTTAGGAATTATCAGTCAGGATTGTGTTGCATTATGCATTTGTAGTGCTTTCGGTTTGTGATTTTGTTTCAGTTTTCTAGCTATTACTGTAGCACAAACAACTAATAATAAACTAGATATTGTTTTGCAAAATGAAAGAACCAAGAAGAAAAAAATCATTAAAATGTTTTCAGCTGTATATGTTGAGTCTTTGAAAAAGCTGGCTTATACACTCTTTAAAATTAATAAATGCAACTAAATCCAAAAACCACCCAACCACAGTCTCAAGGCATTCCAAAAGCTTCAGTGCCTCCCTTTTCAGAACCTGGACACTCCATGTTAATAAGGAAACTTATTTACAGCTGAGTATGATAATTTTTTTCCCCTCTATTCTGTTTTCTTTTGGACAGGATCTGTATCATCAGTCATATGACTGCGTCTGTGTCATGTTTGCCTCTGTTCCGGATTTCAAGGAATTTTACACAGAATCTGATGTAAATAAGGAAGGCTTGGAGTGTCTCAGGCTTCTGAATGAGATCATTGCTGACTTTGATGATGTATGTACTTCTAACAGTCGACTTATGATTTCAATCTTAATAACTCAGGGTATGCAACAATAAGCAAATACACTTGAAGGGGAGAGTGGAAGGCCTGTCAGAAAAGAAATTTTGTGTGCCTGGTCACATGATAAATACTTACAGGGAGTATTAAAGGAAGAAGATATTTATGTGGCGTAAATCAGATAGTGGTCTGACATCACACTCAATTGCTTTTGATTTGCTATAATAAGTACCGTATGTGTATGTCTGATAGAAAAATTTTGCCCCTTAAATGCAGCTCATGAAGCACATTATGAACCATGTATTAACTACAAGTTCTAAATACTAATTTCTAAAGTCAAATACAACTTTGTGTTATACCTGATCTGTGTTGGTCTCACATAGATCATTGATCAGTTGATACATAAGCAAATCAAAGGATTGTATAGGTTTTAATGTTCCATTCCCTGAAGTTAGAAGCAAGTAAAGAGTATGACTACAGATGGATTGTGAAAAGGCAGCTGGACGGAATGTGAAAAGGCCTCACTGAGAACAGTATTTATCTTTAAGAAAGTTATTAGTAATGAAGATACTAGTAAAAGGTATGAAGATCGTGTCGTGACTCAGACAGTACAGAGACTGGATTTGCGGATCTGCAGCTATAAAAGGGTGTTTTAACAGCAAACCCGTTTGAAGAACTGCGTGTCCAAAGTCCAAACCAACCTAGGATATGAACTAAAATCTCTGGATTTTAGTCCCGTTGACATGGAGCATACCATTGGCACGGAAGAGATGCTTACTTTCAGAAAGCTGCTTAAAGCTGAGGTGTCAGCTCCCATGGTGACTCAGTTCTAACGCTGCATGAGTGCAAAGAATGCTGACTTCTAAGAGCTGTGTACAATAAGGTGGAATTTATTCTCATTCCTATAAATTTAGTGCCTTTATAATAAAAACGTATTTCAGACAACAGAAATTCTCTTTTGTTGAAGGCTGTAGCCGTTGTTTTATCCATCCTTAAAGTCCTTCATCCTGTATATATTTGTGAAGCCATTTGAAGTCTAGATTGAAACTGTTCTAAGAATTGATACTCTGAGTGGTGTTAGAGTAACAAGGCTGCTGATCTGAATTATGAATAACCATCCTTGTTTTACAGTTATTGTCAAAGCCAAAGTTCAGTGGAGTTGAAAAGATAAAGACCATTGGAAGTACTTACATGGCAGCAACAGGACTGAGTGCTACACCCAACCAAGAACAGTGTCAGGTACAGGAAAATGTTCTTGCTTAATAAAAAACATGTTCACATGAAGGCTAAAATTCTGTTATTTAAAATCCATGTTATGTATAATACTGTGGCCTAGTTTTTTTCATATTAACATAGATTATATTGGACAAGTGTATACTTTAGTAGTCTCTGTGAATTGTTCTTCACATTGCAGTTTGAAAATGCCACCTCCGTATTTGCTAAAACAGGCCTTCTAGTCTAAATACAATACAGGATTTAATTCCCCCATGCTGCATCAGAACTGGATTTATAGAATGTACAAAAACTGCAAGAATTAACGTTTTCCATTGTAGTGGCAGGGCTGAGTAGCTTTACTAACCATACGCTTACAGAGCCCTCAGATTCAGCATTGAGAATGTGTTCCTCTGTTTCTAGTTTACTTATTATGATAGGATTAGGAACTGCGGTCAGTAGAAATAAGGTTCAGAGAAGCAATTCATAACTTTTAAGCAAAAACCTTGCATTTGCCATGATCTTTAGAGTACTACAGGTTAGCAACAGAGAGACAGCAATTACGAATCAACACTAGCTGTGCTAAGGATTAATGTGCTCTTGCCAAACTAATGTTCCTTCTAGACAGAAGCAATTACGACATGAACTACAGACCCTAAGGATTCTGAGGAGAAAAAAAAAAGAGAATTATTTTAAATTAGTTCTGACATTTAATATAGGGAGGTGAAGGAATGAATAAAATGCAGAACGGGAGACTGGAGATGAGAAGACAGAGAGCTCTCAGTCACTACTAAAACTAGTGTATGCAGAGGAAGAAATTTATCATTTATTTCCACAAACTATTAGTCAAGAGATCAACGTTTTAGCATTCCTTTGATGATTTAGTTGACATTTTCTAAAGAAATCCACAAGAACTCAGCAGCCTTCAGTTCAGATTCCCAAAGATACATAGATGCTGCAATACCTAGTGTAGTGACTGACTGGTAGACGTACTGCTGGGAACCACCCCCATCTTAAAGCAAGCATCCAAGGAAGACTAAGTGCCTGAGGAGGGGGTCTGAATATGTCAACTGAACAGAAAACCATCTGTCTTAGGAGTGAACTCCAAAGGAAACAGGCTTCATTCCTCTAAACAGCTGCTCCAGCAAGCACCAGTAATGTCCCATCCTAGACTAATGCATCCACTCTATGAATCATCTCTGAAGTTGTCATCCATCCATCTCTTCTGTCACTTTATCTGAAGAAATGAGGAAGATTCAGTGATTTCTCAGAGAGATCAGTGGGTCTGTCTCTTATGAAGTCATTTGCTAGTGAGCGTCCTTCCCTCGGCTGTAGGAGACCAAAAATCAATTTTCTCCTCGATCTGAAGGAACTCAACACAGTACTTAGAAATCAGGTTACTTTGTTGATGTATGAGGAGAAATTAGGTCTACAGCCTTTATAAGTGGTAAAAAGCTCTGAGCTAGTAAATTAGGGGTAGAGTGGGATTACCCTCTTCCTGTCTTCCTCTTGTATTTTATTCATTTTCATATCTGTTAGATGTTCTCAGAGATGCTTGCTTATCTGCCGGATGAGATCTGTTGAAGAACTCTTAAAATGGTGAATTTCACCAGATCATAAGCATTTAATAGGGGGGCTCAGCTGTGCAACAGTGAGATGGAGGAGTCTCTGTGGGGCTGTCCATAAGCATTATTTATTATGAAAGGGCATAAATAGAAGCGGACACCTAGAGAAAATGAATTAACAAATCCTAGGCACACATAAACACTGACTGCCCGTGGGATTAGATAGCAGCTAATCAGTTATTTGACAATTGAAACATTAATTTAGGCATCGTTTGGATCTGTCATCTCTGGACTGCCTGGTTGTATAAGTAAAGTGCATCCTAGTCCCTTGGCCATTGTTTGATCTAACTGATGCTGGGCAGGGTACCGCTTTTGACATTACTTTCCTGCATATTCCTGCTGCCAGTAGGCACCCCTAAAGGTCTAAGTGCTTTCAAGTGTTCAGCATATTTTTGTGGTATTCTCATAGCAACTAAGGCTCAGGAAAATTATTTTACTCTTATTTGTTTGTCGTTTAAATTTAGGAACCTGAACGACAGTATATGCACATAGGAACCATGGTGGAGTTCGCATTTGCCTTGGTGGCAAAACTGGATGTCATAAACAAGCATTCTTTCAATGACTTCAAGTTACGAGTAGGTAAGTATCACAGGATTTTTATGAGAATATATTATAGTTTTAGTTAAATAAGAAAGATTATTTCCTGAAGTTTTCATACCATCACATAGTTCAAAGTGTAGGGGACCCCCTGCCACCCCACCAGGGCTGCACCGGGAGGTGGGGGGTGTCCCTGAAGCGAAACACCATAAAAATTCACAGGGGAGAGGATAAAACCCCCCAGTATTCAGGAACTGTTCTCTTGTTCCTGTGTGTGGGTACTGAGGGAGGACACTCACTGCTTTTTGCCATGGCTTCCTGATGGGTGCTTTGAGGAATTCTTGCCGCTGCCGCTTTTTGCCGCGGCTCCCACGTGACATCCATGGTTTTTGCCACAGCAGCTGCCATCAGCTCCCTGAGGGGTGCAAGCACCATCGCCAGCAGCTGCCATGGCCGCACTGAAAAAACCTGTGAGCTTCCTTTTGTGAGCTGCACGTGGCTCATGATCACCCGGTCCTGGTGCTGCTCCAGCTCCATCACTGTCACATCACGTAGTCTCCGTTGGGATCTGCGCTGCTATCTTGGTGGCATTAGGACTTCTTTTCTTCAAACGAAATACTCTTCCAGGTTTTTCTCATTTTAACCAAAGGGCAGGGGGATGGCTAGGTGACATTTTTTCTACTGTTGTTTGGTTTTGTTTTCCTCTGTTTGTTCTCCTTTTTTTATAGTAAAATTGTTATCTTTTCCCTCCTTCATTCAGACTCCTCCTAACTTCAGAAAACTTGACAATATTTGGGGGAAGGGAAATAAACAAAGAGAAGGAGGGTTTTACCTCATCAGAAGTCCCACCTCCTGAACATATTGTCATTAAACTAAGACAGAATATCATGGATGAGGGGGACAATTCAGTGTGAAGTACCAGCTTACTAAAGTATTAGTAGAACTGACCAAAAGGGCCATGATAGTAAACAGCACTGTCCTGTTTAAAAGCAGCCTATATGGTATTGCCCATCAGCTTTAGCTGCTGTTGTCACAAGGGAGTGTTTCAAGGTAGGACTCAAGGCAATATTCCTAAGTAAAGAATGGTTGAAAAAATGTGTTTGCGTGGCTCTGAATGGTTTTATGATAACTCTGTAAAAATTATTGTAGAGGTTGCTAGCTACATACATTTTTTAAGTTTACCAATACCAAAAGACACAAGAAAACTCTAATCTGGGCTTTGCAAAACTGTATAAAGGGTTTCAGAGGACAAGAGCTATAAGGGGACAATGAGGCTGAAGTTTGAAATATTTTACATGTACTAAACTCAAACAAGCATACAAAAATGTACCCTTTCCTTTGCAGCGTTAGGCAAAGGAGAGTATTTATCTGCTTTGTTATTCAAATAAGAGCAAAGATGACTGGTTATTTACCGTTGTAAGGGATATCTCTTATGTTTTATTTTCTAGTTGTTTCTACTTTTGCATCATGGTATTTTTAAAAAGAAATAGACAGCTGCGGTAAGCGATGAAAAGAATGATGAAATAAATGAATTCAGAGCTGATCAAGAACCATATGTTCCAAAATGTTTATTTCCTGATAGCAGTACACAGCAGTTTTATAATGCAATATGTAACATGGAAAGTGTGAAATGAAAATGGTAAACAAATATTGGAAACCCATAAATCCTGTAAACATGTCAAAAGTATTTGATTTCCAACAGTTATTCTCCTGTCTTGTATTTTTCTCTCTATGCCACTTGCTTTTTCTTTTAGTTGCTCCTCTCATGTTTATTTCACAGTGCCACCCACTGGCAAAACTTGCTGTCTTCTGACTTGAAATAGGTGCTCCTTAGGGCATTCCTTTACCAGGAGTTTGGTATTCCTTGCTAGAGCAAAAAAATGACAAAGCAAATCTGAAGTATGCTTTCTTCTCAGAGTGTTACAGAATTTGATGGGTTTAAAAGAAATGTGTAGAGATACCATATTTCTGTACAGAATAAAAGATGACATGACACTTGCACACATATCAGCAGTGTCAGTACAAGTAAAGAGCTGCTGTTTGTCAGGGCTACATCTGCAAACTGGTTAAAGCAATACTGACTCCTTTAAACTGGGGAGCATGAAGAAAACTTTTTAAGGGAAAAAAAAAAAAAGATACTTACTTGATAAAGTGCTTGTTAAAGGTTCCAGAGAACTCAGACTCCTTTGCTTCATGAAATAAGGAACGTTTAACTCTGCAAAAGGAACACAGGTCCCAAACTGGTATTTTTGCCATCTTAATCCAACATAAGCACCACTTCACTTCCCATTTTCACTTCAATTCTTCTCCACTTCTCACCACAACCTGATGATGAAAGCATCTGATATCCATACCAATTATAGCCACAGAAACATTTGAACATCTACCTCCAACATAATCGACTTATATTCCAAGTGCCATTTTGAAAAGCCTCTCAGCCAGCATCTGACACCGTAATTGTTGCAACTCACTAGAGGTTTCAGCTTTCATAATTTTCTGTGAGTGCCCGAAATGCTAGTGTGCCTTAAGAGGTACACAACCCACTCTGACCTTGTCAGGCAATATCATCACCTAGATGATATTTCAGTCATTCCTCCCCTTCTGTTAGCTGAGGCACTCGATTTTTTAGACAAGCATAGATATGCTTTTGCAGCAAGTTTTGCACAGGTACTGCTTTTCTCAGAAGAGAGGATGATATGTTGTTTTCCATATACTTCATAGTTAGAACATTCATGTTGTAAGTGACTTAATTTGGTTCCTGATTTTGGCTGAGGCCAGGCTATAGGATACACAGATAGTCTCTGTCATTCCTGTGGAACAGTATTTGCTATTTCATTAAATGATTAAGTATTGCTATGGATATGAGAAGTCTGCTCTCTTATATGGTTCCGAATCATGGGTCATCTACCGTGACCACCTGCGTCTCCTAGAACGCTTCCATCAATGCTGTCTCTGTACAATCCTAAACATCCACTGGTCAGATTATGTGACCAATACATCTGTTCTAGAACAAGCAGCAGTCACAAGTATTGAGGCCATGTTGCTGAGAACACAGCTGCGTTGGGCAGGGCACATCTCAAGGATGAAGGACCACCGCCTCCCTAAGATCTTGCTTTATGGTGAACTTGCCACAGGCTGCCACAAGAGAGGAGCCCCAAAGAAAAGATACAAGGACTCCCTGAAACAACATCTCAGCCTTGGCCATACTGATCATCATAACTGGTCTACTCTGGTCTCCAATCGGGAGGCCTGGAGACACACCATCTATAACATTGCTGTTTCCTTTGAGAACACACGCAGGATCACTCTTGAGGAGAAAAGACAACGCAGAAAGAACCGTGTCTTGCAGAATTTACCACCTAAGGGGTCTTTCTGCTGTGCCTTTTGCAGTCGGATATGTCTATCTCGTATTGGCCTTTTTAGCCACCAGCGTGCCTGTAACAAACGTGGCTAGAACCTTCCTAAGTCTTCGTTCGCAAAGCCCAGCCATGGATATGAGAGAAAGAGACAGTTGGTGTCACGCTCTGTTAGAGCATTCACCTGTAGTGAGAGTACTACTCTTCCAGCCTTACCCCAACAAACATTCATGTCTGTCATGCGAGGAATGACATAGAGTAGGATATCCCAGAATGCCCGAGTGGCCAGAACACATTCCTGAGAGATACAGGTAGAAGTCTACTCGAAGTAGGAGGAATCCAAATCTGACTCGTCAACCCCTGAAATATTAATCAAATCATCTGCAGTGGGGTTCAGAAAGGAGGTAAAAAATAAGAATTCTTTTCTGCTTATTGTATTTTGTAGGAAAGTCCCACTGCACATCCCAGTTTCTGGACCATGGCAGAATGTATGTCACACACACCTCTTCATTATTCCCTGCTAGCCAGATGGCTTTTGTGGATTCCATTCTTAGGTCCCTGGTTGTTTCTGCACATTGGATGCCATGAATTAGAAAGACCCATCCGTGGTTTGGTTGTTAATACAGAGTGTTGGCAAGGCCCAAGTCCCTTTGTGCATTTACTCCCAAGGATGTGTTCTATTTGTTATCCTTTAGGGTTTGCGTGTTTTCCCAATTTCCTAGATTTTACTTGTACAGTCACTTTTTCCAGGGTTTCCAAGTGGGCTTATAGTGTTGTTGCTAGCCCTTGCTGCCATGTTACATACTGGATGAGTCAGTGCTGAGATCCCTCTCCGTCCTACAATCACACTTTCAGTTTTGCTGCTTAGCTATATCCCTAGTGATGGTTTCAGTTAAGGAATTAACAGAAGTCAGTTACGAGGTAGTTTTAGAAATCCAAACTACTCTCTTGTTCAGGGTTTATTTCTCACTAGGTCTAACTTGACTTTCCTGCTCATCGGTAGGTACATTTGATGATGGTTAACAGTATTAGTTTTGATTTTGCCTCTCGGTTTCTTTCCCTGCTAGCAGAGTTACTCCCTTTACAGACGTAACATAGGCTAACAGACTGACTGCAAGATAAAAAAATACCCTGAGTCTAATGAGGTACTATACTATATTGTTCTATGCTATGCTTAATCAAATTATTTCAATACATATTTTTATATTGCAGTTACTTAGGACCATTCTGTGGTCAATCCAGCCTTCAGAACAAGGCTTCAAATCCTTTCAGCTCATGCATATTAGTTTATTCTACATTTAAGAAGCAAAGATAACTACAAAAGTAATTTGATTCAGCCATCAACTATTGCAGAGAGGAGAGGCCCTTTTCACTACAAGCAGAAATGAAAAGAAATTCTTATATATCTGTTTTCTAACTAACACTAAAATTAGATGAGCTGACTTTTGGCGTTTCAATAACTAACATTCTCCTGCTGTAAATGGTGGATAAAACCACGATGAAGAGACTATTCACTGCTGTACTCACTGTTCAGCCAAATGTTATGTTGATTGACTTGCTATGTTGCCAGATGCACTGTGTGTCCGTGTTTGGTGGATCTTCACAGAAGCACAGAATTAAGTTGGGAAAAGACCTCTGTAGAAAGTGATAAGGTCTCCCCTGAGCCTCCTCTTCTCCAGGCTAAACAAATTCAGCTCCCTGAGCTGCACTTCATAGCACTTGTGCTGCAAACCCTTCACCAGCTTTGTTGCCTTTCTCTTCATTCCTAATGTTAAGGTCTGATGTTTTCCAGGTATAAACCATGGACCTGTAATAGCTGGAGTAATTGGAGCTCAAAAACCACAATATGATATATGGGGCAATACGGTAAATGTGGCCAGCAGGATGGACAGCACTGGTGTCTTAGATAAAATACAGGTAAGCCTTGACTTTGTGCTAAAATTTATCTTATTCTTTTGAGTTTGGTTCTTAAAAAAATCATATCATTTGTACACTAAATAGGTCTTTGTTTTGAAGCTAAGTAAAGAATTAAAAGAAAATTATAGGGGAAATGGGAGGAGAATCAAAACTTTGTCTTGACCATAAAGAGGCATGCAGTGGAGGAAGTCATGGGTTGCCTGGAAATGCATCCCTACATTAAGAGAGATTTCATGAATTTCTAAACTCCTAGAATACTAACTACCTTATCTCTGAAGGACAATCCTGATGTTAGTAATTTCTAAGTAAAGGGAATTATCATAACTGTACATCAAGTTAAATCCATAAAACAATCCTGTAACTTCCCTTGTAATGAACCATCTTTGTAGGTTATTATCTGTATCGATTATAGATAGGCCTGTATAGAAAAGAACTTCAATTTTCTAACTTTCTAGTGATTCCATAGTCAGAGATCACATTTTAAGTATATGCCTAGTATGCTGCCTAGCACTTTTGGGTCTCAGCATGCAATTGAGAGCACTTCAAATCTATCACTGAGATTATTCAGAACTAAGTAATGGAAAAGTAATGTTACCAACTGTTAGTTAAAACTGAAAATGGAATGTTAAAGCAGTGATATCTACAAACAGTTGCTTCACAAAGAAACACAGATAGTCTGAAACAAATGATGCTGTTGAACTACTTCTGTCCTAGTGGGCTTTAACCTAAAATGGCAGAATGACCTAGAGTTGGGTTCATTGACAGTTCTGTGAGAAACTGGCAACAGCAGCTCTGACAGGTGATGCTAACATCTTACTGTCACTTCATTTACACAGCCTTAGTATTTCTAAAAAGATAAGGAAGTTTAAGTCTGTGGAAGTGAAAGTAAGCACCTGAAGTTGAGAAAAGTGCACTGTGAGGAAGAGTGTTGTCCCTAGTGCCATTTGAGTGTCTACAAACTCTGTGTTTACAGCCTTAGGTACAGAAGTGGTTACATCACATTTGATACTTGATGTAAGTGATTAGAATGGGCATCCAGCAACAGACTACTTGAAAGCTCAGGAGCTCAGACCTCACCTCAGACCATTAAAAGCCTTACAAGCATTTATAGCAAAACCTTTATAATTGTGCAGAACATATGTTCTCTTCACACTCTGGAAGAAGATTTTGCTTTGCTTTGTTATCAACACTGGTTGTATTAATGTATTGTTGCAGGTTACAGAGGAGACGAACAACGTCCTGCAAACACTGGGATACATGAGCACTTGCAGAGGAATAATAAATGTAAAAGGAAAAGGAGAATTGAAGACATACTTTGTACATACTGAAATGACAAGATCCCTTTCACAAGGGAACGTGGCATCTTGAAGATGCTTGTACGTGTCATCAATACCATATTTTCAGGAAAGTATCACGCACGTTTTAACTACATTTTGGCCCTTAACATGCGTGCTATTTTCTGGTATGTGGCACTTATTTTAATATGGCTGCAGAATAGTCCCATGAGCCATCATTTTGCACCTTGATATTCCTATGTTCAAGGACAGTTGCGGTGTGCGCTATAGGACTGGAAGATTGTACTGCTACTTGCACTGTTATTCAAGACAAGAAAAGAAGGAATAGGAATCAAAAAGAGGTAATGCATCCTGAAAGGACTGAGAAAGATGTTAGTGACAAATGCGGGGAAAAAAGGCAATAAAGCTAGGGGTGCATACTATTTTCTGATGCATGGTATTTTCTGGAAAATACAGTCGCTCCCCAATAGCATCCACTAATCTGGTATTAAAGTATACAGTATTTGTAAATAAGTTTACTCTGTCCATGATTTGGATGTGATCAGTTGCATCTCATAGCCAGGGACACGTTGGGTGGCTTGCTGGCATTCTTTCTGAAGAGAGAACTAACAATGCTGGAATAGTTTTGTACAAACGTGTCAAATGTTTTGAAGCTATTGTCTTTTGTAAGGTTAATTCATTAAAAGTTTATATGTACTTTGTCTTACTGTTGCTGTCTCTTAGTTATGCTTCCTTCCATGGCTTCTGTCGCTCTAAACCTGCGTGTCTTTTGCTGCTGCTGCTGCTTTTTATTCAGCAGTTAGATGTTGAGGCAGGGTATGGCCAGCTGTCTCAATAGTCTTCAATAATATCTGCTAGACTTGTTATTGCCTTTCAGAAACTAAATCATCTCTACTGTCCTCAGTCATGGGTGGCATCCTAGACACTTTGCAGGCACGATACAGAAGACTTAACCTCAAATCCATAAACACAAGCAAAGTGGGAGATACTGAAAATGGTAGCAGAGTTCCTACTTCACAGCTGGCCTGCAGTGCTTAAACAATAACTAGGAGAAGCTGTATAAGGGAAGAAAAGTTTTGTTTGTTTTGCACTTTGACAACCTCTTTTGCCCTTGCATGCCTTTCACTTAACCTTCGCAATGCTGGATTCATGGGATATTTGAAGTAACAATCTTACTTTTCAGTATATAAGTATGAGCAAAAGATGTAAAAAATGCTATTTTGTGGATATTTGAGATTAATTTAAATCCCACTGAAATAAAAAGTATAACACTTGTAGCGTTTCATAGATGATCCAGGTGAAAGACAGAAAAAGTAGGTAATTGTACTATCTATGCTCTTTGAAGCATAGTAACAATTAATTTTTGCTTAGTTGTAACTAGTACTTGAAATTAACATATTCTTATAGCATCCTAACAAGACCAAAATTAATAAAATTGTCCTTCTTACAAAATAGCATATAATTACAAGATTTTTTTCTGACTGATACCATATGAATATGGAAGTCAGCTTATGCGCTATTAGCTCTGGTTTGTTGTTGAAATGTAAAAAGTATTCAAATTTCTCATTCACGAAACATATATATATATATATACATATATATATATATATATATATATGTACACATTTATATAGTATGGTGTCCTTTCAGAAGAAGTTCTCAAAATTGTGGGTCACAGGTACGTGGCATCAGGCCACAGTCCTACTGAGCGCGGCACAGTTTATTCATAGCAGCCATCTGCCCACTGGCAAACTGGAATGACAATAGGCTTCTAAGTTCCTACATTTGCTGTAAAGCAGAAAATCTGAATTTTGGTCCCCTTAAATTAGTCTAAAATCAAAATATAAGTTATTTCAGTTATGTTCACATTTTTCTCCCAGAGTTGGAGACTTTTAATCATTAATTCTCAAGATAGGTGCTCAGTCTAATAAAATCTCAAGAAAAATGTTTTTGTTGTCTTTATGACTTCTTCCTTTTAATTAATACATTAAGATAAATATTTTCCAGTGGAATTAAAGACTTTCCAAATAGCTCACATGGCAGCAAAACCATGTCCCAGTCACTGCCTAAAGCGAGCTGTCACTTAGCTATGCTTAAGACTTCTGCTAAATCCCTCCTTACCACTTACTATAAATTTGTCTTAGGAACACTTAAATAAGTTATTGATCTCCTTCTTAGACTTTGAATGTACTCCAGGCCTTTAAAATCATTGTGGCATTACCGCAGGTCAACACAATCACTTCTTACTGTAGATGAAAACCCTTTTTGTAAAGTTGATTCTATAATACTGTCATATATATGTGCAGTTTTCAGGTATAACCTGTACATTGAGGATTTTGCTTTCATTTGTATTCTTGCACATCATTAACAAACCTTGTACCTAGCTCAATGGACTTGTTTCTTTGATTTTTATGAAAGTTAAACAATATTTTTTCTGTAAGCTATGAAATGCTAAAACATCTGAATGGCGGGGAGCTGACTAGTCCAATGAAATATAGAGATATATGTGCTCTCCAAGAGCTTGTTGAAAATGCTCATGGTTCAGAGCACTCATATTTCACTGGTGCTCTTCTCTCATTTTGTAATTGCATTTGGATTCTTGCAGCCAAATCCTGCTAAAGAACAAGAAAGTGGGCAACACACATACATCATACATGCAGTATGATGCCCAAAGAAAGGTGTATACCATCCTCCCTCTAGCCTTCAGTTACTGAGCATCATTATTATCTTTCTATTGACAAGAAGCTATTTGTATTTAATAAATACCTCGTCTTCCAATGCATTTTACATCTACTATTTATAATGTTTTATTTTTCCGCTCTAGATTCACCCACAGTTCTTGTATCCTCTTTCTTCCTCCTCCTGCAGCAATTTCAGCCTCAGTAACTGGATATAATGCTACTCATGTTTCAGTGTGTAACTTGAAAAACTTTATGATAATCATACAAATAGTATTTAACATCCACATTAGAGTAAGGTTCATCAAGTTCTACAACTTCCATGTTGGTGACATAGGTTGCTAGCGAATCACAGAGCGTGAGTTCCAAAAGTCCAACGCAAATGCATTTCACACTGTGAGGCAGCAGCCAAAAGATCAATGTAAGAGTGATTCACTGTGGTCTGGAAAGAAGAAATTCAAATGGGAACACCTGGGAAGCTTGCTGAAATTCTTTTTTGATGTCAGTGCTTTGCTCCAGTTTATGGAGGACTACCAAAGGACAAGAAGAAAGACTAGACTTGCAGGTATTTTTATTAACTATGAAAGTATTTGGGATTACCTGAAATTAATCCTATTTAGCTGCTGTTTCTAAAGACAGACAGTAGTATCTAAAGTTATGTGAAAAGCATTTTTCATTCTTTTAAATTCCTTTATGTTTTCTCCATTTTGTGAAATATCTACAGACCTTCCGTTTTTCTGGTGAGACACAGGTAGTTCAATCTGTTTCTAAAGCTACAGCTGTGCATACGTGAAGGTAGAGCTGTTTCAAGTCTGTCCTGTTCTGTTTTCAGACCTTCATATTAGGACATATAATAAGCTATGTTGTCAAGATGCTTTAAATAGCAGAAGATTTACTGTTAAAAGATATGATTATCTCGTACTTTGATATGTAGTTTTCCTTTTGGTTGTGGTTAGGTATGAACATACTTTAATTTTTCATTTTCAGACAGCAGATTCTCCTTCATCTAATATAGATACTACCCTTCAACACTTTTTACAGGTGGGCCTCAAGCAATTTTAAGCCTAGGGCTTTTTAGTTTTATTCTTCATTTCTTGTCTAAAATAGTGAAGTGATTCCGAGGAGGGAAAAAATGTCAAATATATGTGCCTTAAATAAAACATGTAATTAAAAGAGTATTTTTTGTTCTTTGAAGTAATTCAGGTTTGTATGGATTTGTCAAAAGTGGTATATAAATCATGTGTAACTGGTTCACCCTAAAGTTTGCTACATATTAATTTTAAGCATTTTCAAATTTAGGGGCAGCAATTATTAAGGTCAGTGTAGCTTTTGATATGTCAAAATGCAACATAAGGGCATTTTATTCATGTTTGTAATTGTGACGAATGAACTCCTTTATATTGTAGGATGCCCTCTTTAAAACAAAGATTCTGCCGAGAGTTGTTTGAAATTTTTTTTGTACAGCATTTTTCAAATCTATTTGTAGACACTGAGATGCTCTTCATGAAAATCTCAGTTTTGACAAGAAAAAGTGCAAGTGGAGTATTTTGAAAGGTTGACAATCCTGGACTAGAATTTTTCACGTTTGCATTCCAAAACAGCGTTAAAAATAGCAATTCTTATGAAAGTAACATCACCTCATGTATAAAACTGTGTATTACTCTTCTTACCAAGAGGGTTATTGAACAGAATATTTATCTGAATTGGAGCATATATCAGTCAGCTATACTGAGTTGTGCAGCTATACTGGGTTGTGCGGCAAGGTTTTGGTAGCAAGGAGGGGGGACAGGGCTACAGAGGTGGCCTCTGTGAGAAGCTGCCAGAAGCTTCCCTCATGTCTGACAATGAGCCAGTGCCAGCTGGCCGGCCAAAGCCAAGCCCATCAGCAATGGTGGTAGCACCTCTGGGATAAAGTATTTAGGAAGAGGAAAAAAACACTGCAACAGCAGCCATAGAGAGGAAACAACTCTGCGAACAGGCACTGGAGCAGAGATTCCCCTGCAAAGCATGGTGGAGAGCATGGTAAGGCAGGTTGTAACCCTGCAGACCATGGAGGTCCATGGTGGAGCAGAGAAACACTTGCAACCCATGGACAACTTCATGCTGAAGCAAGTGAATGCCCGAAGGAAGCTGTGACTCTTTGGGAAGCCTGTGCTAGAGCAGGCTCCTGACAGAAACAGCCCAAGGAGAGAGAAGCCCATGCTGGAGTAGGTTTGCTGACAGGACTTGTGACCTTGCGGGTGACCTGTGGTAGAGCAGCTTGTTTCTGATGGACTGCACTCTGTGGAAGGGACCCGTGCTGGAGCAGTTCATGAAGAACTGCAGACCAAAGGAAGAATCCATATTGGAGAAGTTCATGGAGGACTGTCTCCTGTGGGAGGAACCCCACGTTTCTGAAGAGCCTTCCTGTTTGAGATAAGCAGTCAGTCAATAATTAGAATCTAGAAGAAATAAGCACTTATGTGAAACAACTGGCTTGGCCCAAAGCTATGGGAATGGAAATGGGAGAGTTTTTGAGCCATTTTTGTTTCAGCCTTTTTCAAGGGCCATCAAATGGAACATTTTTTGCAAAGACTGTCTCTACTCTGTGGCTCAGCTAGAGGTCAGGAACACATGGCAATCTGATACATGTTGAGGTCAAACAGCTAGGACAGGAGATGGATTGCTAAACCTTAATTTGACAGCAGGTTCTCAGATCTAAGTGACATAAGCTTGAAACAGGTACCTCAGCTTGTAGTAAGAAAACAGCTACTTGTGTTTTTTCTGTGTATCGATGACCTGTCCAGTTATATGTCATCTGTCCTCTTGTGTCAATCCTGTCTCCCTTTCCCCGTTGTCATTGTCTCTGTTGTGTCCCCTCTACCTGCCTCCATTACTATTTTCTTCACCTATTCCTTTTAAGAATTCTTTTTTCAAAGTTATTCCATAAGCCAGTGTGACATTTTAGAACAATGACCCTGCTTTTGACACACTTAGGTGTGAAAAATTGCTATAAAAATACATACCAACATGTTTGAAACTCAGGAACCATAGCAGTGGAACGTGAAGGGATATTACTCTAAAAAGGCAGGCAATTGAACTTCTCAGCCTTAAGCCACCAAATTCAAAGCAATGTTTAACTCTTTGGTCTCCTAGCTCAGCTGTATTTGAATGCATAGTTTTCACCATACAGACTAAAACTGCTTCATTGTTTACATGTTCATATTTAAATTACTAAGGAAACAGAGCGACCTTCCATGCTACTCTATAACAGGAACATGCACTTAACAGTAGGATATTAGTAAAGTCTGGTTGCAATTGGAACAAACCCCCCCGGGCATTCATATCCTGCTTATGGGGAGTCTGCTAAAATCAACCAGAAAAAGCTTTTGTAAAGTTTCAAATGATTCTAAAAGGATTTATACCTTCATTACGAAGGAAAAAAATAGTGAAAACCATAGTTTTAAATTATTTTGGATGGACGGGGGAGTATGGCAAATCTATAACAAGCATCCAGCAATATTTTTAACAATCTGTATTGCATCCAGATGCTGTAACTCAATTTAATGCCATCAATTTAACGTTAATCAAAATGAGGTACATGAGAACAGTAGGAAGAAAATGGGAGAGAAACCTTTCAGGTTTGACTTCAGAGCTCTTGCCTAGCTTAGTTTATATCTCTGGTGAACAGTTTCTTGTGACTCTATTTATAGCTGCAGTTTCGGCTGAGCTGCTTTTTATAAAATGGGCTTGCTATCTCTTTGTGCTCGGACTAAATTACAAAAAAAGTACTTGCACAGTGGCAAGAGGTCTCTGCGTAGGAAGCTGATGTAAGGCAGCTATTGGATTTTCAATTCCACTGCTCGCTTACGCTGCTCTAATTTGGCTCGTGCTACAGAAAGAAGAGGATATTAATTGGTAGAGGGACATTATTAGATAAGCAGATGGAAATTGTCACAAATGTTTAAAAGAAACCCCACAGAAGTCTGCAGATTATAAATGCCTCCACTCTGCACTTGCAAAGAAGCAGTAGTCCGTGTTATTCGGTGGATTAGTGATGGGAGAGTAGCAGCAACACAGTAGGAATGAGACTTTTGTAGGCCTGGCTCCAAAATACCTGAAACAATCAGTTGTGAAGATTTCTGGTACTCTGAATGTTGGAGGTTTTAAAATAAATTTGGGATGTTCGGTAAAATTCCAGGTGCCTGGAAGAATGCTGTTGTGAAAGTCCTAACCAAAAGATACTGGTAGCAATAATAATTGTAATGCTGTACTTACAGCACAATAGTTCTACGACTGTGGTTGCAGAAAACAAACCAAACCAAGCCCCTCACAGATCTCTAAGAGGCACGGTAAGAAGCAGCACAGGCATAGTTACGTGTATGTATTAAACCGGGATATCTGTGGGGTGAACCCAGGTACTGTTAGGGCAGAGCAGTTTTACAGTCAGTCTGAGATTTGCACAGAGGAGATGCTTACTTTCAGTGCTCCCAACACAAGTGTGTGAGTTTTCCAGTCGCATTGCCTGAAATGGCTGAGCATCCCGTTAAAACCTGTGCTCGAGTGGGTGAGGAGCTGCTGGGCAAAGAAACCAAGGTCCTCAAGATCTGGGATCCTCATTCTGGTGGAAATTCCATGCTGCAGTGTGTTTTTATTGAACAAAATTTTTTATTCAGCAAAAAAACTAGTACCTTTCAGCCAAGCTTTGCTCTAAGCACCCACCCCAGCTTCCAAGGACACAAGGGACCAGGGAGCTGGCCTGAGAGTGGGTGATGCTGGAGCCGCTGCTCAAAACCGGGACCAAAACCCCAAGGCCGAGTGTCCGGGAATGCACATTTCAGCCTTAACACCGCTCTGTGGAACGCCCAGAGTCCCGGAGCACCGGAGCCCAGCCACGACCGAGGGTCTGTTCCTGCCACGCCGCCCAGGCTGCAGGCCGGGGCCGGGCGGGGCCGGGCCCGGTGCCCGGCGGAGCGTTGCCGGGCGACGGCGGCCGCCCCGCAGCATGGCCGGCCCCGGCCCGTGGCCGCCGGGCGCGGGAGGGTCGCGGTGGGCAGAGGAGGCTCTCGGTATCGCGGCGGCAAGGAGGCGGCCTGCCCTCGCTGCCTTCTCCGCCTTCAGCTTCATCCCGCCCAGACGGGAAGGGCCTCCGGAGCTCAGCTATTTCAACCGGGCGGCCAAGGTGAGGGGGGGGAAGAGAGCGAGGCGGGGACAGCCGGAGAGCCTCTCGGGATCAGAGTGACAAGCCTTCCCCGTGGGTCTCTGCGCAGCATAGAGACGTTATTCTCCGTCCCTCTGCAAGGGCTCGGCCCTCATCATGAGGGACCTGGTCAGGCAGGTGCCTAAAATCATCGTAGAATAGTTTGGGTTGGAAGGGACTTTAAAGATCACCTAGTTCCAACACCCTTGCCATGGGCAGGGACACCTTCCACTGGACCAGGTTGCTCAGAGCTCCATCTAACTTGGCCTTGAACACTTCCAGGGATCCACCACTTCTCTAGACCACTCGTGCCAGTGCTTCACCACCCTCACAGTGAAAAATATCTTCCTAATATAGAAATGCTGAACATTAATCTTGAGCTAGCCTAATGCCAAAATAGCAGGTTTCATCTTCATAGGCCTTTGCAAAATATGTTTGCTACTTGTGGATGGCCAACGAGGGTAAAGTCTTTTACTGGACCGCAAGAGAAGGCAGAGACATGGTTTGTCAAGGATTGAGGACTGACAGGTCATGTGGTATCAATGAAATGTGAGGCAATCCACATGTGCAATCCAACCCCGAGTGTCACTGGGGTTGGATTGCAGCACCTGTGGTTTTTCTGGTAACACACACTTTTGGGGATTCTTTAACAAGAAACTTCTCCATTTCCAGATGAGGCAAAAAGTTTTCAATGTGCCTTGCACAATTTTTCCATACACTGAGCTTTAATAATGAAAATCGATAGAGCTACTCAAAACAATAACATCATTTTATGCCTCAAAAACTGAATGCTTCTGAAGGTGTTACACTGACACTTAACACATACAAGTCAAGGAGGCTCACTCCTTACTCTCTGCTGGATTATATCACCCTTGTTCCTCATTCTCTGTCCTCATGTTTAACATCAGAAATGAAAAAAATCTTACACCTTCAGCCTCAGCTGAGTGATACTTCCTGGATGGCAAACTTTTCTCTCTCGAAAGTGTCATGAGACATTGAATTTAACACCCTTTTCCTCAAAAAAATTACCCTTAAAAATTTCTGAAATGTCTATTATATCAATATAATATAGTATTATTATGGCAATGTATAGTTATTTATAACAATAAATACACCCCATATATTTATCCCGTTCCTGCTCAAGTGACAGGCTGCTGAACGTGCCAAGCACTGGGCAGTGCTGACTGGTGATTTGTGAGTTTATATTTTGTGTGTCCCTGGGATGTGGGCAGGGTGCAGACCGAAGCACAGTGTTGGGCATTAAAGGAATTAGGACAAGAGGTCACGATTTTCAGCTCTGCCAGGGGACGTTAAGTTGGATATTAGGAAGAAATTTTTTATGGAGGGAGTAATCAGACATTAGAATGGAGGGAGGTGGTGGATTCACTGTCCCTGGAGGTTTTTAAGATGAGACTGGATGTGGCACTTAGTGCCATGGTCTAGTAACCACAGCAGTGCTGGATCAAAGGTTGCGCTTGATGATCTCAGAGGTCTTTTCCAACCTGGTTGATTCTATTCTATTCTATTCTATTCTTAAGATGAACAGCAAATTTCCTGCATTGACCAGGTGGCCCTGCTAAACTCTACTCTACAAGTAGAGTTGTAATGTCAGACTCTTTTGTGTTGATTCCAGCATCGCCTTGGGATGGTGCTGTGAGCCAAAGGTGAGCGAGCACAGTTGGTGCCCCATGCTTAACAAACATGATAGGGAGAGCACAACAAGATTAAGGCTAGAGCAAGTCAAAGGGCTGGCATGGTGCACTTGGGGCTGGTGGAGCTCACAGTCTACCCAGTCTGAACAGAATTAGCAACCACATAGTAGAGCTTTTGCTTACAGTATAGTCTGCTTTCACACTCACGATGATTTGGTTTGTGGAAAATGCTGCTCCAGTAGCATGGAAAACAAACATGATAACAGCTGTTTAATAGATTTCTTCACAGCCCAGGCCTTGGCCACAGGGGAGGAAACAAGCAGATTCAACCCATTCTTCTGCACAATTAAGGAATTAAATAATTTGGGGTTTTTTTTATTTATACAGCAAAATAATTTCATTCCTTTTTTCAGCTTAAATACCTAAACCAAACTGTGTATCAGAGACTGAAGCAGAAAAAATAGGAAGATGATTTGCTCATCATGTGACCATGAACCAGAAATTCCTGCCTTTTAATCCCTTGGCTGACAGTTGCTCCCTCTATTGTTTTACATGTTACTGTAGCCAGTTTGCCTGATGTTTCCTCTTCTGAGCTGTGGAGAAGGCCATTACTTATTTTATGTGTGTCTGGAATATTACTGAATGCTTGCAAAGCACTTACCTTTAGTAGCACTACACAGAGGATGCCCACCCCGAGTGCATATTTATCGTCTGCTCTGCATGACTCACTTGCTCAGAAAGGTTTAAGAAACAGCTCAATACCACCACCAGCAGCCAGGTCAACTAAGTTATCATTTAATAACAAAGAGAAACAGTAGCAGAGAGTTATCAGTGTATTGAGAACAGAACTGTTGCCTCTACACATCTGGCAGAAAATCTTAGATCATCTGGGAGAGAGCTAGCTTTTCACATAACAGGCTGGCTGCCTGTCTTTGAGTTCCAGAAAGAATGAGTTTTCTGCTCTGACACAAGTAAAAATAACGGACAAATAATGCCACATGAATAAAAACAAAGAGCAAATAACACTCCTGGTGGTGGGCACAAATTGGATGCTAACTGAAATTCTGAATGAAACTGGTAGCATGGAGAGTAAAGGAGAAGTAAGGAAATAAGAAATAATAATAATCATGAAGGTGACACATCAGGTGCAGGATGCTCTTGAATGTGACTGAAAATCTCTGAGGCTTGATGGTTTCTGGGAAATGAAGGGGTAGATAGGTTAAATACCAAATAATCCCTCCTCATGGCAGAACCAAGTAATGGAGGTATCTTTACAAATTAAGCCTGTGATTACAGCAGTGTCTTACTAGTGCTCTTAACTATGGTCTTCTTTTAACGGAACCATTATAGCCTTCTTGACTTGCCCTAACTTGACTATTTTTGAAGGATTGCACTGTAAATTGTAAGACTCAAAATACATGAACTAGAGAGGGGAAAAAGCCCAACAAAATGCATCATTGTTTTAGTCAGCCATGCACAAAGACGGTGATGGATTGATGTTTAACTGAATATGGACCTTTTAATGAAGCTCATTAACATATGACAGCATATTTCAGTAGGGGATTTTGCTTTTCCCTTGAAAACTCTTTTTGTTTTTGAAATTCCTTTGATTCCATTCATGACAACTTGTTGAATGGATTCCACAAATGCCTTTGTTAGCAGGTCAGATCTTTAATGTTGCTTCTTTGGATACACCTATGTCAACAGTTATACAATTATATTCTGTCTTGGAGTGTGCTATATTTTCATGCATGACATATGTATGTCACTCATACCACTGGTTCACAGAATTACCACTGTGGCATGTTTCAGAACTGTTCTCAGTTCTGCTTTAATCAGAAATTAAACGATGATTATACTGCAGGATACCTTTGTGCTTTTCATTCCAGATTAATTTGGAAACTGCCTGTTTTGCTTTTACATAATTTGCCAGTTCAATTGACAAATATATGAACTTAAGAAGAAGAATATTAAGTTCAGAAAATGAAAGCAAAGAAAGCAGTTAAGTTTCCAAAAGTTACAACAGACTGGGGCTGGGGGGAGGGGGGAGGTGGGATGTGGAAATTGAAGTAAATTGCCACAAGGGAAATTTCAGAGATGACTAGACTTAAAAAAAGGTATCGTGTCATCAGGCAATTTTGCAAACTATTACAAAGGAGTGGCCCAAACTTGCTAATAAGCTCAGTAATATTACAGTTGTCATCATCTAATACAATATGTGCACCATTTAAGTATTGATTTGACTACATATATTCTGTAATCTGTAAAGTTAAGCAATGCTGTGAATTAGCCACGTTTTCCCCTTTTCTCAAGACAGAACATGTTTTCACCTATGACACCATTTTTAGAATACCAGAAGGTTACAACAAGTATCTTCCTCGCTGTGACAGAAAACACGCAAAAGGTCATGGTCTCAACATCAATGAGGAGGTAACCCTTTGATGAATTTGTAATTATCTTTGTTAAAGTTGATTTTTATTTTTCTGACGTGGCTAGGCACTACAGGCATTGTTTTACCCTTTATAGTGCAGCCTATGTGGTAGGAAAGGAATTGGAAGGAGGACGTCATTGTGCTCAGCCTGGAGGTTTAGAAGAAAGCATTAGCCCATGAAGACACTTGAATTAGCTCTTGTTCTTTGGCATCCTGAAGATTTCCAGGTGACAAGACATATGCAAGTTAAAGCACAGGGAAAGAGGCAAACCCTCTGTTACAGAGTTTAGGGAGAATTCTGAATGTCTGTACCTCTCAAGAGTGGTAGTTCAGGTGCTCCTGCAGCTATTCCTGTGATGCTTGAAAACTTTTCTCCCTGAGAGGACTGGACTCAGAGGCCCTGATTTCACTACTGTCCTCTGACACCCACCCTCCCTACACCAGCATTTGCTGTGAGAGCCCAAGCTTCTGAAGCTGGTGAGTTTGTTATGGAAACTTACACCAGATTGCCCTGCAGGAAGGAAATTCATTGGGAGCTACTGCAGAGGAGTGGTCAATCAGAACACCATGGACATGCCTTGAAAAGAATGGGCAAAGTATTCAAGGTCAGCAGAATCTGGGTTTGATGTGCAGCCCAATAGCTAAATACAGCCATGGTTTTACACAGCTGCCTTGAAAACAGAAATACGATAATATATACACATAAATATATATGTATGTATTTTTTCCATGCAGTGTCTGAATAATACAACTACATACGCAAGTGTTTATGTATCTATTTATACACACACACACACACACACACAAACTCACCCACACACAGAGGGAGAGGCTGCCAAAAATCAAATGAAGTGTAACCTCTGTGTGCTATTGGCCTCAAAATCCCAAAGGGTTCATGGGATGTAAAGTGATGGGTAGACTAGGGATGGCTGTCTGCCTTGATGATTATATATGATAAGGAAGAAGGAAGAGAAAGACAAAAGTTAAAATTACTCTAATTGCTGTGTAATAAAATTGTTGTTATTTTGTAACAAAGGCCACTGCTTGTGATTTGTCTCACTAGAAGCCATATATGCCAGATATCTCAGCGCAAGTGCGTAGCCATAATACCCTTCCACTCTTATCAGACAGTGCAGGCAGTATTAGATGCTCCCAAAGGAATCCCAGGAGTGCCCATTACCACCCTGTGCTCATGCCTAGTAAACCTGTGAGGCCAATCTGTCAACTGTAATCTGTGTGAGGCTAAAAGGCATGTGAGTGACGACTCCAATTAGAAATTAAGTTTTTTATTTCAACAAAACAAAGATAACTTTCCTCCCTCACTACCAAGCCCAACCCCAACTGGGAAATTTGTGTAGAAGGTTTAGTAATGTAAAGTTCAGATTTTTTACTGAGCGCTTGCATCAACAAAACTCACTTTCCTACCAGTTTTCTTCCTAAAGCCAGAATGGGCCAGAATTCATACCAGCTCTGCTGGGAAGTGCACACTAGGGATTCTGTCTGAACAGGTGTCCCTTAATCCAACCCTTTAATTAGCATGGAGACACATCAAACCCACACCTGTTTAATGCTACATGATCCTGCTGTATGTGATGACACCCAACACTGGATGTAACCATAACTAAGTGCAGTCATGTACTCAACTCCTTCTCTTTAATTATCATTGTGGCCCTCACAGACTTTATATAACTATATTATAAAATATAATAAATAAAAATACCACAATCAACATCTTTCTAGTACAACACTGAAAGCAGAAAGATTGAATCCACCACAGTACACTACTTTACTTGAAGTGGAAAAAAAAATAAAAAATGCTGCAAGTAAGCCCCTCATTTCCTGCAGAGCCTGGGTGCACACAGGGAATTCAAGAGCACAGTCACAGATACTCGGTTTAGCTCCATGCAGCACAGTAACTGCAGCAGCGTGTTTGCACAAGGTTGCCATTGCTGATTTCAAGTGTTAGCAGTGCTAGAATTACACACTGCGAAGGCGTTTAGCAGGACGCTTCCCAGCCAACTGTTGGAAAATCTGAAATCCGCTGAATGCCAAACCCACAAAGATAAAATGCCAGTGTGCACAGTCAGTGCTGTGCTACTGAGGATGCCGAAAATTGATTCTTATTTGTTTAAAAGGAACACAAACTATTGAAATTACATACTGCTGCCTATGATTAGCGTTGTAAACCCTGTATTGCTAGCAAAGTCTTTCTCGATGGTACAAAGACTTTGTCATTTCTCATTTTTCAACATTTATCCACAAATAGGGCAGGGGAAAAAACGATCTTAATTTTGCCTGCTGCTCTTTTTGACTTGATTTTCATTCTCGTGGAGTTAAAAGTTGGTGTACTGAATAGTTTTTAATAGGATAGAGTAAGGTGGGTAGGAGGACTGGGGGACGAATGGTTGTTTTGTAATAGGCTTTTCTCTTGAGGTTTCTTCGGGATTTAAAAAAAAAAATAGTGTTAACAGCATCTTCTCAAGAATCTCAGGTTCTGTTCATGAGTCTGGAAATGTCTCTCAGCTGACTGCCCTGCTATGAGACCCCTCCAATCTGTGGTCCCCCGTTGCATCCTCACAGGACCCAAGTTCTGATTTGGCTCAGACTTGTGTCTGTTGTAGCAAAGAAGTAATTTGTTTGCACTTGAACTGTGGTGTGGCATCTGCATTTTGATTTTCCTTTTAGATACTATTTATATTATAAGACTAGATAATCACATCGGGGACCAAGGCTTACTGTATTAGCCAGTGCACAAACATACAAGCAGCCTGATAAACTCGAGACCTTTGGCTAGGGAAAAACAAACAAATCCTGTCTTTCCCTTCTGACTCCATAGCTCCCCATTGCTGTAGCACAGGAAGGAACTGCAGATTTCAGATAGTGATTGCACAGTCACTTAAAGTGCAGCTAAGAACAAGCTTAAAATAATCTTTTCTTAGGTTAATTTTCATCAAGTCTACTTCCTATCATTGCAGTTATTCCTGTAATCTTACAGATACAAGCATTTTTAGTAAAACCTTTCATTGTGCAGAATTAAAGTAGTATATGCTTTATTGCCTTCAGGGAAAGCTTGCATGGACTAGTGGTTGCTCAGGGTTTTGATTTAGGCTTTGATTTTTTTTTATGCTGTGCTTTCACTGAATTGTGTAAGCAGGGTAGGTGTTGCTGTAACACAGGACACAAATGTCTCCCATTTTTCAAATGAATCATGCAAGTCAGTGCACAAGAAAAATAATAAAAATAAAATCTGTGCTTTTCAGTACCATAGCATTTAATTTGCCAGTAATCATATGGTAATCGTGTGTGTACGTATGTGTGTAAAAAGTTATCAGTCCACAGCTCCATATCTTATCATCATGTCATCTAGTGATACACTAATGGTTTATTCATATACATAGAAAACTAGGGCAGGGATGGAACAGTAAGGGTGCAGATCACTGCTAAATAAATATACATCCATATAGCAAGTGCTGTACAGCTTTGTCAGTTATTTTGACCCTGGCCACAGCATATTTAGCATTAGAAAACTGCCAAGCTTTCTATTCAGTTATTTTTTTATAAGATGACTTTTATATTTTCACAGGAAATGGCAAGACCTGTTCCTGTGTTGTCATCTTCAGAGTATGGGAAACGTGTAAACAAGCCCTTAGAGCAGCCGACCAAAGAACATGCAAGGGCTAATCACCTCCATGCAGCAATATACGGGGAAAAGCGCAGCACTCGCTTATTGGAATAACCTCCAAGACTGGATCCATGTTAAATCTCTTGCATCTGTCATTGCCAGCAACATTTATGTGAAAAAAAAAAACACATCAAAAAGCAATATGGTGCTTCTGCCTTTTCCTCTACATTTTAGTTAATGAAAATTATCTGAATTAAAAATAGGATGAAAGAGCAGCTGTACTTCTCCTCATGCTAATTAAAATGCATGTCTTCTCCTTACATTCTCACAAAAATCTCATGAACAGCAGCACCAACAAGAGCTGAACATTTTAGGCAGTAAAACTGCAACTGAGACCTGTTGGGTCAAAAGCTGATTCTGCAATTCTAGGCACTGCTTCTACGCAACTATTCACAGACTTAACATTTAAGCAAGCTTGTTCCTCAAGGTATCAGTGGTCACGAACTTCTTAATCCTTATGATTTTGCTACAGAATTGTGCATCATCATTTTATCTGCACAACAGCTGAAACGGAGATTCAGCTCAGAATTTTCTAAAATGGATGGGCTTACCTATGAATGGGCAAATAAAGAAGTGATCTACTTCCAGAAGTGCTTCCAGTTCCAGTAGGCTTCAAGTGGAAGTCAAGTTAAAAGAACTTCTGAGCACTTACCATTTGAATAGACAAAATCTGGGTTTAGTTGATTTCAGACATTCATTTCACTGACTTTCACTATAGGAATGGTGTCTGACAGATTGATCTGACAAGAAAAACCATCATTGGTTCTGTATCCAATGCTGAAAAAAAGGGAAAAAAAGTAATACTAGCAGAACAAGCACTAAATAGAGCAAATGCCTAAACTTCCTTATTGCCTTGTATTCTCACTGAATCCAGTACTAAAGTTTTAAGGTAATTTCAGGAGGAGTTTCTCCTGCAGCATATGCATCAGTTTGGTTCTCAAGAGCCATTGATCCTGCTGTTGTTTAAAGCTGAGGCAGTATTGTTTGAAAAGGAACAACAACCAGATTGATCATGCCAAAATAAGGACTGGAAGTCCACAGCTTTGACTGACACTAGTTTTGTTAGTACTTACACACAGGAAACCTATGTCATTTTTGAACACAGCGAGACTTCTAGTGAAAAAATAACAGAAGCAAAAAACTTCTTAATGTGGGGCCTGGACAAGTAATAAATTAGGCAATCAATAGCACTTGTTTGACATGGTGAGAAGCAGAGCACATAGAGCAGCCCATTCAGAGAGGTGTTTGTTACTTTCGTTATTTATTACCTGCAAGTTCCTCTGTACTCAATGGACCAGGGACAAGAGGACATTAACTGCTATATTCAACAATAAATATTTCATTAAACAAGTCCAGCAGCATTAAATGAAAGGAATCAAGGTAAGAACAGTCAGAAGGAAATGTTTTCTAATAATAGAATGGTTTTTCAAAAATCAGTATCAAATGTATACCAGTAAAGAATGAGATGGAATACGGCCACATTCTTGGCAGGTTATTTTTAGTTTGGGACAGTCAGTACAAATTGCTTCTTATAAGTAGCCTTACTATATTTACATACCATCTGTGTTTGAAAAACTACTGGAAATCAAATTTGTTTGAGAACACCACCACCTTCTGGCCTGTGCGATAAATAGGCACCACCACTTCATTCACCAGAGAAAATTTGAGTCATCAAAAAACACCTGAGTTTTCCCATCTCATTTCTTTGCTTGCCTCACCCCCTTCTCATCCTTCCTCACTTTTGAAGGCCTTTCAGAGGTTGTTCCTCTGACTACTTGTTTCTCATTCAGTTCTGAGTGGTTGACTTCTCCCTTCAGTGCTCACTGTCAAAAGAATACCTTGACAAATTCTTCTGTATTAGGTATAAGTTCCTTATAAATGTCTGTAAAAACATTTCCTCTATTCTCCTTCAATTTCTCTTTTGCTAGGATGATGAAGTGTAAGGTTATTGATGTTCTGAGCTTACTGTTACACCATTGGAAAACATTTCATTACCTCTTGGTGCTCTCTCACCTGTCTGCACTGATATCCTACTGTAAGGGTTTTATACGTGCAACAAACTATCACGAACAGAATGCACAGCATGACACAGTGGAAATCATATTCTGCATCTCGATTTTGCATCTGGTAATCTCCAAGGATTGTTGGGACAATTGACACACCTGAAATTCACAAATTATTAACAGTAGCCTCAGAAGGAAAAAAGGCCACACCCTGTATCTATTGGTAAAATACACAAAATGTCAATGATGTAAAATTTTTGCCTTTATTGTATCAAAACATAACACCTAAATATCAAACTAGGTGATGCTGGGAATTCTGCTTTCTACAAATAAATAATAAGCTCACCTGAAAATGTGTTTTACGTGACAGTTCATCAAGTATACATAATATGATCAGAACTAAAGCTGTGTTGTTTTCCCTTCATCCATCTGCAAAGCAACATATTGACCCAAGTTGGGGCACACTTGTTCCGGATGAAGTGGTTACTGGTTCTGGTTCTCAGTTCCAGTATTTCTACTCATACATAAAAAAGGACTGCCACAGGACATAGTTCTTCTGAGCTTCAGAGCGTAGAGTTTCTGTAAACTGAAGGAACTTTGGAGGGCACATGTGACCCTATTTAAACAGTTTAGCTAAAACTGCCACCAAAGACAAAACTACAAACAGAATATATCCAGAACATTGGGTGCCCCCACAGAGACAGTTGGCAAGTCCATTATCCTGTGGCAGCTGTTACTTTACAAAGTAAAGCAAATCTTTTTTTTATTAAAAGCGCTCCCATTTTCTGTAAGGCATTGTTACTTATTGAACAGCATTCTACATCTGTTAAAAGCAATAAGCCAATACTGCTTCTGCAACTACTGCAAATTTTAGCTTCAGGAAAGATTCGGAAAATTACACAAACAGCTATAAGTAAATTGCACAATTTCTTCTTATACTGCCAAGAAAAGCCCCAGTTAGTAGGTAGCATGGCACATTCTTTACATTCAGACTGGTCAGTATCCTTGAATAGTCTCGTGTCTGTTTGCAGCTGCGAATTAGAATGAGTGAAATACAAGGCAAAAGCAGCACTGACTGTCTGGCACTCACATCTGTCAACTTATAATAAATACTGACACAAAACTTAAAAAAATATGATACTCTTTATTACTCTTTACATGTCAATTGTTCCAAATATTGGAAGGTTTCAAATTCAGAAGCTCAAATTATCTGAGGTGGAGTTATTTAGAAAACACCATTTTTCTTCCATGCACAGTTTTTACGCTCTGTAGTACAGGAGGTCAACCTGTGATTTAGTGGTATTCTCCAGTGTCATCTGCCGAGTCCGTATGTATGAGGAAAGATTTTTTTGTGCAGATATTCTGCCATTTTCCTGCAATTTTCTAGACTCTCTATCTCAAAATACGGAATCTGGAAACAAAACAAAAATGATTGCTGGAAATACCTTTTAATAAACAACTGGGTAAGAGAGATGTTCATTAAGCAAATGAAAAATTACACATCGAAGATTTTTCTGCTTTAAAATGAAACATTTAATCTTAAGCGTATTATTGATCTGCAAATCCCCTGAAAAGAGATTATTGTAAAACAAAGAGTGAAATCCATTACAGTTTAAACTAAGTTAGATATTATGGAGTTAGGCATATGTAATAAGTGATTGTAAATGGAAAATAAAATCTTGAAAAACTAAAAGTATGTTTAAAGGTAAAAATACCTCTACTTAATTCAACAGGCAAAATAAAGATATACTTGTTGTGAACATTTTATTTACAATACAAATCAGTTTGGGGTTTTTTTAACTCTTCCTTTTAAACCCCAAATTCAAACCTTTTAAAAAAGAATTTAATTAAAAATGCCAATTCTACAGAACTCTTACACAACATTTGCCTGTAAGTCAAGACTTGAATTGATCACTGCAGAGATGTAATCTTTCAAAAAGCCACTATTTAGCAGAAAACACAGACAGAATACACTAAGTGATCCAAGGAAGAAAAAAAGACCTTCTGTACACCCTCAAAGAGGCAAAAGCTAAGCAGAGAGAACATAATATAGTAAGGACAAGACTACATCTGCCTTGGAAATTACTTGAAACTAGTTTTAAGCATTGTAAAATAATTTTTTACATGTTTATATAGCCAGAGCAAAAGCAAATTACTGTCTTTGGACTTTACCTGCACAACTTCATAACCAAGTAACTGAAGATGTCTCTGTTTAATAGCTTCTTCTCCCAACAGATTGTGGCTATTAGCACAAAATCTATTTTGACCATCAACACAGAGGGCAATTCTAAAATCAAGCATAAGTGTAGTATGAAAGAAAAACTCCCAACAACCACTTATTTAATCACAAATACTGCAGTTCCTAAGAAGCATGAAACAATACCTCCCTTCTTACTTCCTTATATCACCTAGAATCAGATTTTGCAGGATGGGAGTTACCTAGTTCAGGACAATTTAAATCACTCAATATTAGGGCAGGAGCTGAAAGCCTGAAGTTTAGTGAAACTGATCTGAAAAGCCTTTTTTTTGCTCTGAACAAAAGTTACCATACAAGTTAATGAGAGATTGATATTTTTAATACTACCATTGGTAAGCTGTTTTGAATTCTTTTAGAAGGAAGAATACACAAAAAACTTGCCTCAGCTTGAAAGCATTTCAGCAGCTAAATTTAACTTACTAGTTTACCTGTTAAGTCCATTACACTTCAAGTCAAAGTTAAGTTTAAGCTAAATCTGTTTAAGTTAAACCTGTATGTATGATTGGCAGCATCATGGATTATAACTAAATTTTTTCTCCTTGGTTTCTATATCTACTGTTAAAAAGTTGCTTAATTTTCAGTATGTTAAGTATATTGTGACCTTATTTACAGATGAAAACTGCTATTTCAAAAAAATAGCAAAGTCCATTCTTAAGCATTTAAGCATGGGATTTTTGAAAAAATCTGTATTAGTCTCTGAGTCTTGTGAAGGTTAAGCTGGAGGAAGCATAACCTTTTCCAAGTATTTTGCTTTATTCACAGAACTGCTGTTGCAAATAACACAGGGAGGTTGCTTAACCTTATCTAAGGTTTCTCAAAATAACCCTTGTTTAATATATTTTTTAAACACCTATGCATTTGTCAATTAAAACCCCCAGCATCTGTAGCAAATATCCTCATTACACAGGATTCCTTACAGAAGTAAATTTGTGAACTAGCTTAAACTATATTAAATCTATGCAAATACACTTGATTAAAATTTAGGTTTAATTTGAAAATGAATTACAGAAGATCTAAATACATTACTAGAGGCCAAACAGGATCACTTGATCCTGACTCTCACCGGGTAAAGAGACTAATTGCCTGACACCACACAGTCAGGTGGCAAAACAATAAGCAAAAAGCACAGATTGTTAATTTTGTCCTTTTGCCAGTGGTTTTAGTGTGAAACCTTAACTTAGCTGAAGTCAATGAAAAAACTCCAAATAGTTTAAATTTTGCCAATGTTTGCCAGTGTTTCACCATGGATGCTCTTTGTCAATGTTAACCAACATTTTACCAATGGTTTCTTTTATTCTCTTACCGTTTGTGTACCTCTTCACGTTGGGCCACAGGCAATACAAAACCTTCCTCATCTAATTTAATCTCGATATCTAGTACAAATGAAAAAACAAGTGGCATTAAAACTCATTCATATAATGAACTGTTTATTCTAATTCTCATCCTCTCAGTCTTTGTTTTATAAAATAACTAAATACTATCACAATTCTTTTTTTTTCTGAATCACAAAGGCTTGCAAAAGATGTGTGTAGACTTAAAACAAATGATTGATAAACAGCAACACTTCAGCCTTTCCTACTGCTAACCAGCAAATTAGTATTCCAAGTCCACTAAAAACCATAATGTAGTCAAATGGCACCTTGCTGCTGTGGTTAGGGCCTCTGGAATTTGAGGGCTTTGTAGAGAGTCTCTCTCTCTCTCTCTCTCTGCCCCCATCCTTTACTTTTCTCATTAATTCCCTAGTTTCATAGGTTATGTCAATTTGCAAACATGAGTTTTGAACCTAAACCCTGCCAACTTCAACACCCAGGTAGAAGTTGAAGGCAGAAAAAGTCTGGAATCATCCCTCTCTTTTATTTTTTTTTTTTTTAAATCCCTCTGACATCCATGGCATCCAAGAGGCCCTTCCCTCAACATTGTATTATCATCCAACCCTCCTGGGCACACATCCTTCCTCATCACTACCATCTCTGTTTCCTTTCCTGCCTCATGAAACACTATTTTGCTCACTCCTCTCTTTCAGCCCACAAACCCCCACTAACTATATGTAATCAGTTGTTCTTGCTGAGGGGAAAGAAGCCCAGCAGGGCACAAGGCTGCCCACCTTCCAGTTCTTCCTTTCTCTACTCACCACTAAAGTGGGGAGAGCACACAAGTGGCACTGCCTCATTTTGCTTTACATTATACAAATTGTTTAAAGGATAAGGAGCTGATAGTAAATATACAGAATGCAACAGTTAGCAGCTATTTTCAGTACAGACAGGCTGCGTGAATTCCAAGAAATGCTGTAGTTCTTTTCTCCCCCTTTTCTTCTTTCTGACTGTAAAAATGGATTTAGTTAAAGTTCCCAAGATGTTTCCCCATTTCAGACCTTCTACAGAGTTTTGTATTCCAGTTTACTTTTTCTGTATTTGCAGAATTTAGAATGCTTACAAAGGGAATTAAAGTTTTGGCAGGATAAACTCCCATTTAATTACTAATCTAAAGAAATGTTACTTACCAACTACATAGAAATATGGTGTTGATACTTCTGATGCAAAATATATTCTTTTTTTTAGTAAATAAAGTAATCCAGTCTTCACCCTTTTAAGGAGGTGAACATCACAAGACCTGTGAGGCATCGGAAAGGCCTTTACTTGATACTTTGGAAGGAGTTTCGGACCCTACATAAGGACAGAACACCAAATCAAACAAAAGAAAAAGGAGATAACATTTTTGTAATTAACTCATTAATGTAGCAAAATGTGTTCTGTGCATTTCAAAGTCAAGTCTGTTGAGAGACCTACAGTTTGAGGTACGATCTGCTGGAAACTTAAAATCCCCCAAACAACCACCAGAACTCCCTCATCAAGCTTCTGCACTGTCATGCTGAATATGCTCATGAGAAATGCACAACTGTTTCCATTCCTCTCCAGTCAGGCCAACATCAAAGTGTGCCTGATCTCTTTGTGCTTTGCAACTTCACAAGCCAAACATAGAAACAAAACAGCTGTTGGAAAAGTATTTGGAAATACAAAAAAGGTACTTTAATAACTTAAGAGTTAAGTTAGTTCTGTCAAACACACAAATATATCAAGTCAATCAATCAGGCAGAAATGCTTCATATTTTTACCAAGAGAAAAAAAGCTACTATTTTGTCCATTTCGAATATTTTTATGGGAAAGACAGTCCTCAACTAATTATAAAAAGGGTCCCAGTGAACTTATCACCTCTTGTTAACATCAATTCTGGTTTCATGTGTACTGTACCTCATAAAATGGGCACTCCAGGGTGACAGTCAGAAAAAGCTGGGTTAGCTGGGAGGTGACAACTCCGTTCAAACCAGGTGGCTGAGCTGAAACAACAACATTCAGGCTTTCAGGTGTACCTTCAACAAAGTATCTTTACACAAGCCACCAGGCAGAAGTCAGGAAAAGCTATTCAGTTTAATGTGCAGAGATCTTTACAATCGATCAATTTACTTGATCGTTACAATTCTCAGTAACTGTTTGAATGAACAGAAAGATCAGTGTGAAATGACAGAGTTAGAAAAATGAGGGAATTATTTACAGAAATATCAACATAAAAAATATACAACTAGCAAGATCTTAGTTAAAACTGTCATATTCTTTCACCAAAAGAAATGAGGATCTCAGAGATACTGGACATTCTACAGAGAATAAGTTTGAGTGGAGGTCTTGGATAAATATCCCCTTCCAATAACTCCTTCTCCCCAAGTTATAATACCAGAATTTCATTGTTTCACCCTTTTTTTTTTTTTTTTTATCTGCAAGCAGTGGATAATACCAAATAACTTCTGGAGATTTGTCTGTGTCATAAAAATCAACCCCTTAAGGTATTTCATGTTAACAAAAAATAAAGTAACCAAATTTCTAATCACTTTGAACTTAGTTTTATTAACAGAGCAATCTTAGCTGAGATCTTAAGAAGTCACTCACCTTTCTGGCATAGCTTACATCTCTCTGTAATGACACTAAAAATGCTTTACTATCTAACACAGAATTTCTTAAAATGTTGTGTTGTTCATAATAGGTTTGTGTCCAAAAGTATTGAAATGTGCAATAATTAGAGCCAAGGTCAGGCTATCACATGGGAGATGTTCTAGCAGCCTGTATGAGACAAATGACAAACATGGGGAAAACCAGGTCACTATTTTCTAGAAAAACTGAAGGATTAACTGAAATAAATTTTGAAAGGGAATTCAAGTCTCTGTTTAAGATTGTACAGTCAAATTTTCAAACTCATCTAAATGATATAACATTAAAGACAACTGCAACTGTGACAAGGAAGCATCACTCTTTGGCCTCCTTATCATTATTGTATTGAATCACTTAAAGCCACGTCACAGAATATTCTGAGTTGGAAGGGACCCATAAGTATCATCAGGTCATTGCCGATTTGACAGAGAGTGATAAAAAAATGTATGCTTGACAAGAGACAAACCACATAGTAGAAAAAACGTGGAACATCCTTAGAGAAACACAGCTCCTTACCTTGAAGCTTTTGTAGAAAATAGGGACTAAATATTTTTGGCAGAAAATTTAGTGGATAACGTTGAATAAGGACACACGAGTGTAGCAGGTTCACCAAGGTGTGAGGCTGAAAGTGACTAAGCCGAGTGTGCAGAACAGTTTCAAGCCTCCTAAACAAGGAAGAAGCACTTGGAGGCAGATAGTTAAGAGTCCCAAATGGTATAACATATTCAGCAACCTGCTCAGTGGTAAGTCTGTCAGCACTGGAAATGAAACTTTCTGCCACTGCATCAAAGATGGGCTTTGAAAGGATCGCCTTTTTGCAGCAATACTGCATGACTTTGCAGACTGTTTGAGGATGCATGGTAAGGATGGACTGAGGGACATGCACTTCCAGCGCCTCTGTAAAAATTTGTTCACGATGTCCAAAGTATAGGAAGGCATCCAGGACATTTACCAGTTCATAATCCGTGAAATATGGAACTTGCTTAGCAGAATGTTTACACAGTGCAGTAACTAAGGCAACTGTCTGAGTCTGACAAAGAACCACCAGTGAATTCAGTATTACACTTGCAAAGTTTGGGCTTAGCTGGGAAACTGCAGGTAAAGTGACGCTGTTCAGTCTGTTTAGCAAGTTTTGGTATTGTTTCCTTTCCCTGGCAGTCACCTGCAGTATCTTATAAACCATCACTATTTCCCTTGGACTCCACTTCTCAATGTCTTTTTCTTGCATGTGGTTCACAATTTGTTCCAGCATCGCACAACTTGGGCTTTCCAACTCAAGCAAACTCTCTCCAAGAGCACACAGATTTTCAACAGTCAACTGTGCCTTACCAAGTCTCTCCTCACTCTCTGAAAGCAAGCTTGCCATCAACGTGCTCTGTGGATCTATACGTAGCATTACCAAAGCCTGCAATGCGTTCAACAGCCCAGTGTTTGACAGTTTTGAAGATTCAAATTCAAATTGCAAGCATAATGCCCTGAAAACTTCATTCTCTAACACTCCAGGGTTTTTCAGACCACTGTCATCCACCTCAACTTCAGAAATCCTCTGCAGGGCTCCTGAGGCCATAGTATCAGACATGACTTCTAGAGAGCTAAGAAAGTCAAAAATCTCTTCTGATGTACAAAGGTTGTTCAACTTCTTGAAAAATAATTGTTCATCCATCCACATGTTATCAGATTTAATACAGTTCTCAGTATCTCCACAGAGACGCACAGTTTCTTTAACAGAAAGTGACTGCAGCCGTAGTTGAATGTGGTTTTTTCTACAAAACATATACTGAGATTTATCTTTGACACATAGCATCCTCATGGCTACAGAGCTACAGCACTGGGGCTTTTGCTGCCCCTTGATGAAGCTCAATCTCTTGCTTAGGGTCATCAAAACAGACCTGCTTGCTGGTGTGCTGGATGAACAAAACTGGAAACTTTTTCGGCTAATCAAAGCCATATTGAATCAAGTGGGTTCTGAAATAATACCTAGAGGAAGAAAAATACATATAAACATATAGTTTGGGAAACAGCACTAGTGTCATTAAAACGCAGCAAAAAAAAAAAAAAAAAGACCTCTTTTGGCGGCTGGAGAGGACTGGGACGATCCCTCTGCCACAAACATCAGCGCAAGGCAATGCAAAGAAAAGAAAGTGCCGGGAGCGGCGAGACCCGCGCGACAGGCTGCAGCGCATCTCTGCCCCTTGTTTCCCTAAGATCACTACGGGAGAGGAGCGGGGCACAAATACGGACGTCTCCCCGAGCAGAAACTGTGGGGCGGCGCTTTGCCCTCCACCCTGCGGCCCGGGCGCTGGGCGAGTCTGACACGGGAGGGGCAGCACGGGCGCGGCTCCTCCATCCCTCTCCGCCTCACAGCCCCCACGTCCCTCCCGCCCCAAGCGCCTACTGCTGCTACTGCTACTGCTGCCGCCACTGCTGCCAAGGAACGGGGCCGCGCTCCATCCGTCCCGGGGGCACGCGGCAGTGGCGGGAGCGCCGCTGGAGCCTCACCTCCGCCGCCATGACGGCCAGCGCGGCGCCTGCCGGGATTTTCCGGCGCTCTGCTGGCGGCACCTCCGGGCGCCGGCAGGAGCCCCCGCCCCCTCCCCGCAGCCCACCCCCTCCAGCTCCGCCCCGGCTCGTCTCGGTCGCCTCCTCGCCGTCGCTGCGCCCGGCTTGGCGCGGCTCTGCCGGGACGGTCGCGGAGCGCGGGCTGGCACTTTGCCTCGAGAGTGGGATTTGTGGATCGCGTCCTCCAGCGCAAGTACTCCCGTACCCCGCTGCGGGGGATAGCGGGCTCCGGGCGGGGCAGATGCGCGGGGGGGGTTTATATCTGTCTTGGCGGTAGAGTGAAAGTGGTTCTGAGCAAGTCAACAGGTGTTGAAAAAGGGGCTTGGGAGTGGCGTTTACGCCTCTGAAGGCACGGTCCCACAACTCGGTTCAGAGCCACTCGGGAGAATGTAAAACCACTGCACTGAAGTTTCTTGCTTTTTTATCCGGTCCGTGGCCACTGAGTTCGACATATTTGACAGAGTAGGTACATGACGTGCGTGGTCTGGCCCTGCAGTAATTGCCAGGGCCAGCACGTGTCGTGCAGTGGCATTCACGGATGGCTTGTCGGGTGTTGACTTACGAGTCTGATAGACTCCCTGCTAATCTTCTGTCGACTCTTAGCTTTTTTTGACTTTTCCATATACTGGATCAGATGAGCTATAATTTAGAATTTCATCCTTAGTTTCATGTTAAACCCTGCTTTGATCCAGCAAATCCCAGATAGTTTTCTCAGCTTAAAGATTGTTTTTTAAATGTGCAGCTACCAACACAACAACATGTTAAAGGCTGTTGGTGTAGTAATACTGTTAAAGTTAGAAGGATTCTCTCGATCGAGCTAGAAACCTCGATAGTAAAGAATTACCATTTTCCCCCCTCTTCATTCCAGTTAAACTTGCATCATGTAAGTGCAAATGCCATATCATCTTTGAAGAGTGTATAGTGCAGCAGAGCAGGAGAAGTGTGGGCAGCATGTTCATCTAAGAGCGTGTTGCTGGTTTATGGTTGTTCATCGGCAGGTAGGCATGACTAATTTTTCTTTCTTTGAGCAAGCATCCCTTGATGAGTTTGTGCATGGGGCTCTTTTCGGTTGTTAACAGAAGACATGTTTGAATCATAATCAAAGGAGTTTATTGGTCTATTGATGACATAATTAACTGTTAGGGAGTTAAATTAACTACTGTTTAATCAGTTGATTGAATTACATATTCAAGATCAATAGCAACAGCGCAACAGATAGGATGCTAGGCACTTACAAAATGTTAATAAATGCCTGCAAATATTTAAATAGCATTCTGTATCTAATTCCAAGGAACTGTCTAATTATGGCCTCTCCCATTCCCACAAAGATGCATTCACACTTACATACACACACAGTACCCTCTCAGGATGCATATGCATCTCCAGCATCATCCGCTCTTCTGGCCACATGGATTCTCTTGTTTCCACATGCCTTCTGAAGGAAGTACAGTTGCTCCAGTTTTGCTATGCAATCTACTAGTCCACTCACCAGTGAAAAAAACTCTCCCCAAGATCACATATATGCACCAAAAATGGGTATGATTACTTTTTGCACCCTTTATTGTTGCTGTGGGTGGAGTGGTATAAGCTTACAATGTCTTGTGGAGATCGCGGCTGCTCTGCCTGACCTGGGCAGAGGTCATGGCACTGTTGGAGCAACACTGACCATGTCAGACCACATTGTGACTGGTGTTCTTTTTGTTACCCTCTCCTTTCCGCCTACTAAAATTTTTGTGCTGCTCAAGGATGAATGTCTTCCCAAGCTGAGTCTTGTTTGAAGTCTGTTGGTAGTCCCTTGGTTATAATGTTGGCAGCTTACCCTTCAGCTTTTTGTGTATAGAAGGCTTCTATGCTACGATGTGGTCCCAGTGGAAAACTGATTATCTGTCTCCCTTTTTGAGATATGAGAAAGAATATAGTAATGAAATGCCGCTTCATCTTTATTGGGTTTATCCAATTTTAGTCAGGCGATGCCTCCTGCTGACAAGAGAATTAGGTGAAAACACAGCACATGACTGGGGTGAATCTGCATTACAACAGGGATCTGAGGGTATTTGAATTGTATTTACACTATTATATTTGAATCTTCATAGTTACCATGTCAGCACATTTCTTTGTATTTCTTCTGGAAAAGGAGGGTTACGAATCATTCTGTGTATTGTTTTGTTGTATGCATCTTCTGTGCACATGCACGTGAAGCTGTTTATGTAAACAAATTTATTTAAAATGACTGTTAGGGTAATCATTAATATTTTGAGGTAATACATGTAATCAATTTAAGGTGAAACCTATAACGCAAAATATAGTAGAAGAAAATACAATGAAAACCTCAAAATTTTCTAGTAAATACACTTTTCATGGAATTCACGTGTGTTACAGGCACTGTACTCTTAAGAACTGTCACTTAGTTTTACTACTTCTGATGTATAATTATGCTTTAAAAAAAATTCCCATAGGAGAAACCTTCCACAGTACTGTGGGGGGAAATATCTTGCCATATCAATGGAGTACAATATTGTTCTTTTACAATTGAACCATGTTTGTTTTTCCTTGAGAGAAACAGAAAAGAGATGCCTCAGATTACATAGCCACAGGTTTCCATAAATCAGCACGTGTGGCTTTCTGTAGCTGAAGCTCTGTGGGGGCAATAGGTGAAGTACAGTAAATGAGGCCCAGACACATGAAAAATATCTCAAGTTGGGAACTGAAAATTACTCAGTTGTAATTCTATGTATCTGAGTTCTACTGCAGCTCCTTATCAATGACAATATATTGACAGAAGATTAATTTGTAATGTCCATGTGAAAGACGTTCTGTCTTTCTTATTTACTGCTGCTTGAAATTTTTCTTGCATCTGTTGTGTTCTCTGTGTCAAAATCATGGAAGAAAACTTCTTGGATTCAAACTTTCATGGGACAGGTGAATGGATAAGGTTATGCATCTCATTCATCCTACTGCTTATGAGAACTTTGTGAAGGAGTGTTATTTTACACTATGGCAGATTTCTCTAAGATTGTTTCTGACTTTTAGGAGAAAAAACCCCAAACGATAAATTCCATAGTTCACAGAATCACAAAATTGTCTGAGTTGGAAGGGACCCTCAAGGATCATGCAGTCCAGCTCTTAAGTGAATGGTCCATATGGTGATCAAACCTATGACCTTGCTGTTATTAGCACCAGGCTCTAACTGGCTGAGCTAATCTCACGGTCAAGTTCCACTTGTGTAAGAAACTCCTTTTTGAAATGTGAAATAAAAATCAATGGTTTTGCTCCAAAGTACAGACATAGTGTACAGTAAAGTCATTTGGGCAAAAAATACTGATTTCAGAAAAGAAGAAACTAAGAGTTCTATTTTTTTTCTCAGGCTTCATAGTTTGACTTCACCATGTTATGTTTGGTTTTCAGATACATCTTAGAAAAGTGAACAAAGCGGTCATTGACTTGAAATTGAAAATATAACTTATGTAATAAAAATAATATATATTTTCATAAAAATAGTTTTTGTGTTGTATTGTTTACAAACTAGATTCTTAATATTGGAGATATTGCAATATTATTGCAACATCAAGGCATTACAGCACACAGGACCAATACTATGAGTCCTTCAAAACCTGGTCTGCAAAGCTTAGTTGTGAGAAATGGCTTCTCTTCAGAGTAGAAACCTCATTTCCAAGTTAAACACCAGTACTGCTATCTCTTTTGAATATCATAAGCAAAGTAAAATCTTGCTGTTCTGCTTACAATAAATTCACTTTTTCTAATTCTTTTTTCCCCTGCAGTGTCTATAGAAAAAAGTAAAAATCCTGTGTTTTGGGAAATGTGCTGTGATTCAAAAAGGAGGTTTTTGCTCCTCTATGCAACACAAAAGGGGCAGGCAAAAGCCATAGCTGAGGAAATATGGCAGCAAGCAGGTACCCATGGACTTGAAGCTGATATGCACTGTATAAGTGAAATGGATAAGGTGAGATACTCCACACTGTTTTGAAAAATAAGTATTTAAGAACTGCATTTTTCTTCATGTGCTTGAGTGATGGCCCTTTATAATCATGAAGGCTACCTGATGCACCCACCTAAAATATACCATTGAATTTTAAATTTTTTTCCTTGTGAATCACTAATTTGGACTAATACTCACAGTCGCTTAGTAGCCTTCTGCCAAAGATACATGTTTCTTGTGACTTTTTTTATTAGAACTGTAAATTTTTATCTCTCTTCTAACAATAATTCAGTGATTTCTTGAAAAATATTTATTTATGCAGTAAGGTAAGGTCTTTGTTCTGTTTCTTTTGTTGCATTGATGTTCTGTGTGCTGTTAACTGTGGGCTCCAGCATGGCCTGGAGCTTTTGTGGGGTCTTCTTGTGTTGCTTAGCATATGTGCTCACTTCAGTTCCCACAGGATTCACTCAAGTTATATTCTAGAAAAAGATAAAAAGCTTGTCTGGAGCAAGGAAGTGGCTTTTTGTTACTTGCTGTTATCCAAGAGTAAGAATATGAAAACTATTAGTGTTTAACTAAAAGCAATATGGAGTGTAATTTCCTTCACAAAGTACTTTCAACTCTATGTTCTCAAACAAAAGCATATAAAAACCATAAAAAACAATCAAAACTGGATAGCCTGGTATTTCGTATGGGACGAGAAGAAAATAACACCTAAAAGATTTTTTTTCATGCACTTGAAAATGTGAGATATTTTGAATGAATGTTCACTAGGTATGTAGCTGAACGTTACAAAGATACTTCTACGCAGCTAGCTTGGAATGTGAAGATTCTCCTTATATCATTCCATTTAATTTCTTTTTCTTTTAACAGGTGGTAGACAGGATATTTCTACCTCTTGAATAAATCTATTCTGTCAAATTTGGCAAGACAACTCAGAGCTACAGGTTCATGATGAGGTAGAAATATGTACTGAATTGAGAATCTGAGAATTAGGCACTGAGGAAAAAGTAATTTCTGCAGCTTTGTAGATTTTATCACATAAGCTTCTGGTTTTTCCCTGTTTGTCAGTTAGAAGGTCCATCTTTATGTAGCTGTTGGGTATTTTCAGATTTTGTCATCACTTAAAGGGATTGCTGTGATGGTGTATGGATGGAGTAGGTGACTAGAGAGTCAATACTCATAAATGTGATCCTCTTGCCATACAAAAGTGGATGGTCAAATACTGCTCAGATCTCAGAAACACTGGCTGTTTCCAAGTAGTGTCTCCCACCTACAGTCTCATGGATGAGAAAAGGTCATAAATCTTTGGTTGGTTATGGTGATTGCTTTTTATGGAAGACTGAAATGAAGTGGAAGTGAGGTAGTAGCAGTGAAAAATGTGAGGCTGAATGGAGTTCGTCTTGGGTCACAGTGTGTGTAGTCAGCCTTGGATGAGTTACATGAATAACTGCATTTGTCATGATATGTATTATTCTGGATAAGACAAACCTGGGTGTCTGATTCTGTCCTCTTCCTTCAGTAAATTAGTAAATTTAGTGAATTTTTATGTGATACCACTAGACTCTTACTTTCTTTACTTGAAGAATTTGCTTTTGTTTATAAATGCAGTAGTCACCTGTGGGAATGCACTGCAGAAGCTGTTGTGTTTGTACTTATCAAATCAGCTGTGGAAGTTTTGAAAATCAGGGTTCTTATTGCAACAGGACCCTTAAGGCCTTTTTTTGTACAACTCATACTTCAGTTTTGGAAGTCACAGGATTTTGTGGGTACTTGGAGTTCACCTGAATTTGTAAAAGACAAAACCTGTCTTTGGAATGTTCCTGGACCACAACTCATTGAAGTCTGGCAAAGTAATCAGGGAATATCCTTGCATGCTTAATCTGTTCGCTTACACTTCTCTAGGCATCTACTGTAGGCCACTGTCAGAGGTGGGACTCTGTTCCAGTAGTAATTTAAGTTGACCATACAACTGCTTTTAGGTTCTTCAAGAAGGATTTGGAAACACTGCCAAAAACCCCTTTATACTCTGTTTCTCTGTATTCCTAATATTTTGGGTTGTAGGTGTCAGGTAATTTTTTACATGGCTTGACAAGGGGATAAGGTTTGAATGATCTATGAAGTGAAAAGTTTAGAACATAACTCCTCAAACTCTGAAGTTTTGAGTTGCAGTCCTGAAACTGCTTTAAGTGAAACACAGCATCTGTTGCAATCTTTATTTTCTCATAACCCTACTATTTTTATTAAACTTGGAATACTGGAAGAGAATTTAAACTGCAACCTCCAGGGAGCAGTAGAAGGAGCTTAGGTTACTTATTATGGCAAAAATGAGGCTAAGGAGTGATCTAATAGCAGCCTACATGAGCCAAACTCTTCTTAGCAGCAGAAAACTGTATAACAGGAGGACAAATTCACTGACTGCCATCTGATAAACTCAGATGTGACACTAGTGGAGAAGTTCTTCTGGATGAAAGAAGAAAAGGGGAATCTCTACCCTTTAGAAGTTTTCAAAATTCAGCCAGAGTTGTAGCTGACCAAGTGCAGTGCTGGCAGTTAGTCCCACTTGGGGTGTGGGGTGGCGTTGGTGACCTCCAGAGGTCACTCACTCCTGAACAAGGTGTCTGTGGAGCCGTGTTTCACCCAGGTCAGTGGCTGGCTGCATGGTTCAATACCCATAGGCTGTAGGGGTGCTGTGAGAGCAAGTTGTGTGGGTGACCTGACCGACAGCATGCTAGCACAGTGCCCAACCCGCTATTGGTGGAAAGCTGGAATAATCAAAGAATCTGAATGATTTTTACTTGAGAAGTAATAAATGGTTGCACGAGACCCGAATTTATGGAACTGACACACAGTCCCTAGTACAGGCAGTTCTTGTCAACCTGGTATAGTGGGAGTAGCCCCTATGAAACTGGGAAATACGGAAGATCGCTATTAGCAAAGGGGAGAGAAGTGAATTGGGGGCAGGGTGAAGGGGCCAAAATTAGTCAGGCTATAGAGTACAGTGAGTGATTATCACTGTTCAGAGCTACCTTAGTTCTCCCAAAGCACAGGGTTCTTTTGTGGAAAGAGATGTAACATTGAAGTTGTCAGACAGAACCAAATGATACTTAATGGAACTTAGAAGTGATCCCCACAGTTTGTATGGCCACACTCCACTTATCTGTGTGAAATTATGGTGTTTTTTGATAATATAAACAGAAATACTTTTTCCACTTGACAAATTAAATACTGTAGGGGTTGCATATTTAAGCTGCCGGAGTGCAGTTTTGAGGTATTCTTCATGTGTGTATCAGCCTGCTCAAAATGCTGCCGTTTGACATTTGTGTATGGGATCGTAGGATATTTCAGGTTGGAAGAGACTTCATGAGGCTATCTTGCAGCAGGGTCAGTTGAGGTCAGAGCAGGTTCCTCATGGCTTTACCCAATCTGATCTTGAAAATTCCAAACAAGATTATAATTTGCATCCCCAAAATTACTTGTAATTACTTTAAAGACTTTCTGTGGTTTAATATAGGTAAAATGAAATTAAGTGTTTTTCTGTGTACCTTTGGGAAGAAGAAGGGCAGAAGATAGATTATCTAAGGCCACAAATAGGTATCAAATGGCACCTTGTAATTTAACTTTTCCTATTGCTTGTAGTATAACCTGGAAACAGAAAAGGATCCTGTGGTTATTGTTATTTCCACTACTGGTACTGGAGACCCACCAGACACTGCCCGCAAGTTTGTAAAGAAAATTCAAGACTCAACCTTGCCACCTGATCATTTCGCACATCTCCAGTATGGATTGCTAGGTGATTTAGTATTTTCTATATTATTGCAGAACTTGTCTGTCAGTGAGTGATTTTTGTCTTTTTTACTTCTGAATAGGTTGGTTGGGGTTTTTTAAGTGCTTATAAAACATTAATTTTTAAAATATAAACACTTTTTTTGTGTAATGTCCTCTATGACCAGTAAAGGAAAAATGTCACCGAAATTATCTGAATGTAAGCTACTAATGTAATTTTTTATTGTTTAATTTTCTTTGCATAAAAAACATATGATGTAAGCTATCTATAACTGTTAAAGTTTTAATTTCATGTCAGATCTCTAGGAACTAGATTAGTTTACTTGACTGTGTGAGTCATTGGGCCTTTTTCTATACAGAGGGAAAGGCAGTATAAAATGTTCTTAAAAACAAGGGTTTTAAGATCATCCCATCCCTTTAAATTTGCAGTAATGTTTTAATTTTGAATCTCATATTTATCAGGAGAAGGAGTGTAACATTATCTTAAACATGGGTAAGCAAAATACAGATTTGGCAAAATACACGTGATGTATCTTGAGCTGATGATAAGGTCAGTTTGTTGAGTTTTCAGATTGCATTTATAAACAAACTCCAGAAACATCTGTTTAACCTAGGTTATTTTTATCTGACAAGTTTTAAGTTGATAACTGGGAGTGAGGAAATTTCCAGGTGTCCAGAGAGGAAGGTACTCACTAGAAGGAAATTTGTACTGGATACATAATGTGAAAGTCTGAAATATATGCATTGCAGTCACGTAGTGTTTTGAGATGTTGTGCTATTGCCTAGTTATACATTACAGTTTGTGAAATGGTTAGGTTTTTCATAGCTAACTGTAGAGGAATTATGTAACTAAACACATATGTGCATGTATGAAGATAAGCATTGATTAATACTGACTTCTGTTGTAGCAGAAATTATAGTGTCTAAGTTATAACATGATTCAAGTCTAACAAGTTGTCAGTCTTAAAATACATTCATGGTATTCATTTCAGGTGGTCCAATGAAGTGTTTACTTGAGCAAGAGCAGAAGCCTTCTTAAAAGAAAAAAAAGGCTGTTATAAGGAGAGAGGAATAGTCCATTATTAGGTGGCATCATGGTTTAACCCCAGCCAGCAACCAAGCCCCCCACAGCTGCTCTCTCACTCCTCCTACCTGCTCTGTCTTGGGATGGGGCAGAGAATTGTGGGGGTAAAAGTGATAAAACTCATGGGTTGAGATAAAGACAGTTTAATAGAGAAAACAAAAGCTGCACACACGAGCAAAGCAAAAGAAGGAATTCGTTTACCCTTTTTCTTGGATAGACAGGTATTTCAACCATCTCCAGCAAAGCAGGGCTCCATCATGCATAGCAGTGATTTGGGAGAATAAACACCATCACTCCTTCTTCTTCCCCCAGCTTTATATGCATGATGCCATATGGTATGGAATGTTCCTTTGGTCAGTTGGGGTCACTTCTCATGGCTGTTTCCAGCTTGTGTACCCCCAGCCTCTTTGCTGGTGGAGTGTGGTGAGAAGCAGAAAAGGCCTTGACTCTGTATAAGCACTGCTCAGCAATAGCTAAAACATCCCTGAGTTATCAACACTCTTTCCACACAGTCCAAAACATGGCCTCATACTAGCTATGATGAGGAAACCAGCATAAGGATCTAGTGGTTTGGAATTGCACATGAGAAAGAGTCAAGCTGTGAAAAATTCTGACAGTGATAGTGAACCAGAGGTGTGGATTACTTACAGAATGTGTGAAGACTACCTAACCAGTGGTCTTTGGGATTGTTAGACAAGCATCTGTTAAGGATTATTGATCACTTTTAAGGTGGGTCAGTGTTCTAGTTGACCTCTTAAATCCTCCATGGACATACTTCCTGACTGACTGTTCAGCATCTTCTAATAGAACATCTTCACAGTAGTTAAAGGGCAGAAAACCCAGTGCAGTTAAAATGAGATCTATAAAGAAATCTTAGATTCCTGAGGAGGAGGTTGTTGGGCCAGATTCCTTCATTCAGATTTTCCTGCTTTCTTATCAGTTATATTATTTTTCGTTTTTTTTTGGTTCCTTACATTTTTCCTGTAAGAGGAGTTTGTGTTTTTTAAAAACCTCAAACTAAAGCAACATTCTTCTAAAATGTGAAATACTGAAAGCAAAGTGTTTTCAGAATATTTCTCTGTCCTATATTTGTGATGGAGGAGCCACTTTTTCAGCTCTGTTTTGGGACAAACACAACTTTGTTTGAAGTACATATATACGTAAGTATTTTTCCATGCAGCATCTGAATAATACAGTTACATACACAAATGTTTATGTAATTATGTCATAGAATCATAGAAGGCCCGTATTGGAAGGGACCTTAAAGATCATCTAGTTCCAACTCTCCTGCCATGGACAGGGACAGCTTTAACTAGATCAGGTTGCTCAGAGCTCCATGCAACCTGGCCTTGAACACTTTCAGGGATGGGGCATCTACAGCTTCCCTGGGCAACCTGTTCCAGGGCCTCACCACCCTCACAGTAAAGAATTTCTTCCTAATATCTAATCTAAACCTATTTGCTTTCAGTTTGAAGCCATTCCCCCTTTCCTATCACTTCATGCCCTTGTAAATCCTCTCTCTCCATCTTTCCTGTAGGCCCCCTTCAGGTACTGGAAGGCCACAATTAGGTCATCCCAAAGCCTTCTCTCTTCTAGACTGAACAGTCCCGATTCTCTCAGCCTTTCTTCATAGGAGAGGTACTCCATCCCTCTAATCAACTTGATGACCCTCCTCTGGACTCACTCCAACATATCAGATTCTTCTATTTACCTGCAAGAAAATCCTGTATTATCTTTGCAGATCTTTGTCTGTGTAGCCTGGGTGGCTGCCTAATTGACATGATTCCTCTTTCCTTGAATTTCCTAGGTCTGGGAGATTCAGAGTACATGTTCTTTTGTAATGGTGGAAAGACAGTAGACCGACGACTTCAAGAACTTGGTGCCCAGCACTTCTATGACACAGGATTAGCAGATGATTGTGTAGGGTAAGAGCTGAATGAGTTTATGATTTTATTTCTTCAAGATGCAGTATTTGCATGTGTTTTTGGCTAAGTGTTCTGAACCATTTGAAATCTGTTAAACCTGGATACTTAGCACCTCACAGGAATGAGTTCCACCCGAGCACAGTATGCCTTTTCAATCTCAACTGTTATTAAGTAAAACTATTTTTAAAGTGTGAGCAAACATTTGTAATACCTGGAAAAATAGAGAATATTTAGCAGTTTTAGAAATTATGTAGTTCAGAGTAAGTGGAGGGATTATAAATGTAACCCGTTTTTTCTCTTTTTTTTTGGGGGGGGGAAGTGGAGGGAGGATGACTGTAGAGGAATTATGTAACAAGATTTTTTTGTTTGCTGTAGAGGAATTATGTAAGAAAACAACTCCCTCGCTGCTCTGCTGCTCTTTCTGGCCAGTAGGCTGCAGTCTTGTCTTAGTTATTTTGATCTGAAGCTTATATTGGTTCTGTACATGCTGATGCAAGGCAGTTTCATAACCATAAAACTTATATCTTGTGTTCTAAAATAATAAAAATGGACCGTTAGTGTAAGCTATTGATGCTGCTGCAGCACAATGAAAAGTTGCATATTCTGGTACTATTCCTTCAACTTCCTGTCATAAAGTTCAGTGTATGAAAATAAAAATGAGAAATTGGAAGAAGAGTGAGGCTGTTATACATTTTAGACTCCGTAAATTTACATAATGATAACAACTAAATAATTTTTTTAAACAAAGAAATAATCTTGATAACAACCACAGTTATATATTAAAATAGAAAGTTAGCAATGTTTTTTAGTTTTTGTTGTCTTTTCATTATTTCTAAATTAACAGTCCAGAAAGTCATAATAATTTATCCATGCATTTCTTCTTTTTTTTTTTCCCTCCATTCCCAGTTTGGAATTAGTGGTTGATCCTTGGATTGATGGACTTTGGCTTGCTCTCAAGGAAGCATTGCTATTGCAGAAAGAAAAAGAAGGCATGAACAATGTTGTCGATGCTGTTGCTAACTCTCTCTCTCCAACTCCACATGTTGTGCATGAACTGAACTTAAGCTCTGAAGTACAGAACTTGAAGCTAGAAGATGAGGGAGCGAAGAGTTCTGATGTTCTGTCACAGAAAGTGGATGACATTAATCTTGTGGCTCCAGCTAGAAACACCGAACCTTCACTTGTTAATTCCATCCCTCCTCTCTCCCAGTCTGCTCTTAATATTCCTGCCCTGCCACCAGAATACATAGAGGTGCAGTTTCAAGGCACCCATGGTGAGGTAAGGACTTCACTTTGAGTGGTAAAAGCCTCCAGCTGTCGTAGGAGTATGAGTGTATACTCCTACATGCAGCTCAAAAGAGAAGTGAATACTTACATAAAGGAGATGTGTCCCCAGGTACAGGAGGTTTTTGAATTTTAAGTGAAAGGCCCATTTATATTGTGAAAATGTAGTTTCCACCATATGAATTGTGAACACTTATGTCAAGATAAAATTTAGCTAAATAGTAATTTGGCATCGCACTATCAGAAAGGCAAGAATTCAGATTGTCAGTGGCTTATGTTATGCTGGTGAAAACATCTTCCTGTAGTAAGGAGTATAGTACAGTTTCTGTTCAATTTTTAGTACTTTCAGAATGCATTAAGAGGCTCTAAATTACTCAAAGTCTTGCTGCATACTTACCAATAGAGAAACTTGGCCATTGTAAAAACATGATCATAATTTTACTATTGGAAATGGAAGATGAACTGTAGATCAAAAACCAGTATGCTTTTCCTATGAAGCCATGTTAAACAAAGACCTACTGTACAAAAGGAAGAATTAACATGAGCTGGGAATTATCTCCCGTTGTCAAGCGTGACTCAGACTTTTCTGGGTGTCTGCAAAGGGCAGGTGTTCCGGTTATCCGTGCAAGGAATCAGTGAAGTCTGTTTGCTCTTTAAATGACTGGGAATCAGAAGCTGAGTGCGGTAGCACAGCCAGCACCATCCCACAATACCCAAGCAATGCAAACCAGGAGGTTGCAGCCAGGATCAGCCAAGAATGCAGATCATCAGGCAAGTTTGTGAGAATGAGGCAGGTCTGGGGCCAACCCAAGAATTTGGTCTGGTCTCAAGATCCAGACCTGGATCAACAGGATCTATGTCCGATGATAGACATGGTTTTGACTGAGCTGCTGAATCAGCTCTCTTGTAATGTAGCTCAGACAGGGCTGAAGATCCAGGACTGAGCTGAGATGGGGTTCCTGGGCCCAGTCCTCTGATGTGGCTACTCATGATCATGAAAGCCCTTTAACTCTCTATTGAGTGTTAATGGTAATGCTGAGAGAATCACTTAGTCTAGCTAATAGAATTAGTTTAGAGTGTATGGATTTAAACACTGGATGATTTTGGGTTTTTTTATAAACCACATTTTGTGGTTGGTGTTGCTCAGGTTGTTGAATTTAATAATCCCAGTTAAATTTTTGGAGATTTCTGATTTAGAGGTATTCGTCAATTAAAGACTAATAGCTGAGTTGAAAGTGGTGCTACAGTGCTTAGAAGAGCCCATTTTCTTAAAGTCCGCATATATTCAGACTGATCTCTGAAATAATTCATCAGGTTCTAATATTGATGCCTAAATTTTCTGTCAGTAGAGAAAAGTAAATTTTACTTTTCAACAGCAGATGGAAAAAACTGAGTCTTCTAGTCTGGAATTCAGTGGCAGATTAAAGATTATGGTCCAGATTTCACGTATAAAACTGATTGGTTGTCTTGAGCCTTGGAAAGAATCAAGTACACTTTTGGGTTTTTTTGTTTTGGCACTATTTTTGACACAGTTGGCTGGATCTTGTCAACAACTAGGTTCCATATAGGGTCACGTTTGGTTTTGCAGGTATGAAACAATGCAAGTCCTTTCTTGTTACATCACATTGGAACAGGCATGGGTATTTTTTGGCAAGTACAGCTGAAGTTGGTGTGTTTTGAAATGCATCAACTTGAATTTTGGATATCTCCAAAGAGAGGCTCCCTGTCATTTAAAGAAGGCTGGGTACACGATCTCTCTAGTTACTTATATGATCTGTGTTTTGGGCTGTTGAGTCTCAGGGTTGAATTAACAAGCTGCTGCTTATTAATGCCAGAGCAGTAACAGGCTTAAGCATTTGTGGCTAGTGTAAAATAATACAGTTTAGCTTAAATCTTGATTTCATTATGCCTTGAACTTGATTTGGAGAGAATACAAATGTAGACAATTACCACAGTCCAGCTGATGCACAATGACTTGATTATGGCCCAGGCCATTAATCACCATTTCAAAATTTTAAGAGAATGAAAAAAACTTCCAGCTGTTGGTCTTAAGTGATTCTCTTATCTTCTTTTTTTAAATAGGAAATCTTCAGATTAACAAATATTCTCTTGTTGGTAGAATATTTCCTTTACATTTCACAGAATATTGTTATGGACACATGGTATCTTTCTCACCTCTTCATTTTTGTCAGCATTGATGTCAAGTGAAACTTGCTGACTATAGTGATGGAGAAATGAGGGCTGCAGTCTGATCTGCAAGTGACAGCCTTTGACAGATGTGATCTGAAATTATTTTTGGTACACATTTGCAATTCTTGGGGCACATTTTTACCTGTGTAGAAATGTTGTGGTATAACACGATGCTGATTTGTAGTGTGGGGTTTGCTGATTAGCTCTAAATTTAAGTCCTCTTATAAGTTACCCATAATAATAGCCCCATATTGACTCCAAAGTCTTAGGCTGTGAATCTGGAGTGATGTAGCTTCTGTTCTTACTTTTTATGTCCATTCTACACACCTGGTAATCCTTTAATTAGGCAGGAGTTTTCTGGGGTTTAACATAAATGCCACTCTCTAATTGGCTATTTTCAGGGCAGCTTGTGAAAAATGAAACAGCTAGCTACATTTGATGATAAAGTAGACCCATTAGACTGTTCAAGCCTACTGACTTTTTATAATTGAATATATGTATGTTGCTGCTTAGATGCAATTTCTAAAAATGTAGAGCAAAAGATTCTGTGAATACAGAAGATTCGTGTTTTTCCTCATCGTTTTGAATTGTTTTCCAAGATTGTTTAAAAAAAAACCCTGTATCAATACTAATTCCTGTATGTCATACTAAGCTGTCATTCAGCTGATTTGCATTTTCAGTGTAAGTTTTTGTATCTTCTTTTTCAGAATCCACATCTGTCCTCACTTATCTCGGAGGAAACAACCTTTGAAGTGCCAGTTACAAAAGCAGTTCAGCTCACTAGAGAAGATGCAATAAAAACTGCTTTGCTCTTAGAACTTGATATTTCAGTAAGTTAGTGATGGCTTTTTCTTTAGTGGGTGAAAATAAAGGGTGAAAAGCATGTGTGTTATATATAATAACTGGAGGGGAAAATTATTTATTTGACTGTTTAAAAAGAAAAAATAATTCCCTGTACAATAAGATGTTAGCTAACACTGATCTATTTTGTAAACGGGAAGTTTGATTTATTCACTGAAAAATAGGACTTCCTGGAATTCAAAACAGAAATAAGGTGTCAAATTAATTTCTTTGTTGTTCCGTGGGTATTGTACTGACTGAAATAGCATTTTGAAGGGAATTTGCAGTGGAGATGGGTGATCAGAGAATGTTGAAAATGAATAATCTCTCAGTTTATAAGTATACAACTTGAAGAATATTCAGAAACTGTAGTAAATTGTGACTGTTCCTTGTAATGGATAATCTACACAAGTAGTAATTTGACTGGTATTATAGGAATTGTTAGCTCTTGAGCACTGTTTCTGCCTCTGGCATTGATTTTCTCTGACTTGTTAGCATGCTGCTCAAACTGTCAACCTTAGTTACCCTCAGTTAAAACACTGGTTTAGTTTCTTTAATGAAGATCATACTTTATATACTGGTTTGAAGATTAAAAGCAGGCAGAGAGTGGTCGATATTACTTTATAAGAAATCTTTAAAAGGAAAGTATGTTGCTTTTGAGTGATTTCCCAAGTTTGTAGAATATTGCTTTTGGGATAGTCTGATTTTTGGCAGTAACTTTTAATGGATTCTCTTCACCTAATCTGTATCAGTATATGTGGGACATTTTTGAATTCCAGTTATAAATAGAGTCTGTTAAGTTTTGAGCAACTGATTATCTAAGCAACAGATTTTTTTGCCTGTATTTGTACGTGTACGTGCATTCTGTCAGCAGCACCCACTGGAAATGTAAGCATTGTTTTGCCTTTTTCACCTAACACCTTAACAGTCTATGTGTGCAGGTCACCTCACCTGATGCACAAGGGAAACATAATGATGCAAGTATAATTCTTTACATTCCTTTAACAGGCAGAAGCTTGAGTAGGGTTTCAGCATTTGCACATGAGAATCTCAGACGACTAAGTAGAATCTAGGTCTTAAGACCTTAAGATTTGAATTTTCACTGTGCTCATATCTTGCTATTTTTCTTTTTCCTCCAGAAAATAAAAGCAGCTGGGGCAATTTCAGTTACAGTTCATCAAATAGTTTAACCAGCAAATTTTCTTTTAGTGATAATTTATCTCTATAAAAAGTTGCATTAATTATGAGGACTTCATTTCTCTGCTCTTCTCAAACCAGAAAACAAGGTACATCAGTAATTAATGATCTGGGCTGATTATATAGCACATCCTCTTAATACGTATTTATTTTCCTTCTGCTTAGGCTACTCAGCAGTTCTCATTAAAGAGCATCCAAATATTTAAACCAGATAAGGAAAGATTTTTCTAATTAGTAAGGTTAAGCCTGGAAAGAAAACATGACTATTTCATTTCTGATGCACTCCAAAGAGTGAAGTGTTAGTACAGAGTAAAATAACTTAATGAGAGTGCAATAGTTGGAAGACTGTTGTCAGGAATGGGGATACTGTTAGCCTTGGTTTGTGATACAATTTAATAGAAAGGATTTCTTGTTTTAAAACAGGATACAGTCTTTGACTACCAACCTGGAGATGCCTTTCGTGTAATATGTCCCAACAATGCTGACGAGGTGGAAGAGCTTCTTCACATCTTGGGACTTTCTGAAAAAGGAGATGACTTTGTTTGTGTAAAGTTTAAGCAGGGCGCTAAAAAGAAAGGTATGGTGTGATGCACTGATGCACTGGTCCGTTCATGGACCAGGACTCCTTTCTGTGTTTGTAGTAGCTAGTATGCATAGTTTCAAACATTTTTACTTTTAGTGTTGGAACACAGCTGTCATTTTATGGAGGCAAGTTGGAAATCACAGGGATGTGTTAAAAAAAGAGAGGATACATAAGCATGCTGCCACTGGTTTTACTATAGACGAGTTAGCTACTGACTGGGAACTTCAGCCTGAAATTGGCGTGCGTCCATCGTATTCTTACTCTGTGCTCCTTTACGGTTATGGATGAGGCTTTAATCACATAACCTTACAATCCTCCACTTGAAAGTAAAATCTCCTTGCACAGTGTTTCATATCAATCTGTTTCACATCCTAAGAGGGCCGCACTCCTGAAGTAGAAACATTAGTTTCTACTAATTTAGTGCTGTTGCAAGATCCCTTTTAGGGGGTGTTAAGTCCATGTGATCTGTTCTGCTGAGTCTTACGATCCCACACTTGAGTGGCTGCAGGTTGAAGGTATGCCTGTGGACCTGTGCGAATTACTCCATTCTTGCACTGCAATTGGTGTCTTAATGGTGCTGCTGAGTTGTGCCTTTATTTCCACAGGATGGGGTAGGGCTCTTTGTTGTTCTGGTCTGTATGTAAATCAGTTCTCATGGTGAGATTCCCTTTGTCGTTAAGGGCAACACAAGCTGTCCATTAAATATGAGATGTAAATAGACCCATTTATTGGAATTCACAAATAACACGAGTAATTTCTTAATGGGGTGAGTTCGTGTGACAGGCCATGTTGGAACATATCATATGGGATATCCAGATGCAGCTGATCTTATCCCTGACCCCCACGCCAATAACTAACCTCTGCTGGGCAGGGTCACAGGTTAGATTTGGTGCAGAGCCAGTGTCAGTTTCAGCCTGGTCCCTACACTGGGAATAAGCCCTGCATCTGCAGGGCTGGTCTAGCTGTTATCCAGCCCCACTGTGATAAACCCCTTCCCCTGGCACCTCCCTCTTGGGGAACCCCCATCATCCTTGTTCCTCTGGAACATACACCCTCCAAACACACTGGCTTCCCTCCCCGCTCCCACCAAAGATCCTAGAAGGGTCTTGACTTTTTAACAATCTGCATTTGGATCAGGATTGGTCCTGAGCACCCTCAAGCTCAAGACAGTGTCACCTCATCCAGGGCCTAACAACTGTGCACAGACAAGCAGCCATAGACTGGATGGTGTGGGGGATTTCTCAGGTATGCTGCTTCTGCTGTTTACACTGTTTACAGATTTTACAGAATCAAGCACGTTAACAAAGGAAGTAATTAAAAGGGAGGGATATAGCAAAGGAGGAGTTAATGGAGACCAAAAAGCATCAGATTTTCATAGGAAGGTGGACTTAACATTTTTTTCCTCCTAAAGGCCAATAGGTTTTTCTGTGCAAATCAGAGCCCTTCAAATCAGAGCCCTGCTAAAAACTGCATAAAACACAGCTCTTTCTGTAAGGTAAAGACAGTGTCAATAGCATGTTTAAAGTGAAGGTCTCCTTGAATAGGCACGGAGAGGTATTCTCTCCTTCTTACTAACGTAGTTTTCTTTTTTCTGCTACACAGCTGTTGCAGGAAGGATGTAAAGCTGCCCTAACAGGGCACTTTGAGTTCATCAGTGTCAGAGCAGTTTCCATGTGGAACTGAGTCCATATAGCCAAATGAGCACAGCTTAGCCTCTTGATTATTCTCATATACAAAAAGACCTGTCCTTCCAAGGCAAAGTTGGTAAAATAATTGAGTAAAACTTGGAATATCAGTGCTCTCATCCTATGTGTAAACCCAGATAATTATATCTCTGGCCACCTAATGTAGCACTAATCAGGGAAAAAAGGTGAAATTGTGTTGTTTATGCAACATTTTTCTGAATCTTATATGTAAAATGGCATGCCTGTTTGTGAATCTTAATGGATGATAATGGAAAGGAAGATCATAACACTGGATTGCAGCACAGAAAATCAAAGTTCTTGGTTCTGCTCTTGAGTCTTCTGTGTGACCCAGAACAATTCATTCTTTGGTACTGTGCTGATGAAGAGAGACTCATGAAGTTGCTATAACTTAATTACTTGTTGCTACCAATCTGATCCAAAGAATTCAGCTGTTCCTAGCAATTTTCCAGAGTTCTTTTCCTTTTGAGATGGTTGTCCTTCAATTTTATTCACATTTGGGAGGAATTTGTAATAGTTACTACAAACTAAATGAAGAGAGCTGAAAAACGTGGGAGAAGAGCTTGAACAGCATACTGTACCTCTGTTGCATCTTTAAGATTTACCAGGGATGCCACTGAATTTTGTTTACCATCTCTCTATGTTCAGTCTATCTGATGAAGTAGATGAGATAAGCTGAGAGGAAAAAACGGAAATTATTTGAAGTGTGGTGCAAAGTCTATTGTTTAAATACTGCATTTCTTTAGTTTTTTTATTTTATGTACCAGCATCCTAGGAAGAGGATGAATTACGTCTTGTAACATGCTGTCAGCGTGTTCAAGAAAAGGCATTGTATACAAATATGAAAACAGACACTTCTTTCCTGCATTATATTTATGCCAATCCTCTTCCAAAAGTAAATTTTGTTCTTCGTATCAGGAGTTCAGTCAAGTAATGCTGTAACGAAGAGGTAATTTAGCAAGTTTATAGTTGTGTTCTTGGAGCAAAAATTCTGTAGTATTAAAGGGCTCTTGAGCATGAAAAAAAGCGTAGAACAATCAGTAGCTAACTGATAAGAGTAACATGTGAGTGGGGTCTATAAGAAAGCAATTTGGGAGCTACAGAGCTTATTAATTAAAGGGTTTTTTTGTCACATAAACGCTCTTATATTGCTTTTGGAGTTAACTTGGAATAGCTGTGTTAGCATGACATGCAGTGAGGCTGATAAGCCTGGCTGACACCATGAAGGGATAAACGGAATATCACGGTACCTCCTTCCCAGAAATGGAACCTGTAGAGAGTAGAGGAGGGATTATTTGCTTGTACAGAAACCCTTTGGATATGCTGAACCTCAGGCTCCAGTGTGGCATTGGCTAGGTACACCTTTGAATGGCTAATTAGAAAGCTTCAGCATGTTTTGGTTTTCAGGAATGCTTATTGATGGAGGGGGAAAAATGTAGATGTTCCTTTTTTCTGGTAGGTATTCCACTGAATTTCTTCAAGGTGGAAAATAGAAACAAAGCCTGAAGTGGTTTAGCAATGAAATTTAATTGAACACCCTGTAGTATTCTCCTCTTTTTGTTTTCTGCTTTGCTAACTAGTTTTGACTTTTCATTGGAACACTGTCATTGATACTTCATTAGAACACTGTCTTTTTCTTTAGCTTATAATTTCCACCAACCAACTGGGGCTTAAACATACAGAATGAAATGCAGTTTAGCTCTCATATTTCTTGAAGAAATAAGCACTCTGTGATTCCATTTTTTAATATTAATAGATGCATATTTTGCTTTGTTTTTTGGTTTTTTTTCCTCCCACTGAACTAGGAGCATCTCGTCCACAGCACATCCCTGAAAGAAGCACTCTGAAATTCATTCTAACCTGGTGTCTGGAAATAAGAGCAGTTCCCAAAAAGGTATTTATATGTTTGTTCTTTTAAAGAGAAATTCTTAGTAATTTTATGCTTTATGCGCTCTTACAGATCTGTCCTTGCTTTGCTTCATGTTTGGTTACTATGATTCTTGATGAATAAGAATTATCAGTTTTTATGCTGCTGTTTCTACTTTACTCTGAGTCACTTCTGGTGCTTTTCTGGCAAACATTCTGTTCTGCAGCACCTTGATTCATAACTAGTCTGGAAGTAAGTAGAAAAGTATTAGATAACTTGGTGCCAGATAACTGGAAGGCTGACTGAACTGGCCCCTTAGTCATTTTAGAGAAATCATTCTTCTGATCAGAGGGAACCATATCTGTCAAGTTCTGTCACTAAGAAGACACATACTGCTATATGCAAATACAATAGTGTCCTTTAAATTATTTTAAAGCTTTTCTTTAGCATTTCAGTAACCCAGCAGAATTCAAAGAAAGATTTTTGCTTTTGTAGTATCTGTTCTCACAACATGTAAATATTATTGTCCTTTGATTCTGTGCATGTAAAAACTGAAAGCTTGCAACTGGAAAAGCAAGTGTATTTCTGGTATTGTCAAAACACATTTTAAAGATAACTTTGTATGAAGGATGAAGCTAAACGGTTGTGTTTGTTGGGTCTCTGAGGGAAATCAGTTTTTAGAAGGACCTTTTTATTCAATTTAGTGGATTTTGCAGCAGAAGAGAATCTTCCAGTTGTTTCAACCTTTTCAAAACCTCATTTAACAGTTCTAAAAATTTGTCTCAACAATGAGAGTAGGCAGAGAGTGTTGGCTGGGGAATATGGCCAAAGCCAGTTTTGCTGTATTAACTGTTCAACCTAAAATGTACTTTACATAACTCCATTCTCAAAACTTTTGTCTGGAAGCTCAGTGGTTGAGTGCACTCACATTACTTTTCAAGTATTTTTTTGTGTAGAACGTATCATCTGATTGCATTTGGTGTTTTGGATCACTTTTCTTTTATGCACCGTGTCTATTTCCACCTTTCTTTTTGGAAAAAACTTGTAACTATTTACATCTGATTTTTACTTTATCTTTTAATGCTCAATTCAATTTTCTTTTAAGGGAAGTTTACAGTACCATTGTATACCACAGCAACACTTACATGACTCATTAAATACTGTACTTTATTTATAGTCATACCTCTTCTAAGACTTTTTATTATTTGTTTCCTGGCTTTTGTAACTTAGCAAGTGGCGTTTTGTCTTAATTTAATTTGTGTTATGGAGCTGCCTAACTAAAGTGTAAATAGGGAAATTAAGAAGGTCTTTCATAAATTTGGAATTTTTTAGGGAATGGCTTGTACCTGTTTGTCTCTACCCTGCTCAGGCTGAGTAGCATTTTCTGCTAACTTGTCCCAGACTTTAGAAGAACAGTCAAAAAAAAAAAAAAGGTAAATTTTTGATAGTAGGTGAAAGTGTGTGTTAGGAAATAAAATGTATTATCCATTAACCTGCTTCCTCTCCCCAGGAACCCAAGTTTTTCCCAGTTTTGTGACCCTTTTCCCAAAAGGACAAGTTTTTTACTCTTCCCTCTTATTTTTTTCCCTACAGGCATTTTTGCGAGCTCTTGTAGAATGTACCAGTGATGCAGGAGAAAAACGGAGGCTTCAAGAGCTTTGCAGCAGACAAGGAGCCTCTGATTACATGCGCTTTATTAGAGATTCTAATGTTTGCTTCCTGGATTTACTTTATGCTTTTCCAAGCTGCAGGCCTTCACTTAACCTGTTAATTGGTAATCGACTGATTTAGATTTAATTAGATTTTGTTTCTGAAAATGCATCAGGCTAAATGTTCAGTTTCTCGAGAAAGTGGAACGGTTCAGTTAAATGCTTTAGGAATATTATGCTTTCTGTAGTGATCAAGCTGAAACTGTTGTTGGGGAACACAGCTCTCTTCTACAGTTTGTAGCCGTTGGCCTTTATTCTGCAAACACTTGGGTTCATACCTATGCTTTAATTGACTCTGGATTAATCCTGTACATAAAAAATGAGCATAAGGTGCCTGTGGGATTAGGGTCTTTACAGGTTAGTTTATCAACTGCTTACAATTAAAAAAGACATGTTTTTACAACTCCTGATTTCTCTGCCTACATGTTCCTTTCTTGCACTTTTTTCTGTTAAAACAGAATGGTTCTCCCAGTATATTTGGATTTACATAATGTGTAACACAGTCACTGGGTTCCTGATGTAAAACATTGCAGGAATGAGACTCCCGACTGTAACCATCTCATATACATCTGAAAATACTGGCAGTCATTTTCCAAATAGAAGTTCAGAATTTCTTAATATGCTTCATAATATGAATCAAAGAAATTGCTTTTTGTGTTCTTGCAGTCTTTTCCACACCTACCCCAAATTTCTCCTTCTTTGTACACTGTGGGGATTTCAAAAAGTAAATACAAGCTCTGTTTCACTTTGTACAAATACACAAATATTCACAGTGAAAGCAAATACACTTAGCTTTTCAAAGGTGGTATGGAACGTGCTGTAGCAACTTAACTGAATAAAAGGAAATCTTGAAAGTTTTTGAAATGTGTTTCCCAAGGGAAGTAATGTGCTGACTGGTTTAGCATCTTCTTTAAGTGATTTCACTGTACTGGCTTTTCTTAACTGCCTAGCAACTATCATATGTAGCAGAGCATCTTTAAAATATGCCAGGGTATCTGTGTGCTGGGAAAAAGGGTAGTTCTGTTCATATACATACATATGTCGATATAAATGTGTGCGTGAGGTATATAGTGGGTTTCCTGCTGAAAAAATGCTCAGTAAACTGTCTCTGCTGGTTTTTAGCTGAGATTTCAAAACTTCACATAGATACTTGCAGTGGTTTGAAATTGAACTGGCGCATCTGCTTCTAGGACATTATATATAGGAAGCTTTCAGTCAAGCAATTCCTGTTGTGAGAGCTTTTGAGCTTATAGATGAAAGGTGGGGAAAATTAAATTTCAGGCTTCACCGTACCTACTAGCTACTGGCATCTCTTTTATGCACCTTACAATTGTTTTTAATTGACCAAGAATCCCATAAAATAACTGTTGGAGCTTCATTGTGTAGGATTTCTAATTAATGTTTTGCAAAGTCTAAACCCCATTTAAAATAGAGTTCAAGTCTTAATAGCTTATTTCTGAACCACAAACACTGAATGTTAATAGAGCAAAATTACAGTTAAATTAAAATATCTTATATTCCGATGTATTGTGAACACTCATATTTTCATTGGAGTGAATCAAATAAGTGATGCTTTTTTTTTTTTCCTACAGAACATCTTCCAAAATTACAAGCCAGATCCTATTCAGTGTCAAGGTAATGAAATATTCAAATTATGTCTAGTCAGTTTATTTAGATATTCTTTTTTTCTCGTATGTGTTTGTGTACATTATAATCTAGAGAAGAGAGGAGTGAAGGATGAAACGTAATTGTGACCCTACTGCAAAAGACCATAGTGTTTGACTATTTCAAACAACATTGTTTTGAATATGTGGCAAGGCTTTGGTAAAGTTCTCAAGGACAAGCTCACTCACACATGGATCTGGTAGGAATTTGGATTCCCTTTTGTAGACACTGGCCTCTGAGTCCAACCTTAAGACGTTTTCTAGCTATATATAGATATTATGCAGTTAGCTGAAAGCTGAGAATCTTGATTCAGTTGAAGTGGCTTGGGCTGCAAATGGGCCCGCTGCAAGATTGTACAGCTGACTCTCAGGTTTTGGTTTGTTTTTTAATATTTTTTTTCTTTGCAGTTCAAACTTATATCAGCCAGGAAAGCTGTGCTTTGTATTTAGTATTGTGGAGTTCCCTGCCTGTCCTGCTAGACCAGTCTCACGGAAAGGAGTGTGTACAGGGTGGCTTGCTGAATTAGTTGCACCTCTACTGCACCCCAGTAAAAACACTCTAGATACAAAAGGAGAAAGCTTTTCAACTGAAAAGGTATGAATATTAAATCAAAACTCATTAATTGTTTTATTTATGCATTTTTGAAACAACTGCAGGTTTCTTTGTTTGCTGCTGTGACATAATGCAGATGTTTTGGCAGGATACACCTTAATTTTGCAGTTCTGCCCTGCTTTTAAGTTTACCTTCCCCTCTGTACCATGTTTAGAACTTCATTGCTAAGTACTAAACTTAAATTTTACTTATCTGTGCATAACTGAGTTGGGAAACTTCCCATTTCTGAAAGGACAGAGTTGTTTTCCACCCCATGGCAGTTCTAAGCACATCTTGGAGGATGTTTTCATGGACTAAACTACAACTGTGCAATTAAATGGTTATGACTGTTTGTATTGTAAGAGAGAGGCACATGGATTGCAGATATATGTGGAATAACAATGCAGAATAGATGACTGTGATCTTATGCAAAAATACCGTAGATTAATTGAATACACTTTGCAATATAAATGTGTTTACCGTTTGCACTCTGTTTTAGAAGAATGACCAGTTTGGAATTACTAATAGGGAAAATAATTCTTAAGTATGGTTTGAAGTATATATATATATATATACATAAGTACTGTTCCCCACCAACAAGCATTATACTATTTTTTTATCATCACGAAACCAGGAAAATAATCCTGTTTAACTTTGTTGTATCTGTAGTCATAGAATCATAGAATCAGCCGGGTTGGAAGGGACCTCTGAGATCATCAAGTCCAACCCTTGATCCACTACCACCGTGGTTACTAGACCATGGCACTCAGTGCCACATCCAGTCTCATCTTAAAAACCTCCAGGGACGGAGAATCCACCACTTCCCTGGGCAGTCCATTCCAATGCTTGATTACCCTCTCAGTAAAGAATTTCTTCCTAATATCCAACCTAAACCTCCCCTGGCACAGTTTAAGACCATGCCCTCTTGTCTTACTGATAGTTGCCTGGGAGAAGAGACCAACCCCCACCTGCCTACAACCTCCTTTCAGGGAGTTGTAGAGAGTGATGAGGTCTCCCCTGAGCCTCTTCTTCTCCAGGCTAAACAGCCCCAGCTCCCTCAGCCTCTCCTCACAGGACTTGTGCTTGAGTCCCTTCATCAGCCTCATTGCTCTTCTCTGGACCTACTCCAGCACCTCAATATCTGAATTAGAGTATAAGAAATAAGTAGTCCTAAGCCACTCAGGTTTACAGAGCAAAGTTAAAATAACTTGGTCTTGTGCCTCACTTCTTCCTTAAACTTGAAAGTAAATTCAAATAGTTTCATAATTAATGTGCAAAATAAATTGGATGTCTGCTTGTGACTTTAATCAGTGATGAAGTTCTGCTATGGCTGCTGCTGAGTCTTGAATAATCTTTTAAAGACTTAAAAATAGTCCTCTCTTGCTTTCTATACATCATGTTAGCCATGTCTCATAGGATAGTTGTGGAGCTCCTAAAAAATTATATTTAGGCTTCCTTTCAGACACAGATCTGAAGAGTTGAATTACAGTTTATCAGTGGAATTATATAAAACATTTTCCAAGATCTTTGAGTTGTTATCTGCCTCCCCTTACCCATATGTATTTTTGGAGATCATGTAAAAGTTTTATGAAAATTAAGAAAGCAAGCTCAGTATCAGTAGGCTTCAATTCACTATAAACAAATCCTAACCTCCAGTGGACTCTTTTTAGATGGCCACAATTCAAAAAGTTGAGTTGCTTTTAATAACAGTAAACTAGCTTTTATTCCTTTGAGTACCAACACCAAACTTTCTATGAATTTTGTAGCAGTATTCCTCAAATTCGTGGTTCAGTCAACTTCTGTATTTGTGTGGTTTTCCTCAGTTTTTCTCCAGATGGATTAGTAGCTTTTGTAAATATGGTGTGAGATATTTTTATCCCTGAAACTTGTGTGAGCTTTTATTCTAAATGTCTATGTAACCTTAAAGATAAACTCTGAAACTCAGGATTTGAAAGAGTATGTGGATATATACAGTATGGCAATATCCTGAAGGTTCTGAAAAATGTCATGGTGCTTTAACTGCTTAAGAAAATTCTTCAGTTATATTTTATCTAATTTCATTTTAGATATCTATTTTTCCTCGTCCAAACAATACTTTCCACTTACCTGCAGACCCATCTGTCCCATTCATGATGGTTGGTCCAGGAACAGGAATTTCACCGTTCATTGGTTTCCTACAACACAGGTATGTACCAAGTTCTTACATGGAAACCAGTCTTTTTCTGTTAAGGAAAAATACAACCTCAAGTTTTGAGTATAAATGCAGTTAATATTTTCTCCCTCCCCCCCCTTTTTGAAATGGTAGAATGCTGATTATAAACAGTCTTACTAAATTTCCAAAATCATTGCTTGTGTACTTATTTGTTTTTTAAATGAGTAAAACTTACACTTTTGTCTGACTGTATTTACTGTCTGTAGTAGATATATGAGGAATTGAGTGAATTGTCGAAAGAGTAATAAGAAATTAAATCCTTTTTCTATGTGTTGTTGGTGGAAGTCCTGCAAATGAAATAGAACTGTTGATTTGCTTAAGTTTGGTATTCCAAATCCATTTTCTTCAGAAGAGGCACATGTATTAAAAGTCTTGGCATGATGAATGTCAAGTTTTCTCCCACATTCCATTATTTCTGTGTGTTTTACATTTCGATGTTTTAAGATGAGGAACTTGGCATGTTAAACCATCAACTTGGTGATAATCTTGGGGTTTTGGAGTTCGTGTTTGAGGGAAGGTAGATCCCTTATTTTCTCCCTCCAGCTTCAGCAGCATAATTTTGCAAGGCGAAGAGATCTTTGTTTAAAAAGTGACAGCACATCACCAAGAATATGTAAAAACATGATCATTCTGAGGAATTAAAGAACAGGAAGAGTGGAGTATTTGTGTGGGAATGGTTCTAAGTTTTATAGATAACCAACGCGTATAATTTCTAGATGACTCATTAGTTCCAGTAAGATAATGGAGTTTCTTGGGTCCTGTAACAATTGTTTTTAAAACATTTATTTGAGAGAAAAGTGAAGTTTTGACTTGATGTTTCTAACTCCATGCTTCTGTCTTTACCAAATCATTATATACCATCCTTGCTCCTTAATTTAAATTCCTAAATATGCCTTTATCTCTCAGAAGTATTTTGCCTTTTATTATAAGGGTAAGTGAAATCTGTCTCTCAAAATTCAAGTGGAAAATTGCAGCTAAAACTCCTTTAAAGTAATACTTTCAGCATTATTTAAAGAAAATGAAATAACTTTTCTGATGATGTGATAGTTAATAGGTTCTTATTCGTAAAATCTGGTGGATTTCTACAGCTAAATGGAAAGCATGCTAAAATTGCTGAGTTTTCCCAGGTGGTTTTACAGGGCTTCCAATGAAGGATGTAAGGAAGTGATCTTATTCAGCAGTCAGAATTGTTTTGTGAGGTGTTTGGATGTGTCAGTCTTGACTATTCCAATATGAAACTGCTGACAAAAAAAGTAACAATTTTGAAGTTGATTGATTTTTGAGCTAGTCCAAAAGTGAGTAGTCAAGAAAATCAAATAAGAAGGGTTTGACTTTGATTTACCTTAAGTCGTTTCACATTTCTGCCAATCCAGAGTTTTTTTGAAGTACTACTTTAAATGAGAATTGGGTTATAGATGTTTTAGATTCTGCACTTGATAAAACAGAATTGGATTTTTTTTTGTCTGTTTAGGCAGAAGCTCAGAGAACAACATACAGACTGGGAATTTGGAGAGACATGGCTGTTTTTTGGTTGTCGGCATCAGGATCGAGACTATTTGTTCAAGCAAGTTCACTATTTAACATTCATTTTGTATTCATGAGGGAATGCTTATCTCTGAGCCATTGCTAACAGGTTTTTATTACCTTTCAGAGATGAGCTGAGATGTTTTCTTGAAAATGGCACATTGACTCATCTTAAGGTTTGTTTCTCAAGAGACTCCTCAACTGCAGAAGTAGCTCCACCTAAATATGTGCAAGACATCATTAGGCTTTGTGCCAAGGAAGTTGCCAGAGTCCTGCTGGAAGAGAAAGGTTACTTCTATATATGTGGGTGAGTAGAGTGGAAATGGACTGTCTCTGAAAGAGAGCAGCATTAGCAGAAGTTCGAGGCTTTAGAAGAACATAGAGCTGTCTGAAAGAAAGGACAAATGTGATGCTGAAAGAGCCTTCCTGGAAAGCTAGAGTTTCATCCATATGTCCATTCTTTTCCAATGTAGTCTTGAAAGTATAGCTTGTAATGAGACAGTTCCACTGATTATTTTAGTCACTTATTATTTATTTTCCTTTTTTTTTTTTTCAGTTTTAAGTTATAGGAGTTTCCAAGCTAATAGATTTCTCTTTAGAAAATGAGATATATGAATGCATGTGATAAGAAACTGCTCAGCTGTGAGATAGTAGCAGCCTTCTGCTGTGTTTCAGGTTTGGGTGCTCCAGAATGCTAAAGCTCTGTAATATTTATATATTGTACAGTGGGAAATTTTATTTGGATGCTAACTTACCTGGAGGTTCAAGATTTTTAGAAAGTTTGTTGATAAAAGAGCAAACTGAATATAGGGCCCAATGTCAATATATATATATTGATATAAATGTCAGCTATTTATATTAGAAATAGCATTAGTAATAAGTGAGGGGTTTGGTAGCTTTTTTTGTTTTTCTTTTTTAATATTGGAACCACACAGTGATATAATAATAAAAAATACTTCAGCAGGTCCAATTCTTCCTTAAAGATACCGGTTATTCTGTGAGAGCTCAACTAGGGTTGCAAGCTTTTTTACTTACAAATTACGGAGCACTGAAAACTTTGTAATGTTTGATTGAGAGAAACCCTCGTTACTGTCAATGCTCAGCTTCATGAAAACTCAGTAAGAATCTTACTGTACAATATAAAAGCTATATTTTTGTTTAGATTTTTTTTTAATGCTGCTTTTCTAATACTGTCCTGCCTCTGAAGCTATTGTTAAATGGAAAAATACACATTTTCCTCCTCTGATTTTTGTTTTTCAGAGATAAGAAGAACATGGCTGATGGTGTAAGCGATGCTGTAGTAGAAATTTTGAGCATGGAAATGGAAGCTGACAGATTGGAAGCAATGAAAATCCTAGCCATGCTTCGAGAAGAAAAACGCTATTTACAGGATGTGTGGAGCTAAATATTTAGCTTTTCCTATGCCTTTGTAACACAGAATACTTCTTTTCACACATGTGCTTTTGACTAAAACTTATTGTCAAAAGTGCTATCAGTAGTTACACAAATGTTAACTTTCTCTATTGACCTTTAAGCAGGAACATGAAGCCTTTTAAATGACAGCAAACCAGGCTGGCCTTTGAAGTGTCTGAGGTTTTAGAGATGTTACATAATGGACTGTCTCAGTGCCTTGATTCTCTCATTTTAAGGTTAGTTTAATGTATAAATTAAAAACTTCTGCACTTGTACAAGCATAATTATATGTTGACATTACATCATGTATCTTTTCCTATAGTGTACACATAATGAAGCTACAGAGTAAATATGTTACACAGTGATCTGTGTGTTATCAAATATATTACTGACTTGCCAAGATTTATTTGAATACTTCCTAGATGCTTCCTGAGACTACTTATATTTTTTCAGCTCACACAATGACAGTAACTGCCAGAAGGTTACTGAAGAATTTCAGCTCCAAAATTCTCTTTAATACTTAACTTTTTCATTACATCATTACTTTGTGTCTCAAATTTTGCCACACTCTGTGCTATTGTTATTAGATTTTCCTGCATAATTACTTTGAAATTGTTTTCATTCCTACCTCTAAAATATTTGTGGTTTAATTTATGACCAAACTCAACCAGTTGGGCTGAATTTAGTTGCTTAATAAATAGTTTCTCAGATTACTAAACTAACTTTGTTAAATTGAAGACATAGTAAAATACAGTGTTTTGAAAGGAGTTGCCCATGTGACAATCCACTGCCAGATTAATTTGTTGAAAGCATATTTTTCAAGTGTCTGATCTTTCTAACAAGGGACATTTGGTGTACAAATAGGTGGAAGAGTAAAAGTGTAAGTTATTCATGGTTCTTTTCAGATCTCTCCACTTCCCTCTGCTTTTTCTAACTTCTAAATATCCATGTTGTCTTCTCAGTTCCCTGTCATCCTTAAAGGATAAAAACAAAGTATGAAAGAATATTTTAGACAAATCATTTTTTCCTGGGGAAAGTTGTTTTGTTTTGATTTACATATAGTCAGAACCACATCACTTACTCCAAGTCTTGTGGTTGTCTAGTGATTATTAGTTAATTGGTCAAGTTGTATGCTGTTGCTTGTTGCATCTGTTTGACATATAAGCCTTGTTGTATTTTTTGTTGTTCCTGGGGAATGTGTAGTGTTTTGCTGTCTCTTTGTTTCCTTTGCAAGTTAAGCTTCAAGGCCACTGTTTTTGGCTTAACAGCATTCCAGTTTTACTTTGTGACCAGAAGTGGAGAATAACTGTACTAGTAAAGAGGAAATTAGTCTTACCAGTGGTGTAATTAGAAATCCTTCTCATAAGTCTCTTCCTTTCTGTCTTTGGTGCTTCTGTTATTCTATCTGAGAGCCTAATGTAAAGAAGGAAATGAAGAGAGCCTTGAGCTTCTGTCTTTCCTAGTTCTGTGCTGCTAATTATCTCACAGATCCATCTTTCTCATGCATTTCCTCAATAATTGCACTATCACAGAAAATCTAGTTACCTTCCAAAAATGCAGAGGTATTTTTTTAATAATACGTTTGAGTAACTTTTTTTAGTGAAATGGAAAAGCTAAGCCTCAGACTTTGTGGGAAGCAGTAGGTCCCACTATGCTCTACACAAATTCTGTCATGGGTCTGGTCTGTTAGAGGTGCCAGCAATGTGTGGGGGTGAGGGTGGGTGGGACATGTGTGTTGGTGTGGGGCTGTTGGTGGGTATCAAGCTGTGTTCAATGAAAAAAAACAACTTCTGCTTATTAGGTGTTCTTCAGTTTCCTACTTGTTTTCTTTGCCACCATTTGTATTGCTGGATGGGGCAGGAGATGCGTAAAATGCTCAAGTTAGTGACAGCAGTGCAGGTTTTATGTGGATTCTTCCATTAAATAGTGGCTTACTGTGCTATTAGTTATTGTATTGTATTTTGTACTCCAAAAATGCTAACTTTTTTGAAACCGTCCCTGAATGTTATGCAAATTCTTCTCCAGCAGTTATATTTTATGTCACCTAATAGCAATTACTGTTGCTATACAAAGATGTGCTGTCACATAAACCATATGGAAAGTATACACTGTATGTTTTATCTAAATGTTATCCTGTAGCCTTACTAAAACTGCTCTCTAGATGACAGTATTTCTGTGCTGTTGAGGATAGAAATATTTTGCCAGGTTCCATGCTTGGCTAAAGTAGTGTCCATGGTGGATAGCGTAGGAGATACCTGTACCTGAAGACTCTGAGCTTTTTAAGACCTTGGTCAGAACCAAGCCATAAATAATTTTAAATGTTTCTGACTCACAAATCTCCTGTTTGAATGGACAGATTCAGCTGCAGCTGTACGTAGTGCGAAATTCCACATAAGAAACCGTATCTATTCAGTCTGTTATTCTGTAGCTGATTTTTTTAAAGGAAGAATAAAAGAACACTTATAGTGAGCAGATATGAAATGACCTGCCTGAAACTCAACTTTGAGCTTTTCAGTTCCCATGAAGTCGTGCTTGCAAATATTATTTTCTGTAATGTAAAAAACTATGTTCTTATTTTATATTCATGCATTTAGTAGTTTGGTATGTTGATGGCTTTGCACAACCAATTTATTAGGATTTCAGTTTCACTGAATATCCTTTGTATAAAAGGGACTTTTTTTTTCTGAGTAGCTTTGTGATTTGTCATCTCAACCTGACAACTTCAAATTTTTCCCTGCTCTTCAAATGGAAACTATTACTCCTTCTGTGGATCCATTTCACTCCAGTTATGCATCATCTGAATTGGGAAGATCAAAACTGAATCCAGTAGTCTAATTTCAGACATGACAGTGATTGTATAATAAAAACCAACAGAATATTTTTAATATTATTTTATATTTTTTTCTGGATTGTAGGGTGTCTTGGAGAAATAAAAATGGGATAATCACTAGTGGATATAGGAAGAATATTACATGTCTGAAATGTCCCTGGTCACTTATGGTGAATTGAGAGATGAATCTGAATGGTATGAGCAATTGATTTGGATCTTAAAATTGAGCTAGTTGATACAATGGTTGAATGTAGACTATTTTAATGAATCTTAGAGTCTGCTTTCCAGTTGCAGAAAATGTGTAAATATAAAAAGCTGCTCAGTATTATTAAAGTTACCTACCATAAAGAAATCAAAATGCTTTTAAATTGATGGCAGAAACAGTATATCAATTTGTTTAGTCTCTAAACCCTACTCAAATATATTTCATATTGAAAGAATCATAGTTTTATACAAATGCAAATTACAGTCTTGAAAAGTTGATTCAGCACCACTGCAAATTACATTCACTTTCATTAGCATTTGAATAAATGCTTTGCTTGTGGTGGAAAAGGTTTGTCACGTTGACAAAGCACTCCAAACCAATTGTGCTTATTAAAAAAGAAGAGGTCCTACTGTTGGTTTGAAAACAGCAGTTTTGTAAGGCTCCATCAGTTAGAAGTATTAATTGCTAAGCTGCTTTTAACTGTATTGCTTGGATGATTGATTGGGTTTCCTTATTTTTTTTTAATGCTTTTTATTGTAACTTGCTAGAAGATCAATAGGGCTACTTCCAGTACTTTCTCCTCAATGTTTTCAGTTTTTAAGGTGTTGTGAGAAAATGGTGTCGGTTGCCCTTGATTTATGAACATCACCAAAACAAAGCAGAATTACAGTGCTGTGACTACTCAGCATTTTTAGGTGGAGGCAGATGTTGAAACAGGCACTCGTGTGTACATCTGTACATCACGTGTCTGTAAAAACTCCTTGTTTCCAGTTAAATGCCGGTTCTCTGGTTGTGATTCCTACAGACCACTGCTTCTTGAGATTAAGATAGTACAGCACTCTCTTTCTTTTGGTGGGAACAGATTCTTCTAGAATAAGCCGCTCTTTATGTCACTGGCACTCCTTTTTGTTTTCTGTAAGGATGAGAAAGGAGCAGTATATGAGCTATCAAAACTGCAGTCAACAGCTTGTGGCTCTCAGAAGACACCGTTTTAAGGGCAGAATCCCTTTTTCATGTTACAGTTCTTAAACCTGTTGGAAGGGGGTGGCATTGGTGGCAATAGAAGCCCCAGGAGCACAGCTTGACAGTAGTAAATTTTTACGTTTTCCTTACCTAAGAACAGCTGGAGCAAACACAAGTAGGAGAGGGAAAAAGGAATCCTGTAACATTTTTAAAATAAATTATTGGATGCCTAAGAATTTCACACAAGTTGGTTTTTAAAACATCTGTTCCTATGAGAAACAGAATACACTGATACTTTTTAAGTTACTGTTGAAAAACTCGCCCCAAAAAAGCTAATTCCTAAGTAGGAATGGCTGTATTTATCTACCAATGGGCAAGTTTCTTAAGGTCTTACAGCTTTGCACACGGAGAGTATTGCATTTTGAGGTAAATGGAAACATTTGTTGTTTGTAAAACTTCCTACGGAAGTCCATTCAGAACTCACAGGCAATGGGGATAATAATTCTTTCAGCAGTAGTTGTTTTGCTACTTTTTTTTAATGGGTTGTGTAAAACATCTTTGTTTTTTTCATGCAGATGCATGTATATACCTTAATCTAAATATAGGTAGATTGATTGATATAGATATACATGCACTGCCAAGATCTCCATGTAGTTTCTGTCTTTGCTCCACAGATATAACATATTTTGAAATATCTGCATAACTGTGCCCTTCAGTTTACACAGCTGTATTTTACTATTAAAATATATGTAGACCTTTGTTCAGAAAGTGTCAAATTAACACTTCCAAGAAAAAAAAATAGCTGCTGGGTAGTTCCCTCTATTCATTTATTGCTATCAGAAGAATATAGGATTTTCCTTTTTCATTTTGCGGAGAGAAAGAAATGCATGAATGTACAAATGGTAAATAAAAAGGAGGGCATAAATCTGTAAACTGCTGTACAGATGTGGTGGAAATATTTATTTCTCTCATTCATCATTTCTTACAGTGCCTGTAGCATGCTAGGGGCTTTCAAACACATGAAGAAACACAACTGATCTAGTTCATATTAATCTCACTAACTGTAAAGGCTTTTGTAGAGTTGCATATTACCAACTGATATTGCTGTCAAAATACAATGAGAGGGGAATGAGAGAAACTGTGTATTTTTTGAATTGGTTATTATCCAGTGTTTCTATATATGTATTCAGTGTGTAGAGTGTGAGTCCGCTCTGGATTATCTCTGAAAGGTCATGACAACCAGGAGAGGTTCCTGAGGGCTGGAGGAAAGCAAATGTCACTTCAAGATGGACCAGAAGGAAGATCTGAGTAACTACATTCTGGTCAGCTTTGTGCCTTGATCCCTGCAAACCATTTCCGAGGGTAATTTGGTGATCTAAATTAGTCATCATGGATAATGAGGAAGTAGTGACTGACCAATGTGGTAGCCTTTCAAAATAAGAAAACTGGCTTTCTGAATCAGGGGAGAGGAATGGATATCATTTGATCTCAGTTGCAGTGAGGCTTTTAGCACTGTCTTACTGATGAAATAGGGACTAAAGAAGTAACAGTGAGCTGGATTGAAAACTGGCTGAACTGCTGGTTTCCAGTGGTTGTGATTAGCTAAGCTGGATGCCAGTCACTAATGTTGCGCCCCAGGGGACAATATTGGATCCGGTCCTGTTTAACATCCTCATTAATGACCTGGACAATGGGGTAAAGTGCAGGTTCAGCACTTTGGCAAATGATGCAGAACAGGGGGTGCAGTAATGGTTGATAGACAAGATGAGTGTGCTGCCCTTTTGGGGGCCCTGACAGTCTGGAGCACAGAACCAACAGGAATCTCAGTTGCAAGTGACCTTTGCAAGTGGTCATCTCCAGCTTGACTGCTAGCGCCTCTCTGACACGGAGTATAGTTTCACCCAGATAGAAAGATTCTGAATTGAGCTTCAGCGAATAAAAAGATATTCTCCAAGGAAACCTGCAAATGAGGAATTCCTGTAGAGGTTACTCAGAGCTTGAACAATAGGGATTTTGAGGTGTTTTTTGATGGCTTTGATATCTACAGCATTTTGTGATGTTCTGTGGTCTGCATTTTGTTTTCCTGACAGAGCTTTCTGAAATGTTCAATATTACACATATTTGGAAGGGGAAGGAGATTTAATGGACCACTGCTGCAGTCTATCCAGTAGAGCCTTTTCCCTTTCCCTGGTGTTTGCGTTAAAAATTATCACATTTGTTTCCTAATAAAACTTTCTGTTGAAGTGCAACAGTATTTTTCCATTGTAAGATTTTCAGCAGCAGCATCTTAAGTGCTGGTATGTGACTACATATGATATGTGTTCCTGCTTTGTTTTGGGCCAAAGCCAGATTAATCCCCTAAAAGAAAATATTCAAGGCATGGTATGAACTTCAGCAATGCAGTACATCTGGGCAAGTTCATCCTCAGCAGAGCTACATTAAAAACAAACTGGTTGACTTACTGTGAGTCAGGCTGCAAAAAAGGATGTATACAGGCTTCTGAAAGACAAAGTCTACATGCCAGCTGGCCAAATAAAACAAATTTTGTTTTGTATTTTTATAGTTGGCCTTGTGCAAAGAATTATTACATTGCTATTTTTTGAGGCTCTGCAGAACTGGAGGGTAGTCAGTTTTGATCTGGTCAGAGATCCAGGTAATTGTGAGTTTCAGATGATCACTTATAATTAAATTTCTAATGCATAAGAGAATTGTTAATATTACTTGCAATGTTGATGTGCAGGGTAGACAACTCTGAAAGTTTCAAGTAGAAATTACATGTTAGTGTGTGGTTAAACCAACCATGACTAACCCACAACACTATACTTTGAAATAAGTGAGACACAGATATTGAATCCATGTGCTCTTATCAATGAGGGACTCTGTAAATTCTTCTATTTAAGACCTGGTGATGGCTAAATAGAAAAATTCACTGTTTCACAAGTTGTTTGTCATTACCTTGTATGTGCAACATGTTTTATCATATACAATAACGTAGCAGTTAAATTACTCATAGGACTTCTGGTTCATTTTGCAAAGACCTCCATGAAGTTCTCACTTCTCTCGATGAGTTGTGGTTACTTGGAGCAACACAGTTGCTTTAAATTACTTTCTAATTAAAATCTATAAAATCACCAAAATACATAATTCTTGTTAAATAACTAGTTTTCACATTCTATGTAGTTCTGAGTATACATGTGAGCCACTGTAAATCAAGGTTTTTCAAATGTCATATAGTATTACAATTTAACAATTTATCTCATGTCAGATACCTCAGCGTCAACTCCCACCATTAATTGTGTGAAAAAGCTGCACTAAAGGGATCTTTTTCTACAATGTAAACATGTGGAATCTTCGAAAAGATTTAGCTAATTTCTTATTTTCTTTCTTGCTTCTTTGGTCTTGCACCTTCAGTATACACTTCTGTCATCAGCTTGTCTTCTTTTGCAGTTGCATATATTCCTCTGACAGCCTCTCCTCTCTCCTCTGCACATTTTTGTGGCTGTGTTTCTCATGCTAGAAGCTTTCCTACCTTCTAGCTAGTTGCTTTGAACATATCTACTTCCAAAGGTGATTCTACCCCCCTGAAGAAGGCTCAGAGGTGACCTTATCACTCTCTACAACTACATGAAAGGAGGTTGTTGCCAGGTGGGAGTCAGTCTCTTCTCCTAGGCAACCAGCAACAGGATGAGAGGACATGGTCTTAAGCTGCTCCAGGGGAGGTTTAGGCTAGACATTAGGAAGAAGTTCTTCACAGAGAGAGTAATTGGGCATTGCAGTGGGCTGCCCAGGGAGGTGGTAGAGTCACTGTCCCTGGAGGTGTTTAAGGAAAGACTGGACATGGCATTCAGAGCCATGGTCTAGTTGACAAGGCGGTGTTTGGTCATAAGTTGGACTCAGTGATCTCAGAGGTCTTTTCCAACCTAATTGATTCTGTGATTATGTGATTCTGTAATTAGCAACTCCCTGTAGTTATGCACATATTTTGTTCTCCATGCATTTTTCTGTTTTATGGCAGTAATTCCAATGGCAGCATCAAGGTTAGAATTCTGTCTTTCTTTTTTGGAACTTCTGTTGCAATAAAGTGTAAAGAAGCCAGGAGTCAGCAATGGAAGAACTTTTTGCTTTTCTTTAATTATTTGATTTAATTTTTTTGTCTCTGAATTTATTACCACGGACTTCGTGAAGATTTTGGGTTGTTCTCTGCAGAGGATGTACCTTTCTTTTTCTCTGGCAGACCATTCAGAATAGAGAAATATGTGGAAATATTATTCTTTTTTCTAGCACTGATACTGGTAAGCTCCTAGTGGATATGATGCAGATATTCGTGTCTTCCTCTGTGTTTATTTAATTCTAGTGCAAAAAAATCTCCTGTCAAGGGAAACAAAAGCATACGTGCAGGATATACATGCCTCCAGCACTGGTCATGGGTATGATGACAGAAAAACATGTGTTGATCCTCTTTCTTGTCATCACCCAGATGGGGTGTGTGGAAATCATCCTCAGGCAAACCAGCAAATAAGCAATCAATGATCAGTGTAGCATACAAAGATTTCTCTTGCTGTGAATTGGCCCGTGGCATATCAGTCAGCCTTTTTTTAAGAAAGGAGGAGAAGGATCTTTAAAGTAGGTATAATGTATCTGAAGAGTATTGGTTTTCAGTATACCTGATTTTCAGTCTCAGATTTCTGTCTCCTTCATTCTCGGGTTGAGAAGATTCCTTGACAGGATGCCTGTGATTCATTGCTTGCATCTTTCAGAGTAGTAAACACAGTGGCTTTCCTGAGACAGACTGCCCAGTTTATCTCCGCTAGCAAACTGTAGCAGAGGAATACAATGAAGGCAGTTCTGCCACAGGTGCACTTCTGAGGATGCAGAGAATGCTTTCACTGCTGTCAGCTGCTGCGGACTCTGCTGTCTTGCAGTCAGCTTTAGTTTGTGGTTGAAGTTAGATAAAAATTCCACCAAAAGTCAGCAGTATGGGAAATGTGCTGAACTAACACAGTCAATCACCTGCTTTGAAGGATGAGTGTTTCCTGGCCAGCTAACGTCCCTGGTGAGCTAGTGTTTTGGATAGTGGCATGTGCATCTGCCTTCAGTAATTTCTTTGACCGCTTAAGGAGAATAAGTGTGTCCTCAGGTTGCATACTCCTGAATATATGAACAGTAGCTTCCTGCTCTCCTCTGCATCACTGATCACTCATTGCCAGGGCCATGACCAGCTGCAGCACCAGAGAATAATTTTGATGATGTTTATAATAGCTACTTTCTTTAAGGTGTGGAAGGATGAAAAGGGCAAAATGCTTTTGGAAACAGCAACCTGTGTGATGTTAAAAGAAGCTGTCTGATGTTATCCTGTAGAAAGAAAAAACTAAGGATAGCACAGATTTACTAGGGGGAAAAATTCTAATTGCTTTAGAGGAAATTGTTATTCAAAATAAGGCAAAATATGAATATCAAAAATGAACAGGGATGGAACTGTTGAGCATATAATGCTGTCAATCAGGAGAAATTTCTGCTTGGACATCAGATTGTAGGTGGATGGCACAATCTCTCTGTAACCCAAGTCTGTTGTGCAATCATCAGGGAAAAAAATCAGAATGTTAAGGATGAAGCCTTTAAGAAATCCATTGTGTCTTTATTACAGATGATCAAACACGTTATTTGCAGTGTCCCATCCTCATTGTGCCACAAGGAATAATTATTGCTATGATCCACTGTTGTTTGCATTCTAGTCTAGCTAGTACCTGACATGCGGTTTCTGCAAATTTCTGCATTCGGTCTGTTCCACTTCTCTGCCTTTAACTATATACTTGTCCACTCTTTTTTTTTTTTTTCTTTCACTGACTGGATCAGAGAAAGAACACAGAAGCTATAGCTAGTTTTTCTCTTTATTTTTGTGGTTGTTTTCTTTGTAGTATTTCTGCTCATGTGGACATGTCTCAATAGTATCTGTACTATACAGAGACAAGCGGAGTGCACATAAAGAAATACTCATTTTGATGACCATTGTAAGGAGAGTCTAAAGTATCACATTCAGAAGTAAATAAAAGATCATTTTAAAAGAAGGCAGTAGGAGAGAAAGCAAAATGAGACTGTCCATTGATTTAAGGTCAGAACAGTTTTAAAAGAGCTGAAAATGATTGCAAAGTCTAGAGACTGTTTAAAAAATTTAACCTCAAGCACTTCTATTTATCATTTTTGGCTGGTAGAATTAGCTTCATTTCAGAAGTAATGACAGATAGACTTCTTGATTTATGATATATTTTGACTGAGGCCTTAAATATCTTCTTAAAATTCTTGTAGCAGAAATCTTTTTTACTGACCTATGGGAGATTTGGTCTCCAACAGAAGGTAAGGCAAATTCCTAGCACAGCCACAAAGTCACATCTTATAAAGGAGATTCATCAGTCTTGATGCTCTGTTTAATTTTTTTTTTAAAAGAGCTATCTTTTGTAGTGAAACTGGTGTTAATAAGATGTAAAAAAACCTCTCCAACCAAACCATCAATGATTTTGAAAATATTTTGGAGCAGCGACTTATTTTTCAAGACTCATGGTTTTGTTCCAAGTTTGGATCTGTGCTTCTTAGTATGGCTTAACTGTAGCATTTGCATTTTTTGGCAAAAATGACTCAGAAGCCAGGCAGTGAAAGAGTTTGGGAGCTGGAATTCTGGGCCTGGCTGGGCTTTAGTTTAGGGAAACCTTTATGAAGATTGGTCTTTCTGCTCTCCCAAAGACAGACACATACCAGATCTTGGAATGATTTTTCAAGTGAGCTCAATTATTTAAATTTCTAATTGTCTTGGATGCATGTAGAATAATTGACCCTATTCTTAGCACTTCAGCATTTGAGTTTATTTGGTTATCTTTTATTCTCTTTCCTTTCCCACCCACTCTTTCTTATTGCTTTAGTATTTAAATATGTGTTAGATTTGTTTTTCAGCAAGAAGTAACAACAAAGGAGGATTTTAGAGACCTTGCCCATTTATGTAAGAATTCTATACAGAAAGTCAAAGGTCATCAGGAATTAACGCTTGCAAGGGATGTTGAGGCCGTCAAGAAAACTCTAAATTATGAACAAATTGTAGAGCAAGGAAAACGTGGCCCATTTCTGAGTAGGGCAGATGTTCTGTTGCCATTTGAAACACAGAGGGTTGACATATTCAGTTGCTGCTTTACCTCAGTCTTCACCAACAGTGTCTTCCAGGCCTCTCTCCTTAAAGAGAAGGAACTACCAGCCATGAATGTAGATCATGTCAGGAATTACTTGAGAATTCAAATCATCCAAGACCAGAAGTCTGTACAGGCTGCATCCAAAAGTGCTGAGAGAATTTGTCATAGTGAGGCTACTCTCTGTCATCTTTCATGTTTTGAGTCGAGTGGAGAAGATCCCCTGTCACTGAAGGATAGCAAACATTGCACTGTCTTCAATGCAGACTAAAAGAACAACTACAGAAGTGGCAGACTGATTAACCACTCTTTGTTCTCTGGAAAAATCATGGACCAAGTCTCTTTGGAATACATTTCCACAGAAAGTTCCTACAGAAGTTGATTGGGAAAGTCAGCATGGAGTTAACAAAAGTATATCATACTTCACCAATGCAAGTTCCTTCTATAATAACATAAGTGAATTTGTGGATAAGTAGACAGCAGTGGATGTTGTTTACCTTAACTTCAGCAAGGCTTTTGGCACTGTTGTCCATAATATTTCTGTTATGGGTTAACCCTGGTCGGCTGCTAAGCACCACACAATCCTTCTTCCCCAGCAGGAGTGGAGAAAGAATATGAGGAACAAAAAAGTGAAAAAACTCATCAGTCGAGATAAACAGCTAAACAAGTGAAGGAAAGAAGTGGATAAAACTCCCCACAAAACAGTGGTGCAAAGATCCAAGCTAAATATAAGATAGCAGTGTGCCCTGGTAGAAAAGAAGGCCCAACACTTACCTGGTTTGTGTTATCAGCCAGGTTGAGGGAAGCAATTATTCCCCTCCATGCAGCACTTGTAGCAGCTGTCTCATGACTCAGCAAAAGATAGATCCAGCTATTTCAAAGTGGTGTTGCATAATGGGAGGAAAACACAAGGGGTATAAGTTAAAACAAAAAAGGTTCAGGAAGAATATAAGGAAAGGGTTTTTTCACTGTGAGTGGTGTCATGTGGTGGATCGGGTTGCCCAGAGAGAAACAGTCTTCATTCCTTGGTTTATTTCAAGTTTCAAGGACAGGAGAAAGGCCTGACCTGTAGCTGTCCCTGCTTTGACTTGGAAGTTTGGCTAGAAATCTGCTGAGATCCTTTCCAATTTAAATTATCTTATGAACCTACAAGCATGGCATATGTTGCATGGTCAAAATTCATTTTTAGGTCTAAATACCAGGGCAACCACCTGAAGTAGGGACCCTCCCTTTTGCTCTACGTGGGTAGAAGTATGCAGCATAATGGGAACCAACTTCATGGGCTTGGCAGGGTAGCATGGCATATTATGGTAAGAAAGGAAAGGACAAAGCCAGAGAGCTTTTCAGAACTCTGCTGTCAGGAGATACTGTCTCTTGAATGACAAGACATAATTGACCAACTGATCAGTGTCACTGTTCATTCTCTGAAAAGGTGTTCAGTTCACCTGAAGATGGGAATGAAGATAATTGTTTTATCACAATATATGTTCATGTGAGTGTACGTCTGTTTCCTATGATAATGTATGAATTGGGATATGTTAATAAATCTGCATCTAATGATAGTTTGTAATGAAATGTGATGTGAGAACAATACAGCACAATGGAGGTGACTTTGGATCCCCATCATTATAATAATTGATGGAATTAGCTATGATTTTTCTTTCTTTATGAGGAAAATGGTTTGCTGAAGAGTGTGGATATGCTACTAGCTGAGCCAGACATTGTTTCTTCCCAGAAAGGAACGGAATTCCTGTGGGGAATTCCAAACTGCAGGAACAAATCAACTTTGATACAATTTTATAATGCCTCTTGAGTGCCATTAGATGGCTACAGACTATCTGTATCATTTGATATATGTTTGCAGGATTGTACTGAGGCAAAACAACCTGACATGATACTTGTTGTAAGTATAAATAAAGCATGTACTTGCTGCACAAAAGCAATTGAACATTCAGATTTAAGACTATTTATCTACATTTATTGATTCTTTGGTGAGAGCCAATAAAAAGGATTTTGTATGTGTGTTTGTGTTGCTTTGGTTTTCTGAATCCAGTCATTAAGGATGCATAGCAGGTTGGGTAAAACCCGTCTAATAAAGTAAGGTAGTATAACGTAATTTTCTTTAAATGAGAAAGCCAACTTGGCTTCAACAACCTGATTTTTCAATGTTTTTGTTTTAATCTTTGTGAAAAAAAAAAAAAGGAGGAAAAAATGTGAGATATGAAATTGAATAAATTACTAATAACTTGTGTTTCATCTCTGAGCTTCTGCTTATTTTTGAATGAAGACAAGCAGCTCTGGGGTGCTGCCATTGCAGCAGACACTGCTGGAGGCAAGGCTGGTCATCACCCTGGATCAGTTCTCCAGATCACAGGTAACAAAGAAAAGACTGAATATTCATCTTGTTATTGAAGTAAAGTATCCTCAGATTCTACTTTGGGGAGGTTTCTCCCTCACCTCCAAAAGCAAAGAAAGTGTTGATTTCATTAAGGCCCTTGAGGGTTGGAATTTGAACCATTTTACTAGGGAAACTGGAAAATACTAACGGTGAAATACCAGATATTTTGTATTTTATTTGACCTGTTTTTTTTCTTATTTTGAAAGAAAAACAGCTAAACAGGTTTCCCAATGATGGGAATTCTTCATTTCCTTGGAGCTGAAGGATGGTATAATTTTTACTTCACATCAGTACTTGCCTGTTAACATTATTAATCCATGAAGTTCTTGCTCTGGATCCCAGATAGGAGGAGCCTATTAGCTATAGCAACTTAAAAGCATACATGCAAAAATCAAATCTCTGTGGTATAGACTAAGTGAGCTTGTATTAATTCTTCAAAAACAAAAATGTTGCTTGTTCAGGCTTCAGCATGAGGGACTTAAGGACACCTGTACTTTGATTTTCTCCGACTGCCCAGGCTGGCCAAGAGACCTCTATCAGAGCCAGCCCTGCTATTGCACAAAGTTATGGTGCAGGTCCTTGGAGCTCCTTCAGTGCTCAACTAATCTGCCCTGATCCATCTAAGATGAATACAAGGGTGCAGTCCTTTCACTCTGCAAGATCATAATTTTCAGTGAGATTACTTCAGAGACAGAGGGGGAAATAAGGCAGCCATCAGTCATTCACCTTCATTTGGCAAACAAAACCCATGGTGACCTCTCCTGTTCTCACACGGGAGAGCACAAAATCACCTACAATGTCTATTTCCACTTTTTGAGTAAAGAAGAAGTGTAGTCTGCATCAGATTGTTGTCTGAATCCTCTTCCCTGGTTTTATATGGCTATTCTGTCTGTCTTCAGTGACATTTTTAGAGCTCTGTCTTTGCTCTTAACAGGACTGAAGTCTTTTGCAAGCAAAGACGTCAAAATCAACCACTGTCTTGTGGAAGAAATTTCTGCAGAAGAGCATCAGAGGACTAGTTGTTAGTCCTATTTCTTTGGACACATGGGAAAATCAGATGCTTTCTAACTATGACTGAAAAAAAACAAAAGAAAATGATCCAACAAAAAAAAAAGAAACCAAATGAAAATACCCACTTATAATGGATCCCATTATCTCCTCAGCTTTGGTTTTGGATGATACAAGAAGAAGCAATTGGTGATGTCAGAAAATCTATGGATAGTTTACAGAAAGAAGTACCTTCTTCACTACATGTAGTTTGAGAGCTGGAAAAGAAAATTCCAGTATTTAAAATGTATTCTAGTTTTATTACCTCTAAATAGATCAATCTATTTTATTACCAAGAATAATTGTTAAGGGTTATATCTCTGCAGATACTTAAGTTCATGGTAATAGTTTTGTACAGTGTAGGATTCTGTAGGTTTCAACATTGAGCAGAGAGAAGTTTTATGTGCATGTATCCTTTTTTTTGAAAATGACATACTTGGTTCCTTGAAATGTAGGAGGTTGGGCTGAGACCCTGAAGAAAAATTACCCTTAAAACTCAGAAGCATTCACATAATCCAAACGTATTTAAATATGACTTGGAAAGTTAGGTGTTCTCCCATATTTACAAAAATCTAGATTTGGAGGTATTGAGCATAATTCTTGTGGTAAAGCTTATAATACTGCTTTCATTCACCTTTAGAATTAGAAAAAAACCATGCTTAATACATGGGAAAAAAACTGAGTTTTCTGAGGGTAGGAAGGGCTAAATATTTCTCTGCCTGTATTGTAATGAAATCATTGCACATATTTAAAAGGCAGCAAAACTAGCTAAAATTCAAAATTTGAGTCTTGGCACTAAATAACCTGAAGACATCCATCAACTTTGTATTTATTTGTTTGGTGTTTCTCTATTGTTTTTATTTTTTATGGCAAATGTATTCGTAAATGACATTTCCCCCTTTCTTATTTTCTCGCTATGTTTTTCAGACCCTATTTGAGCCAGTGCATTTTGATCTGTCAATGAAACAGTGAGAAATACTCTGCACACAGTTGTAGTATTAGCAACATACAACTCAAGTTAATCTGTGTAACATTTTATGTGAAACACCTAATAAATTAAGTAATAACATTTCCTATCCATTAAATATAAAAGCTGCAACTGAATGGGAGATGAAACCATTCACCTTTTATGTTGCAGTGTGATTCTGAAAGAAGCTGGTTTTGCTAATTGACTCAAAGCTTCAAGCTTTTGAAGACCTCTTGTTCTTGAATATTCCCTCAAGTACTCTATGAAAAGCCTAGAAGCTTCAGAGTCCTTGAAATGGCTATCTTCACTTTAGCAGCCCTAATGTGAAAAAGACCCTCTTAGCCATTCAGTCATACTATTCTAGTGAAAAGTCAAGTATGTTATGAAAAGTAGCATCTCCTGAAGTTTTTCTTTCCCTCAGAGGATCAGTGAACAAAGAAAAGTGTTTAAATAATATCCCACCTGAGTCCTAATTTCTACTCAAAGGTCAAGGCTTCAGCCTGTAAGTCTTAAGCTTGTCATTGCTTCTAGGAGTTTTCTGCTACTTAGAATTACTATTTGAAGACTGTCTTGTTCATAATCACTTAACTTATGTTCTAGAGGTAAAGCAGAACTCTTTTCTCTTCTCTTTGTTAAGAGATATTGGCAACTGTGTGCCACCAGAGTCAGGCCCATTTCACAAAACAGCTCTTCAGGAAATCTTTGGACACAAACAGCTGTAACAAATCTGGTTGCCCACGTGTTGACAGCCTGCTATTTCTTCCATTTCCATACTAACCATGCATATGATAATTCATCAAAAAACTTCCTTCAATTTTGCATTATCATACTCATAGTAATGGAGTGATAGGGACCATGTGCTTTCAACTTGTGATATCTTTTTGATTTCACAATTTTTACATACTACAGAGAAACATGAGAACTGAGTAAATTAAATAATAAGATATCCAAGAAGGAAAGTTTTTACAGCTGTGCTTTGCAGTGGTCTTAAGACATCTTCAAAGACAATTTTTAGGTGATTACTGCAATGAGAATATTACATTGATGTTTGTGATATTGATTGCAGATACTAATTTACAGGAATGGATTATGGGAATTTCCTCTTTTGTTTAACAAGAATTTACCAACCAATTTTTTGGATTAAAATTTTGAGATAAGCCTACTGTTTTGTAGTGATCTCAAGTGTGAACTTGCTGCTCTCAGTGATTATCAGCAGCCTTTATGATAAGTGTGTTTAGGTTTAGTATTCTGTGTTATCAGCTCTACTGATTCGACAAATCTGATAGATGTTGTGTCTGTTCTTGCTGCAGCCACAGATAACCACGTATTACTCAAGGGAAGATTGCCCCATCACAACATTTCATTCTGTTTGTTCAGTTTTCTCCAGAAAGGGAGAATTTTCCAATATTTAACTCAGCATATCATGCTCTCAGTTAATAACAAGTCCAATTCCATGCCATGCTGCAAACTTATTGCAGTATAATCTCTATTTATTGTTTTCGGTTATTTTGCAAAGTCTGCATGAAACAGCCTTTTTGCTTGCAAAGTGACTGGAAATCTTTACAATATAATGAAGGAAAATTTAAGTTGAATGTTGTTGTCAAGTGGAGGTTATTGACCAATGCCTTCAGGTCTGGGATGGAAACTGGCACAGGATTATTGCTTCACCTATCTGGGTGCTCCTTTTCTATCCTGGGAAGGTATCTTGCTTCATCTCTGCACTGATCCTCCTGACCACGAAAGCTTTTCTGTAGTGGCAAAAAAGTTGCAGTTAATACATTTGTTCTCTAAATTGAAGTATCTGTTACAAAATGCTGGAATAACCACTAAAGCTTGCATATACAGATCGGTGTTTTTACTTTCCTCTGGAAGGAGGATGCTTCTCTGCAGGTCTCAGGCTGCAGGGCATATCTGGGGCCCCTCACAGGGCCTGGGCAGTGAGCGACAGTCTCAAAGGGGGTAGGAGATGTGCACTTGCTGAGGATGCAGCATCATAGAGAACAAACATAAGAGCATGCAGCATCAAAGGTGAAGAAAAAGAGATTAATGAGACCTGCTCTGAAACTCCAGAGGCTCAAGAGCCCAACTTCCCTGCTGCACTGAAGGAGGGACTGGCAGAGATTTTACCTATCAGATTTGGAAGTGAAAACTCCCAGAGTGGCTAAAGCCGGTTGTGATTTGTGGCACCAGGGGAAGGCTCCTATTCCACCTGAAGATTTGCAGCATGGGATCGATTCAGATCTCTGGTAGCAGACAAGGGGCTGGGACCTCTGTCTAATGAAGCATCCAAATCAGCTGAACCTCAGGCATGCAGCAGCACCAGGAGGAAGTGGCAAGTGGGAGGAATAGTCTTTACTGAAATGAATGAAGGACCCCAATTGCCGACTTGACATGACCCTTGGGTCAGTTTGCTGCTTGTCAGGAGCTCCAGTTCAGGAGAGTGTGAAGAGACTCCCAAGGCTTATCCAGTCCTCAGACTATTAATCCCTGCTATTGTCCCATGAGGTCACCAGTGATGCTGGCGGGGCACATCTGGAACATATCAAGCATGGCTATATGGGTCTAGGGGTGATGGTCATGGGCTTGAGGCCCAGATGTTTTTCTTCTTCATCCTGTCAGTGGTCCTGTCCATTTTCTTATTTTGATGCCCCTTGTATTCCTGGGGCTTCATTTGAGCTATGATCTCCTGTTTCACATAGACTGGACTATGTTCAGTTGTGCAGTGTTGGGCTACTGGGCTGACTAAGCTGCCAAAAAATTTAGTGTTATCTGTGCTCAAGCATGGCACTACATAGATGAATCTTGCCCTGCAGGAGAGATATCAGCTCATATTTGCAATGAAATGTCTGAGATACACTGCTTGGGTGTCTGCAGCTATGCTTTGCTAGATCGTGTAGATGTATTCTTGCTGAAACCATCAGTTTTATCACAAATCAGTTTTAAAGCACAAATACAGTCTGGGCAGAGAAAGTTAATTAAGAGAGCAGCCCTGAAGAGAAGGACTTGAGTGAGCTGGTGGATAAGAAGCTCAACATGAACCATTAATGTGCACTCACAGCCCAGAAAGCCAAATGTGTCCTGGGCTGCATCAAAAGCAGTGTGGCCAGCAGATCAAAGGTGGTGATTCAGCCCCTCTGCTCTGCTCTAGTGAGACCCCACCTGGAGTGCTGCACCCAGCTGTGGGGTCCTCAGCACAGGAAGGACACTGACCTGTTGGACCAAGTAAAGAAGAAGGTCACAAAGGTGATCAGAGGGATTGAGCACCTGTTCTATGAAGACAGGCTGAGAGAGTTGGGATTGTTCAACATGGAGACGAGAAGGCTTTAAGATAGACCTTATAGCAGCCCTCCAGTACCGAAAGGGGTCTACAAGAAAGGAGAAGGATGTTTTACAAGGGAATGTAGTGACAGGACAAGAGACAATGACTTTAAACTGAAAGAGTGTGGATTTAGATTGGATATTAGGAAGAAATTCTTTACTGTGAGGGTGGTGAGGTGCTGGAACGTGTTGCCCAGAGAAGCTGTGGATGCCCCACCCCTGTAAGTGTTCAAGGCCCGGGGGGGATGGGGCTTGGAACAACTTGGTCTAGTGGAAGGTATCCCTGTCCATGGTGGGGAGGTTGGAATTAGATGATGTTTAAGATCCCTTCAAACCCAAACTATTCTATGCTTTGAATTCTTTATAGTTTCCAGTTGGACATACTCCTCGGCCACAGGCTAAAACTTTCTCTGCATGAGAGAGGTCATGGTTCTTATGTATAATTTTCCAAATTTCCATTTCACTGTCTCAAATTCTGCTGTTTCTCTTGCTTTTCTGGAACATTATATTCAGTCAGAACTATGAAATGCTGGTGTGAGAGAAGTTTGCAAGCTAGTGGACAAAGGTCTGTTACAGCCGTATTCTGTGATTCTGTGTGGGCAAGAAAAACTATTACTGCGAGTGGCGCACCTCAAATGCTGCATTGAATCAGGTGTGCAGAGAAGGGGTGGAATCTCTGTTGTTAGCAATTCTTGGAATACGCCTGAGTTGAACCTTAAGCAATCTGATCTAATTTTTGAAGTTAGCCTCAGAGGAAGGGCTTAAATGAGAGTCATAGTTCTTTTCAACCTAAACCCTTTGATTATTCTCTGAAGAACTCATGCCTAAACACGTAGGGCTAAACCCAAAGCAGTTATCTGTACACATTCATATGCTTTAGAAGTTAATGTAGATATAGAGAGAATATGTATGACTGAGCATATTTCTTATCAGTATTCATCACTGCCAAGGGGGAACTGGTCAAGGCTGACTAACACAGTTCTGTCAGGGTCTTCAAGAGTCTAACTCCTGAAGAGAGGAAATAGGAAGCATTGCTGTTTTTCAACAACTACAGGACCTGCTTTTCTTATCAAGTCCTTTTAATTCTTTTACTCTTGGAGTCCATTTCCATTATGAGTTACATAGAAATATAGTTCATAGTCCTTTTTTGCAAGTTCACCTCTTGGTCTTGAAAATATTGTATGTTTAAATGTGCACTTTAATTTTGTTCTGTATTTCTCCCAATGCACAAGGGATTTAGTGAATTCAAATGATTAACAAATATTGGCAGTCAGGTCTTTGTTTTTTCAGCTTGCATGCTAAATGTTAGCACTATTCAATTTAAAATGGTTGAGATAACGATCTCTATCCTTGTAGCATGTTACTTTATCTAGCCTGAACAGCCTATTTTTCTGTCAGACAGTCAAGTTACATGCTGTGGGAGTTTTTAATGCAGATAAATAATAAAATTGAAACACTGACTGATTAGTTTGTACCTATGGCAAATTTAGCTTAGAAAAATATTCTCAGATTTAAATGGGTAAGTGCAGATTTTTCATGACATTTCTGCTAAAAGTGTGTATTAACCAGAAAACAATAGGCTCCATTGACTTCAAAAGGAAATACACATAACTATTTTAAATTGTACTCAGAGTGAACTGTGAAATCAGATTGATTTTGTTTTATAAAGAAAATAATATGAATTAGTTTAATTTTATGTTATATTCGAATGTAATCATTTTATATTTGTAGCTACAGTTCAGTGAAATATTACTTTACAGTGAGACTTTTTCTTTACTGTTCAGAAGATATTGTCTTACAGTATGTTCTTCTAGAACCACTCAAAGCTGTTTAAATTAGTGGTTCCCTTTCCAACATCAATTTTTCCGCAGTAAAAGTAAGGTAGCATTGGGAATTCTTGGTTGAAAAACCTCCTTTTCTGGAGGTCTCTGTGTTGGATTGGACCTGGCTCCCCGCTAAGTCCCCAGACTACAGCGAAAAACCTCCTTCCCAAAGGAAAAAAAGAAAGCAAAATAGCAAAGCTATAGCAAAAAATATATATTTTACATATATCACAGTTATATGCTGTTAAAATACTATGTACATGTAAAAATGGGAACCCCAAACAACCCCAAAGGGAAAGAGAAAAGAGAAAAAGGACAAAACCACAAAAGAACCCAAATCAGGTATGCACAATCGGTAAAGAACTAGTAAAATGAAATCTCAATATTTCCCTTGAGAAAGCAGGATTGTGCCAGACACCGCTGCCTCCCTCCGCTTCCCAGGCCAACAGAAAACAACAGGCCTGACCAGGCCTCAGCCCACACGGGCAAAGACCAGCCGCAGGGAACCTGTCGCCTTCAGACCTCACTGGAAGAGAAGAGGGCAGAGCCTTCTCTCTCATTCTTATTTATACCTCTGCTTACATAAAGAATAGCATGGAATACAGGGAACATAGGGTACTTCCCTGGTTACAAGCTGGCCACCAAGGAAGGCCTTAAAACCAAACCATTACAGTCCCTAGTCCAACCTCCTGCTCGGAGACTCCTACTACCATCAGCACTACTTTGGGTTAGCTGTGGCACTGTCCTGTTATCTCAAAAACTGCTACGAATGGAGAACATGTGTCTATACATACAACAGTACAGTTTTTCGAAGTTTAGATTTGCATTTCAAATTCTAAAACTACTACAGTTATAGAAAGATAATTACTGTAAGAAAGTAGAAAATGGTCTCTTTTTAATAAATTCTGTTTTAATTTTAGAAAGTTTTACAGATTTGATGATGGTCTTTAATAAATTGTTCAGGATCTGTTCTAAACCCTTTTGAAATCAGCAAGCATCAGGGAAAAAAGTAGATCTAAATGCAGTCAGAGCCACCTGCCTTAGGATCAGCAGAAATTTTCTGTACAGGCACTTTTCTACCACAGAGTGTTGATGCACTGAAGGAGAAACACCCTGTGGAAATGTGGCAACACTGATGAAGTTTTCAAAGAATATTAAATATCTTTCTGCCTTCTTTCTGGTCGGTTTGGCTACCACCCTCTTCACCCTTCAGTAGGTCACCCACAGGCTGCAATAATGCAAGGCTTCCAGGTTCCCTTTGGAGCTGAAATGACATGAAGCAGTGTTTCACTTCCATTAGATGTTCTTTTAGCCTCTTGGAATTTTGTCCTGTTTGCTGGATGGATTTATTTCAAGGTTTGCAGGCAAGCAGCAATTGCTCTCTAGATTAGGCCTTGATCAGAACTGCTATGGGCAAATCTACTCTATAACATATGTAAAATCAATAGAAAGGGTGAGAGGAGCTGATTTCTTGTAGTTTGTGGTGTTCTGCCTCTTCTCAGGCATGGAATAAGTACTGTAAAAATTGGGCAAGATCGGATGCAGAATGAACCTTGAGTAAATTAGACTGGGCAGGGTATAGGTGCTATTTTAAACAGAGCATAATTCTAAGCCTTTGAAACAGGAGACATTTTTGAATATAAAGAAAAAGTGTGGGGTTTAGGTATGTTATTTAGTTAGTAAAAAAGAAGTAAAGCAATTTATGAGAGTCTGTAATATTTCAGTGTGTCTACAGTACTTATTATGTGTGGTTTCTTTCTTGTCTTACCAATGAGAAGAAAGGTTCATGACTGAAGATCTCATTATATATTATTCAACTTCTGTAGTTTTAATATTCAAACATCTCTGCAATGACTTGATTTATGTAAAGAATTGGTCTTAAAAGTATTGCTTATTCTTAGGGAACAGTTTTTCTTAGTGTCTATTGTATCTCCTGACTTCCAACTCTTTTCTCTCAATATTACTCTAAATTTTGTAGCATCCGTTCTTAATATGTACTTGTGTTATTACTACCTAATCATACATTTTCTCTGCTTAAATAATAGTACTTGTTGGAGAATAATCAACTGTTATCATCTCTTGCTAAACCAGAAAAAATTAACAAGAGAACGTGGACAATGGTTCAGAAATCGCCCCTTTTACTCCACTGTAAATGGGGAAATAGTAAGTACATTGAATCAATACAAATGAAGTTTTTGCAATGGAAGGGATAAAAGCTTGTTTTGGTAGTAAGATGAGAAAGACGCATGACAAAAAATTGTGTGACAGCCTGTTAGCACATCAACGCTTGCAAACTTGTTTCTTGTATTAGGACAATGTCATTTTCTTGGATGAACTTACTCTTGGTGGTGTATGTAGATGTAGCTTTTCTGGTTTAATTAAAAGCTGGTTTCTTTTAAGTCTTTGAATACTTGCTTGAAAAATTTCCATTTATCCCCAGATCTCCCTTTCACAACAGATTTATTTGCAAATTGTCATATTATCTAAAAAAGTTTACAGGGAAACATCACACTGGAAAGAAGCAGAGAACCTGTGACTGCAGTTACAGGCAGAGATATGGGTTCTTACTAACATCGAAAGGACTATAATGACACTCTGAAGGTGTTAGTGAATAGTCAGCATAGATTTATGAAGGGGAAATAATGTCTGACAGCCTAACACAATTTGAAGACTGGCTTGGTAGATGAGGGGAGAGCAGTGGATGTTGTTTATCTTAAGTTTAGAAAGGCTTTCAACATTGCCTCCTATAACATCCCTCTTGGACAAGCTGATGAAGTATAAGGATAGACGATTGTATAGGGATTGAAAACTTGCTGAACTGCTGTGCTCAGACTGTTGTCAGCAGGAGCACAAAGCCCACCTGGAGGCCAGCCACTAGTGGTGTGCCTCAGGGGCCAGTACTGGGTCTGATCATGCTACCACCATGAATGACCTGGACACGGGGCAATACACTCTCAGCACATTGATGTATAATGCAGAAGCAGGCCAGGGAGGTTAGTGGTTAGCTAACAAGCTGAATGTGCTGCCTTTTACAGGCAGCCTTACAGGCTGGATCATGTAGCCAGAAGGAGTCTCATGAAGTTTAGCAAAGGAGAATGCTGAGTCCTGCACATGACGAGGAATAGCCTTATGAAGTTTAACAACAGGAAATACAAAGACCTGGACAGCAGGAGAAACAACCCTATGCACCAGCATAAGCTCAGGGCCAAGTGGCTGGTGAGAAGCTCTGCAAACAAAGGCCTAGGGATCCTGACGGAGAAGTTTGAAATGAGCCAACAGTGCACCCGTGTCACACAGGCTATATTAAGAAAGCTGTTTCCAGCAGGTTAGGGAAGGTAATCAGCACTGGTAAGACAGATCACAGAATAAGCTGAGTTGGAAGGGACTCATAAGGATCATTGAATCCAACCATTAGCACTGCACAGGACCATCCACAAGAGTAACAACATGTGCCTAAGAGTATCTGGTATGCTGCGCCTGGTTTTGGGCTCCTCAATGCAAGAAGGGCATGGACATACTATAGTACACCCAGCAAAGGGTCACAAAGATGATTCAGGAATTGGAGCATGTATTATCATAGCAATAAAATAGTATCTGATTTACATAATATTTCTTTTATTTGTTTTGTTTGCTTTTATGTATTGGTTTTGTTTATTATTTACTTTCTATCTATTTATTTTCTTTCTAATTTCACTTGCAAAATAAATTTTATGATGTAAACCAGTAATATATCAAACCAAAGCAATAGGCATAAGTAGAAATAACAATGATTTTGTTTTTACCTTTGTTCTTTTGAGAGTTAGTTTGGCTGAGGAGTGTGATATTACATCTTTTTTTATTTAAAAAAATGGTGAAAAATTTCAATGTTTTGAAAAATGAAGAGGGTTGGCATGCCTTCAGAACTACCATCACATAATCTGTAAAATCTGAAATGTATGACACAGCATTTGATTTTAGAATGAGCTGTTATTACATTAAGATTGAGCACACAATAAAATAATTATGAAAATGAATATTGCATTTTTGTGATATATAGTTTAAGAATAATTTTAAATCACATAAATATATTGCTTTCTTTGGATGTCTCTGTTGGAAAAGTGTTTCAGCAAAAGATGGGGTAGAGTTAGGAAAATTAGAGGTGTAGCAAACTCTTAAATATACTTTCCACACTAAGCAAATAAAATCCAAGTTTTTTGTGCCCTAAAGCCAAATGTCAAGTTTTATCTTTGCCCTCAGATGGCAGCTAAAAAGGAACCACAGAGTTTTAAGACACAGGATCCTACAGGCACAGCTCAAGCTTATCAAAAGAGAATCTTTGTCCTCCTCTGTCTCACCTCAGGTAAACAAATAAAGTGAATCCTAAGGTAAGTGTCCTTAGTGTTGCTTCTGGCAATACTCACTGTAGTAGGGTCACACTCTACTGACAATGTTTGAATTAAAGGTTCCAAACATAAATGATTTATAAACTGTACGAAGAACCTTGTCCTAAAGAAACAACCTGTTTTGTCCATTTGTAATGAATTGCTGCAGACTGGCCCCTTTACAGCTGAATGTTTACACAAAGAAGGAAGCAAATTAAAGTGCCATCCAAGTTCTCTTCATTATGTACTAGAAAAACCTGTCTTGGTATTTGAGTACCCTGCTGTGGTACAAGATAAATCTGCTTCTTTTGCATAATATGCATGTAAAAAATAGATTAAACGCTTGCTTTTCTGGAAATAGAAAGCCTCATAATATCTGAGACTTGTTTTCCCTCCCTCTTTGTGTGCCTGTGGACTTGGTTGGCTGCTCACTTTAAAGTCTGCGTAGAAATTACCTGAGTTTTATGGTGACAGTAGGAAGCAGCCAGTGGATGCAATTGTGTTTCCACCTCCATTTGCTCAAGCACCACTCCTGGATACAGGATACAAAAGGAGCTGGAAGGAAAGAAGAGATCCTCTCTGAGAGCCCCAGCAAATCACAATAGTGTCAGTATTTGGAAACTGCAGCTGAGCTGTGACATGCCAGCATTTTGAACTCAGTTCCTCTGATCGTACATTATTTGTGTCTTCTCAGCTTTCTAGTTTCATGTCAGTCATTATGAATTTGGTTTTGAGTGAATTGATGCCAGATAGTCAGACCTGGGGAGTTAGAAAGATTCTGTAAGTCTGTGTTTGATTATGCCTCATCTAAGTGCTAAAATGTTAGCTGAATCGGTTCAGACGTGTTAGACAGGCACAAATGGAGCACAATGAGAAAAAAAAAAGAATCAAAAATACCAATGACAGATTGAAAGGGATCAGAAACACCTCAAGAGGAGGAGTTTGTGTAAAAGAGGCAGCAAAGCTCTCTGTCTTAGGCTGTTGCTGACTTACTTGTGCAAACCAATGCCTTATACATTCTTAATTTTCTGGGAAGGTGCTATTTATATTACTAGTACCTCCTATAATCAGCTGACCAGAAGAAGTCTATGGTTGCTGTCTGAACCTGTCTCATTTTTTCAAGTTTCTTTTAGTCTGGTCCCTTTCATTTTCCTGGAGAAAATTACTGAAGCTTGTTGTGCTTCGCTTTGTAGGTACTGTCTGTTCTGTGCTACTTTTTCACATATATCCCAGAGGTGATGAAGTGAAAGGAGCCTCAAAGGGATGAGAAGATGGAGATCTCTGAATGAAAGCAGAAGCTGTCACAGAATATGTTGAAGTATTGCTTATTTAGTGTATAAATGAAATTCATAAAGCTGTCTTCACCCATATACCATTTTTTCATATAAGATGATCTGTTGGTTGACTGGGACAGTCTAGTTTAACTAGTACTTCCATAAGAGATTTTCCCCACCTGAGAATTTACTCTCAAAACTGAAACAAAAATCCTTCACATTTAATTGTGCATCCAGTTGGCTTTCTCCTTATACCTAAGTTAATAACTTGTTTGAACAATTTATGTTTTGGAATAAGCTTATTCCTACACGCAGAAACTTTATCAAAGTATGACATGTATATTTGTATTAATGGGATGATTTACTGGCAGAATTTTCTGTCCAGTGCCAGAGTTCTCTGTCTCCAGTAATTATTTCTGTCATCACATGCTTTACTAATTTATTTTTTTGACTGACCTTTCGTAGGCATCATCTTTTGTTATTAAGTGTTAGTCAGGAAAATTGTGACTTGTAAACTGCACACTCTGTCAGTACTTACAAGCCATCATCTGTTGCTGAAAACCAGAGAAAACATGAAAGAATGGCCTTGTTAGTAAGGTTTTTGTACAGGACTCAGAAAAACCTGTTTTACTTTGTGGCTTTGACACGCACGCCTTATGTGGCCTCTGAAGAATTGTGTAGGTTCAGAATCCAAGCTGTGTAAACATGATAATGATAATTCCTCCACTATGTATTTACCTCACACTAGCATTACAACCTTTTCAGAAAATGTTATAAGTTTTACTACATTTGCACAATGCAGAACAGTGGTCTGTGGGCTCCTTTTGGTCCACAGTAGCACAAAGAATAGCATTAGAAGCTACAAATCATTTCTTTTTTTGCATATGTTCAATGGAAAAAAATAAGCGGGTCTGCTGTGATTTATTCTGTAGGTATGGTATCGGTGTCTTGTAGAGTTGTACACAGCAACCATTTCTAATTTCCTGCCATTTATCCAGAGATTACTGTAAGAATCAAAGAAAGAAAGCGAAGAAAACTTTTCTTCATCAGATTCAACCACCCATAAATATTGGTGTAATAGATCTGTATCTGAACTAGCAACCCTTTCTTAACTCTTCGTCAAGAATAACATGCTGTCTCCTGGATCAGAATAATGCTGTATGTGGATGAGTGGAAGGCTGAAATGAGTCCCTGGTGCACCATTTTGGAGAGTGCTTACAAGGTTTACATGCATTTAATGAAGATTATGTCCAGTGTCAGAAACTCAAGTTGCAAGAATTATTAGGTTTATTAAGAATTACAGAGAATTACTCCAGAAAGGAAGAGATCTAATATCAAACTGTATTAATTCCATCTGAAGCTTCAAACTGAAACTGAATCACATGTTATATTTTTTTTTTTTCCTTAGTAAACATGAATAAAATTGCATTTGTGTTGCTAGGAACAGAGGGCTTTACACCCAAAATGTAATTCCTGACTTTCCAGGGAAAGGTCTCAAAATTCAAAGAGGAAATAAACCAAATCATTTCACCTTAAAATTGCATTGAAATACTTAATTTGACTGGTCACATAATCTGTATCATAACACTGTCAAGTGCTAATTTCCAGAAAAGTAATAAAAAGACTGGACAGTTATACTAGGCCCTATTCTCCCTACTATTGGGTAGACTATCTTTTCCTGATCCCTGAGGCTGAACAGATAGCATCTGACATGAAGAAAGTTCTCTGCATCCTTTATTTGGATTCACAAATACTGGTAATGGTCTCAGGGATTTGGCCAAGTTTCTCCAGAAAGTGAGAATTCATGCTGTTCTCCCTGACTCTGAAGAAATCCCCATGGTGGTTTCTTTAGCAGATCATTCGAGGAACTTGTGTGGAGAAATGTATTACACACACAGGCTGAGAACTGAGAAGTTTCACACACAAATCAATTTTGACAAGAGCGGACCACAAATAAAAGCTCAGGTTAGTTTAATATTCCACTCTGGCAGCCCACATGGAGAGCTGATAGCCACCTGCCTGGTTTGGACTATCATAAAGTGTCAAACAATTTTCAAAATTTGGTAGCACTTAGTTCAGCTGCAATCACTGACAAGACAGGATCTGAGCTCTGGTGGTTCCTGAAGGGGATTCCCCACACTAAGTTACAGTAGAATGAAGGCTGAGGCACTTTTAAATCTGATTTAGAACTTGCAACTCTTAATGATGCAATATCCAAGACTTCATGTTGTTGTACTTGAAGATCATTAGGAAAGCTGCCACTAACTCTCTATTTCTTGGCTCTCTTAAGAAAGCTCATGGTCTAACAAAACCATTTGACTCACATGAGATTATAATTTTCAAAGTTTTTTTCCCATTTTTGATTTTTTTTTTCTCTGAAGGAAATGGTAGGACGAAAGCAAAAGAATTAAAGGCAGCAGACTGAACTTTGGAATCACATACTTGCATTGGCAGGATCTGTAGCAGCCCCAGCACCAAAAAGAACACCTACTAAACCAACATGAGGAGTCATTTTGCATAATTTCTCATTTTATGGCCATGTGGGCTTTGGGACAGAGAAAGAGGTTTTCAAGGAAGCTTCGGAAATATTATAAACCAAAATAAAAGTTATTAGGTTTTATGCTTTGACATAAACTTTCTATGCCCATCTAACCTATCTGAAAAGTCCATTTTCCTACTCAGAATAGTTCATTCCAACTTTATTCTCTATTTAACCCATGTTTCTTCGTTCTTTATTTTTATTATTTCCTGTGTTATTGCAGTCCTCCTGTTGCTCCCTGGTAAACTGCTTTTGTGAGTCCTCTTTTTCCAACTCCATCCATCCTTCTTGCCTGTCCTGAGCTCTGGCAATCCTATGTACTATTCCAGTTAACACCAGCTTACTACTTACAATGGATCCTGTACTCAGAACCATTCCCTCAATCCCTCCCACTACCCCATCTTGCATGTCTTCCCATCACTCATTTATCCTACTGCACATGGTGCTTGACTGAGGCTTGCAATGGGTGAGATTATAGGTAGCAGTGAAAACCAAGACTGCCTGGAGAACAGAAATCCTATTTGAGGTGCACCCCTCTGTGATTCTTTCCTAATCCTAGAAAGGTTGCTATGAAGCTGGAGGGCGATGGCTCTCCTGGGAGATGCAGGGTGCTGTACCAATAACTTGCATGTGCTGGAATCAGAGAGACTTTCATTGGAAATGATGCACTTCAGTGTTACTGTAAGTGCTATTATTAAGAGCCTGTCAAAACTAATTTTGGTGAAATGACCCTTTGTTAAAGATGAAACTACTTTAATAAAAATTACAGGGTGGGAAAAATATCCGAGACTTTTTTCCCAGCTGTGTGAATGGATTCTTCCTCCCCATTCCCTGGCCAACTTAATCTCCAGTTCCAAACAATTCAGTTCGTAAAGATAATGCTGTGCAAAGTTGCAGTAACTCTTCTATTTAATGAAAACAAATTTCAAGGCAAATGGATTGAAACCCTTCAGGCTGCTCTACCTCTATGTCCTGCTAAATTTTCTTTCTTTCATGTCTCTCAAAGACCATGCATGACAATAGTATCCCGAAAAACTAGCAGTTGTTCACAGTATATTTGATTCAAGAATAGAATACTTAAATATTCAAAATTAGTTCAATTTTTATTTTAAGCTTTACTACATTTGTTTGCTTTCAGGGGTATGTTGTCTTTTCAAAAGATTACAGTCCAAGTGAGAAGTAAAAAAGAATTTATCAGATGCATGTGATGAAAGTAAGACAACTCAGCCAGTTTATTATATAAATTGTCATCAGCAGAGAGTAGGTGGAAAATGTTCATTTCAAACAAATAACTCTCTCAATAAATAGTCATTATTTCTGATCTCTAAGAATTTTTCTTATATGGTTTTACTGTAAGGCAGAAGAGAGAGCAATTTTATTTGTTTAAAAAAAACCTCTTTGTGTGCATGAAGAATAGGGAACTACAAGGATTATTTATATTGGACCACAATGCAAATTTGTAGCCAAGGGATGCAGGGAGCAATGGAGAGCATCTATTTTTTTCTTTCTTTTTTTTTTTTTTTTTTTGTGTGTGTTATACTCGTTCAGAAATCAAGTAAGTGGCTCAGACCCTCCAAGGCAGATTGTCCTTTCTCTTGGAAGTAGTTGAGACTGTTTCTGGAGGGCTCTTGGAGCCCACAGGCTGGAGGTAGAGGCAAAGAACCTGAGCCTGCATTTCACAGGGAGACTCTACTAGGAGGAACAGGGAGCAGACAAAACCCACACCTGAGATATGACAGTGAAAATCCAAAGGCTAAAGAGGATGGTGCAGTTTTCTGCAGACTAGAAAGTTCTTGGTTACACCGAAAGCAAGACTACAATAGATAGCAGGAAAAGTGGTTTATGAGTTTTTAAAATTTCTAGTTTGCTCATTTTTATAATTTAAGGGTTCTTTTTATGACCTTTTACTTTTGCTGTTGAGAAAAGAAAGTATTCTACACTCTTAGATACAAATTAAAACCTGCATTCCTTACTTTTTAATTTTTTTTACCTTTGTTTTCTCATTTTAAATCGTGCCACTCTTACAAAAGTTCATTGTAAGCTCATTACTGAAATAATCTCAAAACTGTATTTGTTTCAGAGTACTTTTATAGATGATAAGAGCACTAGCATACAACTATCTCTGTTACCTATTCTTCAAATAACACAAGTGTAAATAGAATGCATTCACAAAATAAATAATAAAACATATATAAAAAGCCAAAATTGTTAATAAATGACAATGCATTAAAAAACCCAACCAATTTAAAATTCTTGCTGATTTTGTGTATTTCAGTCAGCTGAGTTATTATAAGGCACATTCTAATTTTCCAGCTCTAGCTGCCTGATTGATCAAGAGGTGTGGATTCTGCAGTCTCTCCAACATTTTATAAGTCTCTGGCATTTTAACTCACTTCATTCAATTATCCAATCACTGATATAGTAAAACAATACTACTTTAAGAGTTTTATTGCTCTTACTTATTGTTATGATTAATGTAAAACTGCAAGTGGCTTTGCATCCTGTGTTGGGTTTCTGAATGTGTTAATGTCCATACAATTTCCATTTCCTAGCCCTGGCAGGTAATGTTGATTGGCACTGGCAAGATAGAAAGTCTTCCATTTGTAGTAAACTGCAGAGATGCTAAAGATCAAATTAGTGTAGCTTAATAAAGCAGATGGGAACTTGCAGTCAGGTCCAAACACGCCATTGTTGTATTGGCTGTGATTCTGTATCAAGGACTCTCAGAAGATTCAGACATTCAGCATCAGAGATTTGAGGCTTTCAGCCAGCAGTTGGGGTTGTTATTCCAGCTTTCCATTCTCTTGTGCACAATTCATTCACTCAGCTATGCTTGATCCTGCAGTTCTTCCTTCCTAAGGAGTCCTCCTGCCTCCCCTCAGCTTGTTCTCTCTCACCACTGGCTCAAGAGCTGCTTGTTTTTTCTCAGTGAAAGGAGTTTTATATCTTCAGTGTTTTGTTTGAATGGACTTTTTCTGACCTGCAAGTTGCCTTAACTTAGTGCAACTTGTTGAAGCTTGGACAAGCCTTTCCCTGCCCTATCCTGAGGCACTAGGAACAGAAAAACAAAGTGACTTTCTTTTCATTATAAAGTTTTATGTTTTAAAACATCTGTTTGTGGATAAATAATTATTAGGCAACAGCTAAGAAAATAATTCCCAGCAAGACAGACAGGAGGAAACAGACTATTCTATTGATGCTTGAAATCCATTAAAAGGAACTATTGACAAAATAAGTTTCTTAAGTATTGTCTGTAACAGTGTCCGCTGCTGGCTCCTGGTGATACTAAAAGTTCTGGAACACCACGGTAAAAAGGTTTCTTACAGTACTTGTGACCTGAAATGGTTACAGACCAATTGCAGCAAAAATTTGTTATAGGTGTAGAAGAAAACATACCTGATAAACATGCCATCAGTTAGAAAATCCTCAATAAACATTTATATATTTACCATATGTCTCCATGTGACAAGAGAACTCAGATTCAAATAAATAATCAATATATATGTAAGTATTTATTATTTTTGTAATGTATGTGTTTATACAGACACATATTCAACATGCACAGCATTTGAAGATTAGGTGTTTTTAGCCAGTCAAACTGGACAAGTTCAAATAAGCCAAGGACCTTCTAAAAACTGTATAGCCTTTAGATTAAGTGAAACATTTTCTGATATAAGACTTCCAGAATGAGTATCCAGAATGAGTATTATAAGTATTCCCAAATGAGCAAACCTGAGTATGCGGTGTACTCCTCTCTATTTGGTGCTATGTATCTGTGTTTTGGGTTGCACAGAGGTAGTTGTGACTGGGGTGAGAGAGATGGTACTAGGTTAAACAAAATCCTTTTAGTCCCTATCCTCGTGTGGTATTTTTAGAAAGAAATTACACTCGTTTGGTATGTGACATGCGCGGGGTCACACACTCGTAATGCCACAGATTCCTTGCAGTCAAAGTGCTAAGGTGACTGTCATGACTGGACTTCCAGTTATAACAAACCTGGCTGTCCTTGATGAACTGCTGCACATCTTTTAATACTACCTCAAGAAAGTCCTCTGTAGTTGTCTCCTATGATTAATGGATGTACATAAATAAGTTCTGCAGGTATGCTGGTTTTTACAGGGAATTCTAATTAGTTAGAATAACAGGTTCCTCTATTAGGTGCACACAATTATTCTACACTCCAATTTTTCTGCCAGAAAAATCTACCTTTATCGACAGAAGTGACTACCACGGCAGTAGAATCTGTTAAACTTATTACAGTCTGTCCTAAGATAAACACATGAAATACTAATTTTTTCCCACATAAATTGTTATTTCCAGAATCCATGTTTTGCAGAAGATGCCTAGTTAATAAGGTTCTGTTTAACCGGGTCTTTAAGGATCACTGTTCTTGCTTTCATCCAAAAGAACTGGTTACTGCTGCTGCTGGGAATAAACAATAGCAGTGATGTTGTGTTTGTTCTTTACTCCCTCTCTTAGTCAAAGAAAAGGTGTTATCATTCACTGGAAGAGTATAACTTCATTTTTCTTTGCTGTAGAGTGATGATAAAACTCATTGAGACAATACTTCTGGTAGTTCTCTAACTCACAGAAGTTCTTAATTTTGAAAATTCCTCTCTCTCAAAATTCCCATTAGAAATAAACAGGTCAAGAATACTTTTTTCCTTTCAGAGAAATTCAGAGAGTCTTGAAACTCAATCTTTTCTGCCAGCATATAGCAATGCATGTTTACTCATTGTGACTTGTGTTTCCCATCTGCTGGAAATAATTTTCTTTAGATTGTTTAGTTTCCCCTCAAAAAGATATACCATCTTGTATTTAGTTGCAGTTACCTAAAGTCCTCCTAATCCTATGGGTTGAGGCTATGGCTCCCCTTCACAATTCCAGGTCCCACCTCTTCCTCTTTAGTGGGAGTGTGTTATATGCAGGATACTTCTTTCTTTCTGGCAGGAGGCCAACCTCAGGAAAAAGGGAATAGCTGTCCTCCCAGCACAGTGCCTTTAGCCAGAAGGACAGAGGAACCCCTGTGTTGCTTTGTTTGGTACCATTTCAGACAGCTCTCTTTGATACTCAGAGTCCAGATGATGCTGCATGAGCTGGGATCCTGATGCTACAGACATCTCTTCTTAGGTTACTGAGGCCAGCCCATCTTCCCTCACTGCCCTCTGTGGCCAACAGTATTTGACTGCCCTGGAGAAACAAAGCTGAGCAGATTTAGAGAGCTGCTGAGCAAGTCTGGTGATCGCAGATGTCACATACAGAAATCCCTGCTTTAGCTTTTCGTGGAGAAGGGCCAATTTTCATGTGCCTCTGCTTATTCTAACCACCAGTTTAAAGTCATGCTTCAACAAATAAAGATTAGAAGATATAGGTCAAATCACTGCAGAAAATCAACACAGTCCTTAAAATCTAGCAGTAGAATTTACTTGATAACAGGGAATTCATGTTTTCCTCACTGAACTGGAGAAGCTATATTTCTCTGAAAGGTAATGTGTCTGAAAGATACATGAACCTTATTTCCAAAAGCTGCTTGAAAGCCCAAGAAATCCTGAGATCGTGAGAAATAGTAAAAGCCTATTTGTCAGTGCAAATCCCATCAGTTGCAGTTTGTTTTTCCTATCATCTTGGATGCAAAGGTGATCAGAAGGCTCACAAGCCCCTGTTTTCCATAACACTATCATCTAAAGCCTTCTCCAGTCTTGTGCCACATAGAGTTTAAATGACAAGAAGTAATTTTAGCAAGATTCATCAGCAAAATTCAAGTCCTCTGTGCTTTGAAGATCAAAAGACTATCACAGATATGATCATTCCCATTTACTGTGTTATCACATTCTCCATTTTCACCTCTGAATGATGGCAAATTCTAGTCTTGATAACTCCAGCTTCAGCATTTATGATTTTTATTTCATGCCTTTCAATCCTGAGACCTTCAAATCTGACTAACTGCATCACTTTTATCTGCTCACTAATAACTCTCCGACTGACATGTTGTGAAGCTTGAAACCACTCCCGTGGACTTTAAAGGTTGATCACTCATATGGGGGTGTTGATGAATATAAGTTTTGTCTGCAAAATTTAAAAGAGAAATCTTTTCAGGATCAATGTTACCACAAGCCCTTTTAATATTTTTCATCCCCAGAACTGAACTCATAAACTTGTCAGCCCATCATGAATATTGAAATAAACAAATACAAATCAGACCATCTGATAAAGCACCCTATTCTCCCCTCCCCACACCCAGCGTGTGAATACTGCTGTATTAAAACCTAGCATTTCACTCACAGTAGAGGCACACTGCTGATGTGAAAGATCACCTAAATGGAATAAATGTAAATGAACATTTTCTCAGCCAGATATTAAATGTGCTATGTGTGCAACTGATTCTTGGCCATGTGTGAGACAAATATAAATACCATTAATCAGCTTTGGAGTAGAATTTTTCCTTTGCCTCTTAGTCCTTTCCTTCTTTTTTAACAGCTAAAAAGGCAGGAGAAAGGGGCAAAACTAGTCTCAGTTGCTGATGAACTGTAACACTACAAATCATCAGGGAAAGAGTCCTGGTGTCTCAGCACTCAAAAAATTAACAAGGGCTACTTTTGACAGCAACATAAAACACCACATTTTTCTCAGTAAATTAACCACAGTAAGTGAAATGATGGCTGAAGACTGCATCTGTGGGAGACAAAAATGACACTTTCCTCAGGCCTAGGCAACACAGTTTAGACAAGCATGCAAGTTGCCTGCTGGGTTATTGCTTCACAGCCTGTGTGGGTGGTGTGTTGCTTCTCTAGATGAATTAACTCTGTGCTGCTGTTAAAATGGTCATTGACTTGAACTGCATTTTTGTTACTTTCAAAATACATGTGCCAGACACATGAAATAAGAGAGCTGCAAATGCTAATAATGCTATCGTGTACAGTGCTGAATTCCCAGGAACATTTGGGAAGATTCTTAAAGTTCTTTGAAGGAGGAAAGACAGGTGAAGATGTAAGCAGCAAAATTATTGCACTTGTGGGTATCTGTTGTCTTGTTGAACACTGTCTCATGATGCAGAAAAGGCTACAGTTGTGCAGGCTATATTTCTTCATTGGCAGTGTGGTGGGACCTTAGGTCGTGTTGAATGCTTGCGCTGGGCTGCCCAGGCTATCCTGCTAAAAATTAGCACAGTAGAGCTGCTAGTAGCTCTTAGACTTACACAGGAAAATGTCTCATGATACCCTCACGTCTTTACATGTGACTGCCAACTAACTTTTAGCTAATTTAGTTGAAAAACAAATCAAGAAAAGATTAAATAAGGAGATTCTCTTGTGACATCAAATTCCTGTCCACAAAATATTGCTTCCTTAAGTGCAGTTTGAAACCAAATATAAGCATTTGTAAATGAAGCAGCTAATTAACTGCTCCAGTGGAGGATAATAGGTGGAAGCAATCAGAGATTTAAGGAAAGAAAAAGGCAATGTATTAAAAATGCATCAGTATTTCAAAGTTGATGAGCAAAAGATATCTTAGTTTTAAGACAGGAAATATTGGACAATCAAATTGTCCATTAGCTAACCATTATCTTTCAAAGAGCCTCACAGATGTTCTCTCTAGATTCCTCATTCTGAATGAGCTTCTCACCTATTTTTACTTCCCATTAGCGGCATTTTGTTTGTTGCAAAGATAATGAAAAAAAGAACATCCCAAAATTCATGTACTGATTCTTACCCTGGCCTCTGCTAGTGAATACTTGTCTGACTGACTGTTTACAAGTGTCGAATTAACTCCTCTGCTTGGAGGCTTATATTGACTTAAAATACCTCATGGATCAAATGTGAAACTTCTCTTTGATTTGTTTATTACAACCAGCAGTATAGAATCCAATAGCATAAAAAGGCTTCAAAAGCGGCTCTGGTGCAGTGAGTCAAGAGAATGATTTGCAAGATTACAGCATTTAGTAGTGATCCCAGCACTGCCAATTTTCGACATCCTGTGTGAGGAAACTACATAAACCCCAGTATTGTGTAGGTTTTCTGTCTTTATAATACTTCTGCCTCCTTTTCCTAAGACATACTTCGAAGAAGTTGGACCACATAAACAATGAGTAAAATTTGTGTAGACTATCTTAAAGTGTTTCTCATATCAAACAGCATTATATAAAAAATAAAGATATCTTCAATAGTTAAAGCAACCAGTGGTGATGTTTGCAAGTGAAAGAAAAAAGTCCAGTGTTCTTCAAGTTCCCAGGAAGGGCTTTCCCGACTAGAAGGAGTAGAGAGGTCAAAGAGTTTTAAAGGCAGAGTAGAAGATAAAGCATCAGCCGCATTTTCCCCCTTAAAATTCCTGGATAAAGAGAAAGATTATCAGATTCTCACTGAAGAGAAGGGCTCATCCAAAATTAAATTAGTCAGATCAATGAAGCAAAATCAGTATGCTGTTGAAACACAAGGCTCAGAAGAGAATTTCAGTTGAAGTTCCACCCCAGGTTTTCCTCAGGTGGCTTGCAGTGGCATGGCCTTAATGCAACAACACTTGGTAACTCAAGACAATTCTTTTTCCATTTAGAAAAGATATTTAGCACAGAATTTTTAAATTTGATAAATACCACCTTTTCCTCCTCTGAAATGCTTGTCTGCTTCAGTGATATATGTAGTTACTTCTCATACACATTTCTTCTATGTAGAATTACTCCAGATAAAAATATTTACTATGTATGAGGTAAAATTCTGTGTAATAAAGCAGTTTTCACTGGGTTAAAAAGTAATAACACTGTTGCCAATTATGAAGAGCTTTCCAAGTTTTGCAGTGCTAATACTTCAGTGGTTTAAGTTTTCTTGCCTAGAGCTATTGTCAAAATAAGTAGGAATATACACCTGGAAGGGGCCACTTGGCTTACTGAGGCCATTTTCCTGCTGGTGCAGACAGCCAAACTACCTGATCTTTTTCATACACTGATAGAAACTCTATTTTTTAACACCATTTATGCATTTTCTCTCTTGTGTCACTCAAAAAAGAAGTTCCAGAACTCATTCAAGTAGAAATAAATCTCTAGATTCAAGTAGAATTAAATCTCTAGATTTAAGCACACATTTATTCATTAACAGACAACCATTTTTTCCTGTGCCAAAAATGTCCTTTAACTTAAGTATTTTTTTCCTTTCAGAGTTCATGCTTCTGATGATGTATTTACAGACAGTAGTCATATCTCTTCTCATTCTTACAAGTACTTTAAATTTTGCAAAACACAATAAATAAGAAGATAAACTCTTTGGAAGAATATGTTGAACTCAGAAGTAATGCCAAGAAAATTTTTGAGACATAATCCTTTAAAGCATAAAAAATACAGAGCTATATTTGCTCTTAACACTTTCAAATCTAAGATATGGTAAAATTATGTACAAAGGAAGAAGCTACTGTGAACACTGTTGTGATGGTGAGGTGTGTAGAAAAATGTATTGGGCTTTACACATAAATTTGGATTACTGGGAAATTTGTTATATTGAAAGAAGAAATGTTGGCAGAGATTACCATCTGACCTTCTAGTACTCATGCCTGACAAATTCACTGAACAGAGATGTCACTGGATAAAAGGGGGGAAAAAACTCGGTACCCCAGACCTGATCATATCTTTAAATTTTTCTGTTTGTCCTTTGTGATGTTACCTTTCAAAAGCATTTATGAAAAGTCACTGTAGAACTATTTGCAGGTGTAATTATCACAAGTATCTAGTGGCTACATATAACTTCACCTGTGACTAGCTAAATTGTGTGGTTTATGTTTACAGATACAAAATTTGCCAGAAAATGAAAAGGTCAGTTAAATGCAAATCAGGATCAGAAGTAAAATATTTCCAGATATTTTTGTTGACTTCAGCAGGCTTTGGATCTCACTTGAAGCATTTTTAATTTTCTGGATCAGCTCTTGCAATGTTTCTGGGTGACAAGGTACACTTCTATAAATAGGAGAAGTAACAGTTCTTGATCTTTTAGTATAATGTAAGGTAATATTGATATTTTTATTGAAAAACACTGTTGATTTAAATTTCACCTTTAAAGGTCATGACTGACAGGTAGAGGAGATCAGAAACCAGAGCAGTTGAGTTTTGTTGGGTAGATTGGTTACCAAAAGTACCAACAGATACGCCTTTTTATAAAGACTGTTCTAAAACTGGCAGTGCTGTCAGCAGTTACATTTTGTAGTTGCTTGGAGTATTAGGCATTCCTGAATGGCTGTAGTTCTTCTTCTCAACAGCAGCTTAGGTACTTTTTAGGTCAATAAGTACTATTGTCCATCAGAAGAGAAAGGTTGAACATATAGTTAAACATCACTCTATTTGTATGAAAATCACCCTAGTGTATATATTGTGTGTTGTTATCAGGTTTTCCAAAAGGAATTAGTGGTGTCATTCAGCTGAATTTGATCAATACCTGTTGCAAAACTCATGGATTTGTTCAGAAGACACTATTGATATTCTATTGGTATTCCCCAAGACTGATCTAGTCTTGGGGAAACAAGTGGAAATATTTTGAATGCCCATTCATAAAACCAGACACAAATACTGTTGTGTTTTTGCTTCAATAATTGTGCCATTTTGTAGAACCTTTTCTTTGTTTCTAGGTCCATTACTTATTCCAATTATTGTTTATTTCTCTTGTCTGTCACCTAAACTCATCTCTGGTTACACTCTTTGTTTTTCCACACTGCTGATCTCCTTATAACTTTTAAGGTAAAGGTCACAAGAGCTAGACTATTTTCTACGGTTTGAAAAGCACCAGCTTCTTAAAGCTTTCCAATTTTCTGTGCTTCCTCCATATTTTTCACTCCATTGATTATAATGTAACTCACTTTCAGAAGTTTCCAAATGAAAAAACCCTGTTTCTTCTGAGATTTTCTGAGATGAGTATGGTTCAGTCAGGGTGTTAAGTGTAACAAAGTCATCTGCATAATGTGGCATGTGGGATCATTATATGAGCACAACATCTGTGATGTGACAGAGTACAAGCCAGCTTCTATGGTACAAAGCAAAGAACAGTAATGTTTTAACACAGAAGACTCTTAATTGTCAAAAATAATGCAGCTTTTATTCTACAGATAAAAGCACGATCGACAGATATTAGATATTAATTAAAAAAACCCCTGGTGTATTTCTTAAAACATGTCTTTTGCTTTATTGATGTTTCAGTATCAGTAATTGTGTATGATGTGTCAGTGTTTCTCTGACTTTGGATTTTATTGGCAAGCTCATAGTACTCTAGTGCCTGTTGAAAAATATCTGCTTCCTTGATTATTTTTCTGTTGTCAACTTTATCATGCCATCCCAGTTCTCAGATCTTGTGAAGCATGTTTCAGGTGCTTATGGCAGATATAAACACACGTTAAAAGCCACATTGAAGATATGGATGAAATAAATGCATAGTCTATTGTATCTGTCAATGTCCAGTATGAATATGCTCATAGATGAATATTTAGGTTTGAAGGCAAGGGGCAAACTGATGAAAATAGGCAAAATTACTTTGACAGGAAATAATTTCTGCAAATTTCCTGTTGTCCACTGAGCTAGTCACCTCATCAGAGAAGGGTCATTTGGTCAGGCATTTTGCCCTCGCAGGCATTTTTTCTCTGCTGACTAATCCCAATGACTGACTTGTGCTTCTACCTAATTTGGCACTGGGGCATTCCTAGGTAGTTTTCCCTTTGCTGCTGATATTACAGTGAAAGCCCTCATCATCTGTCCCCAGCCAGAGATCTGTCTCTTCTAACTGCTCTCTGCTACAAAGGGCAACTCCTCCTCCTCCTCAGAGGGTCTGTATCCTTCCACATGAGCATGATAAAGCTACCTCACATTTCAAGTTGAGAAAACACAATTTCAAGATTAGTGAACCAGTCTAAAAGGCTACAAGAGTTCAGTATGGGAAGCACAGCTTAGCTGCACCTGTTGTACAGTCTATAAATGTGTCACTGGCTTTAGAATTACAGCAGCTGTGTGCTCGCACAGCTTTTCCATGCCAGTTTCCTACCTGGGGAAAGGTTAGTGGCAGCCAAACCCAGTGGCATCTAGGTCTTCTTTCTGTATTCATAATATGCAAACAAGCCTTTGATAAAGAATTGTCAATATAATACTTTTTTAGATCTTACATTGAAAAGAAACAAACAAGCTATATTCTCAGAAAACTGACTCAGCATCAGGAATTGATTAGAAAAACAAATTCTTTGCAGTTACTCTTGTTTGCCTGCCATTCTTTTCCTTCCTTTTGCTACCCTTTCCTCCCCAAACAGCTGGTAGAACAATAAAGCATAGGTATGTATAACAGTATTATATGTAAACTCCCACAGAAATATTCTTTTATTTCAATACTTGAATTATTTATATGTACTTGTATGAAAAGGTGTTTTTCAGTCTTGAATAAAAGAAACATCTTCTCAACATTTGAATTAGATATGAGCTGCACAGAACACAATCACACAATTCTCTGACATAACATAAGAAAGAAGAAGAATCTGAAGGTGTTAATGTAGAAAAAAGCTTAGGAGAAAAAAATGCAGTTTAAAAGCCAAGAAAGGTGATTTTTATGTTACAGTGTCTCTTTCCCATGCCTATATAGTTAATATAGACATTAACAACTAAAAACAGTGATTTCTGCTAATGTTTTGTTATAATGAACTATTATTTTATTATAAAGAACTATTGTAGAAATGTCTTTCATGCACTATGATTTATTTGCAACTAAATGTTTTAGGATATGGTTTTGTTACCCACCTTATTTAACTTCCTGGGAAATTAAGTTTTCTTTCTCTCTTCAGTTTACATTCTGTGTCTGTCTTTAGCTAGACTACAATTCCCAAGGAAAGTTTGATGTCAACAGTTTAAGGTATTTCTCAACATAACGCAGGACTTTGGGAAGCCTCCCACTGGCTGTTGGGAAAGTCAAATATCAGAATCATAATGACACCTAGCCCATTACTGGAGAAAAATGAAACTCAGTAATGGGCCCTTGGTGATTTTTTTAGTTCTCAGGTATCAGCACGAAAGAAAGAAGCAGTGGTATCTGCAGGCCCAGCAGCAGCACTCACAGACTGGATGTTTTCACAGTGAATACTAAACAAGGGTTGCTGGTGCGGCATACTGCAGTATCAATTATATCGTCATGTAAAAAGGTTGTAGCAGAAAACAAGGAGACACATGTGATGCTTTTTAAAAATCTCATTTTCTAAGACAGATTATACAGGAAAAGAGAATAAGATTACTGAGACTACAGTAATAAAATGTAGCAAATGGTAACTCAAAAAAGCAGCACTGTCACTCTACCAAAGGGAAAAGAACTTGTTGGAGCTTAACCAGTGGTACACTGGAGCAATCCCTGGCTATCTGTTCTTCCTTTGTTCCTGTTCTTACAGGGACTCTGACTGTCTTTTACCCCTTTTTTATTATCTTTGTCTTTTTCCTGTATACAGCATGTTGTATATATATTCCTTTTGCCTCTGTCATGTCCTGAAATCAATCCTACTTAACTCCCAAAGCTGCATTCCTTCAGTAAAACAGTAACTGAGCATGTGGTGTCAGGCACACTTAGAAGGTTTTCTTCAGCACCTTCTGAACTGGTCATCTGCTGCACAGTGGCTTACAATAGAAGGGTTTGGGGCTTGATAACCTATTCCACGAGGATGTCAGCAAGCTGCACAGGATCCAGCAGAAGACTGGAAAGTCAGGACCAAGATCACACAGGTTGTGAGAAGTGGTTAACAGAGCTGGGCTTTTCTAGCTTGGAATATGGAAGGTTAAATGTAAACTCACAGCAGCCTACAACTGCTTGAAGGGATTTGCAAAGAAAGTCTTGACTGTGGCAGGTGATATGAGACAAAACCCACAAGCTGCAAGTTGAGTAGCTTAAATTGGACATGTCTTCCAAGAGTCACCCAGAGAAGTGGTAGAATTTACATCCCTAGAGTTTTTTTCAAACTTTTCTCAGAAACATTATAGAATCTTCTCTGAGGAATGAGACTGAACATTGATGTAATGAGACTATTTCTGGAAGGATGAGAGAAAAGGAAAGGGAAAGGTTTTACAAAAGGAATCTCTCAAGTAGTACTGACTAGCACCAGTTCATCCTCTGATCTTTCAGTTTGAGAGTCTGCCATGGAAAAATATAAATGAAAAAAGCAAACCTCTCACATGCATTGGAATAACAATGATTTTGTTTTAATAATGAGGGGTTTTTTTTCGTGAATTCTGTGTTTATTGTCTATTTTAGTGTATGTAGGGATTTAGTGTAGCATCATTCCCACTATTTCAGAAAGATCATGATCACAAGTAGGCAACTATGTTGTGATAATATAGCTGTGTTTCTTTAAAGTAAATGTCAGTCTTTAAAAAGAAGGTATATTTGGGAATGACTGGATTTAAACAGGTTAGTAGTGATCAAATTATTATTGTGTAGACCACTTGGAGAAGAAAAATATAATAAACCATTCTATTTCACAAACTAAAAAAATCAATAGCTTTACCACATTAAATATAACATTAATATTTTTTTCATCTGCCTTAGTCAGCTCTATCAAGTCATCAAATGCAACCTAATTTTCTTCCAAGACTAGAACTGTACTGAACGACCATTTTGATAAAGCCTTTCATATTAATCAACTTCTGTACCAATATCTTCATAAGCTAAAACTGAGTTTCAAGCAAATGGTCCAGAATTTTTTGCTTTTGAAAATCACAGGAACTGTTGTTTTGATAAAAATAGCTCTCCTGTATGTCATGCCTTCAGAACTGTTTTTGAATAAATAAGTATATCTGATGAGAAAGCCGAGGATCAACATAGTTTTAGGCATTTACTCAGAGCTGCAGTAACAATTGAAAACTGAAGCTGAAATTTTGAGGCATTTTATGTGGTTCAGGTTTTTTTAACATTTTGATCTTTGACAGCTTAAAGGTTAATTTCAATAAGTACTTCCTCTCAAAGCTAACAAATTATACCTTTTTGAAGTAACCAAGGGATATGCTAAATGTTTTTTTCATTTTAGTGCTTTATTTTCTTCTTTATAAGGAAAGTGGAATTAAATTTTTCAATCCCCAGTGACTCATTCTCTGATGAAAAATAAGTTCATGTGATCTGTAAGTGAGAAGTGTATTGATATTGAGGGTTTCTCCCTTTTAGTGGAGAATATATATATCAAACTACTATTATATGAATGCTGTCAAAAATATCTTGATAACAGATTGTGTAAAATATGATTTACCTAATCCATTTTAAGGTTTACTAATTCCTGATGGGTTTTTTAGAAAATGTTTGGAACTAGTGCTGTAAAAGAAACATTTTTTACTGTTTTATGTAACTTTACTGAAGTTTCAAGGATTTTCCCCCTATGGAGTAAGTTAATCCAAAACCTGGCAAGGACTGCAAAAATGACTGTGACAGCACAGAAGACCTAATGACCTTCACAAGAGAAGTTTCAGTCTTCAGTGTGAATATGATCTGCTGGTTTGGATTTCTGTTTTGCCAAATTTAACCTTCAGTCTATTCTCATGAAAAAGACTCAGTCATGGAGATATTGATTAGCCAAGGATGCTTACTTTCTAGTGTCTTTTATGTCTTTTTATTTTTGTGGTTTGCAGTGGATCTTTTTGTTTTGGTTTTGTTATTTTTTTCTTTTTAATATTCAATATATCATTGTAAAAGCAGAGAGTCTGATCTAGTTCTGTTTTGATTTAGGGGAATGACTTGAACCGTAAATTGTGCAATTATTAACTGTTGCCCTATTTCTGATAGATCAATATTTTCCAATCTGTGAAAAACAACACCATTTTTTAAAAAAATCCCACAACTAGTTCTCTGTAGAACTGACTTTGGTTAGTTAAAGAGCATGATGACTGTATGATTTTTGTAGAGAATACCCTTTGTTAGATTTTGAGCATCTAATGTTTATGGACATACCCACTTGGACTGCAATCCTAGGTTGAATATGACCAAGATCAAATGAATCCTTGGGCCTACTAAAATAATTGCCTCAGTGCTATTAATGAAATGTTCATTGTAGTTAGATTTCTAAAAGCTAAGCCTTTTTGTAATTCATCTTTGTGGAGATCCTTTCTTAAATATTGTTGATAATACTAATGGGAAAAAAAAAATCATATTCTACTTCAAAAGGGGCAGCATTTTGTTGATTACCGAAAGGCTCTATGTAAAAAATATGTAAAGCATTTTGTGATACTTAAAGATGAAAGTTACTGAGTATATATGAGTTAACAACAGTAGCTGTATCTAAGGGCTTCTATCCAGTATTGGTATCGTATTTTCCTGAGGAGAGACAGGAAACACATGCACCATCAGCTAAGGTTTAGAAACCACCTAGAGTAAAGGGTACATTTCATTTCCCCATCAAATTTTAATTTTCTTGAGATAGACTCTATCCTTGAAAGGTTATTAGGCTTAACTGTCAAATAGCAGTCTTGGTTGGAATTAAGGTTGTAGTTATATATATGTAGTATATGTCCCAGACAAATGTAACCATTTCAGGAGACTGAACATAGTTATACAGATTTTTATTATCTCTTTTGTTTTGAATAATCATGGATGAATGGAAGTCCTTCCTTACAGTGATCTCCTCGTGTTGTCTGGTACAGAGTTAAATTTCTTCAGTAGCTGATATAGTGCTGTATTTTGAATTCAGGATGAAAATAATGTTGATAACACACGTTTTAGTTGTTGCTAAGCAGTTTTTACACTAAGTCAAGGACTTTTCAGCTTCTCACACCATCCTTTCAGCGAGGAGGCTGGGGGACACAAGAAGAGTAGAAACAGCCAAGACAGCTGATCCAAAACAACCAAAGGAGTATTCCACTCAGTATATAAACCAGCAGGAAAGCTGGCTGGGGGACTGCTACTGGGGACTGGCTGTACTTCAGTGAGTGGTGAGCAGTTGCAGAGTGCATCACTTGTTTTGTATATTCTAACTCTTTGTATTTTTATTATTGTTTTCTCTCTTAGTTTTCTGTCCTTTTATATTGTCTTTATCTCAAGCCACAAATTTTACCTTCCCCCCCCCCCCATTCTTTCTCCCATTACCCTGGGCAAAGAGGTGGGAGGGAGTGGTATGAGGATGGAGTGAGCGAGTGCCTACGTGGTGTTTATCTGCCTGCTGGTTTAAACCGCAATGGCCCTTTTTAGGACCCAACATGAGGCAAGAAGGATTGAGACAATGACAGATCTGACCAGAGAATGTTAAACCAAATTTGTTATAAACATTCATTATATTAGTTTAGCAATCACTGGTCACAATGTTGCTCTATTTGCCCTCAGAGTCGTGCTTGTTCTGAGGGTTGTCTTGTTGTCATGGTTTGAGATAGCCCCAAAATCCAATTCTCTAGCTCCATTCCCCCCCCCACATCTCAACCTAATGTGAGATGGGTTTTTCCAGACAAAACACAACCAGACTCAGAATGGGGGAAAGGGAATATATTACAATGACTGTACAAATAAATACTATAACACATTATACACATGATCACAGCTATCTCTACCATGACATATAGTATTTACAATGGATCAGATCTCTTCTCCCCTCCAAATAAAAGTCCAGGAGGGAAAGAAGGACAGATCCCTTCCAGTCTCTCAGGGCAGCAGCTTCTTCAGAGTAGCAGAAAGCAGTCTATCTCTCTCTCTCATGCATGCAGCTGTTGCTGGATCTCTGCCAGCACTCACGAGGGAGGTATCCAAGCCCCCTCGGCCCCGTCGTCAATCAACCGAAGGGGTCTTCCGTGGGCTGCGTTGACCCCAGACAAAGGTCGCTCCACCACGGTCATATCACGAGACACAGGGGGCTTCGTGACAGTCTGGTATCTCCAGGAGATTCAAACTCCTTGCAGGGCCTCTGTGCCCTGTCTCAGGCTGCGAGCTTCTTTGTAGCTTGCAGCAAGGGAGGGCCCCCAAGGCCAACCTCCCACACCGTCCTGGCTCAGCTCTCAGGACGACTGAGCTTCGCTTCTCAGCTCCTCTCTGCAGTGCATATTGCACTTCAAGGCTCTTTCAAGTAAGAGTCTGTCATCTTCCTCCTTTCTAGGAGGTCTCAAAGGAGTTTGGGGGGTCTGGTATTAGTTCTTACCCCCAGAACTCTGTGACTCTGCTGCGGCCTCTCTTTTCCTCGGCTCTCCTTCCAGGAGTCTTCTCTGTGGTGCTGCATGTTGTTCCTGCTGCTCTTTCGGTTCAGGTCTTATCAGTTGGCTTTTAGCCATAACTTCTGGATGCTGCCACTGCTTCTGCTCTGTTTCTGCTCACTCACGATGGAAAACATCTCTCATCTTACAACTACAGGCACCTAGTCCAGCTTTATGCTCTTCCAGGTCCCTGCAGCTCCCCAGCCCGGGGCTGGGAGGCCTCAGAGGCCCCGAGGGGCTCCGGGCCCCTTTCCTCGTGGCTCCTACAACATGGCTACTTCTTCTAACAACCAAACTACAACTCTTCTCTTCCGGTGCTTGTGATATGTTTACATTTCTGCAGGAGCACTCATTGGACAGAACTTCAAAACTTCCAGGGGTTTCCACCCCTGGGGGTTACCAATTTTTTAGCTTCTGGGGGAAAACAAGGTTCAAACCACCACACTTGTGTAGCCCCGTGTATGCTGTATACGTTCCCATCTGTGGTGCTTATCGTGTCTTGGGGCTGGGTTAAGGTTGTCATCTTGTTGTGCTCTGTTTTATCAGTGTCATGATCTGATAAAACGGCAGGTGGTGGGAGAGTACCTAGTGTGTGCACTGGGCACTGCCTTCATCCCGGTGCTTCAGGAGCCACCTGTTGGGAATTACTGTTGATTACACTGTTACCTTTTCTCCTGGGAGAGCCCAGCCATGGGGGAAACACCTTCCTCCATCTTCCCCTCCTCCTCCAGGATGATTACAATAGCTCTTGAGAATTTTGAATATTCCTGGGATGGTCAAACCAGCGTGTTCCTGTTGCTATGTCTCCTGAACGTGTTTCAGGTCTTAGTGATACTCTGTAAGAGTATCACTCAGCAATCTGCCATGAGGTTGGATATCTATGAGTGTCACGGTGGGGGATAATATGGGCAAGTGCCTAGGGCAGTGGGCACCTTCAACTTTTTGGAATTTCACCCCTGAACAAGTGCAGAATCCTGAAAAAGAGTATGATATTTGGAAAAATAATGCTGTCACCTTGGCAATTCTAGAGAGACTCAAGTCACTGCAATATGCTGTGGTCTGGCCCAGGCCTACCAAGCCCTGTTCAACACTATCAGTACCCTTAAGGGGAAAACAGAAGGTCTCTGGCTCTGACAACAAAAGGACAGGCACAGTGGCTACTCAGAAACAGTCACTGTGGTTATTCCAACACCCATGACAAACACCATGGCTATTCCAATCCCTGCAAGGGAAGTGGATTGGGCAGATTACTACAAAGCAGGGCCATCACAAAAACAGGAAGAGGAAGAAGCTGCTGATCTGGGAGGAGGAAGAGGAAGAACTCATAAATGAGGCGATAACCCCTCTATCCCTATCCCTGAGTCATCTGAGAGATATGCGAAAAGATTTCAGCTGTCTTCCAGGCAATTGCTACACGCTGTAGTAATTCCAACTGCCTGGAATTAGAGGTTAAGGAAACCAGAAAGCTGGGATTCCTTTCTAGGGAAGGAGTCATGGACAAAACAATTGGAGAAGAGGTACAAGCCCCTGGTCTCTGGAATTGACTCCTGTCAGCATGAAGGAAAGGCAGTCCTTCAAGGAATTCATCATGAGCAAAAATCAAATGGCTTTTGAGGATAAAAGATAAATAATCAAAGACATCTGTAACTCTTTAGTCTTCAAAAATCTACCCACATTATTTCAGGATGATTTTTAAGACTGAACTTTGTGTGTCAAACTTGGCAGACATTTACTTGTCTTTATTTAAAAATATTTCACAGGGAAATATACAGTACTTTTCCTTTTTTCTTTCAATAATTTTAAAACAAATTTGCAGAAAAAAAAAATCAAGTCATAGCTAAAATGTGGTCAGCTGCCTTTTCTTCACCTGCTTTGCAAAGCACAGTGACCCACTTAAGAGGAAACACATACAAGAGACTCAGCTTCTGGAATGAAAAAGTCAAGAGTCATGGTGCAGAGATGGACTTCAACTAGCATCTGCACTGCGCAGTACTGCCAATAGAGAAAATAGCAGCTTTTGCTTCAACATTCCCATTAGGAAGTCAGGATCAGCCTGGGCCTTTCTTAAGCACCTATCATTCTATTCCTACTTGGGACACTGGAGGTTTGAAGACACAGAGGTCTGCCTCTCACACCATTTCTGGCTTTTTAAGAAAAAAAAGGAACTTACTAAGGAAAGTACCAAATTTGCAAATATTTTTTTAAATATGTTTATTTACCTGGACTCACTTCTTGGCCTAAGCCAGATTTTTAATTCTGTACTACTTGCCTTGATTAGATTAATACAGATGTAAATTTCAGTTTCTCTTTTGAAGGACACCTTGTAATGAGATTATCCATAAACTGATCTTTGCTATCTGTCTGCCCCTGTTAGCTTCTTACTGCCAGGTGCCAAATAAATGCATGCATTATCTTTTAAATTTGTGTCAGTGTGAACTCATGAACACTGTTTGCCTAATAATTTTTTTCTCAGTAGTAGCTTTTCCCACCATTTAGCAGTTAATTTTTACTTAAAATTCACTATTACTCTGGTTTTAATTTTTTTTAATGAAAAATTATAAGAACCGAGAGCTGAGATGAAATGCCCATCTTTTGATAACAATTCTTACTTTATGAATTGAAAGAAATAATTGGCACTTGAAATTAAACAACTATTTTAAAAAAATTGGCTTTAAAAAAATGTGCGGTAGAGAAGTAACATCAAGCCATTACTTTCCAGGTTAGATGAAATCATTCATCCTGCCAGTATTGATTATAGTCCCATGTAGCTCAGTCTCTGCTTCCCATCTCTCGTCTTCAGGGAGCTCATAATTCAAATTGTGGCAGACCTGGAAGGTTGTGAACATTGAAATCTCCCCTTTGGATGCTACCCCAAAGGAAATAAATAAATAAATAGTCTTTAGTACAGTTGGAGACACAATTCAGTGCATGGTTGTCTGTCCCTCTTCCCCCTGCAGACACCTATGGTTCAGATACATTGACTTCGCACCTACACTGCTTTCTCTCTTTTACAAATAATGACCTGACAGGACTGCTTGGAGGAACACTTCACACAGGATGGTTCAGCAAGTAGTTGTGAGCTTACTTAAGGCTTGTTGAGCATAACTCTGTACTGGGGTCATCTCTCACGTGTTGTGAATCCAGCCTTGAAGCAGCTGAGACATAGAGATATAATTGGAAGGAGAAGTACTTGAGAAAGAGAATAGAGGCAGGTTGCTGTCCTTGCTGATGATGTTTTCTGAGCAGGCAGAGGACCTGTGTGTCATAGGCTGTTACTGGGACTACTGTGAGCACTACCAAGTGCTTCCCTGTGCCTCTCCTATGTGCAGGAACCAGGTATGCTTCCTATCTGAAAAGTCTTACTCTGCTGGCACAGTGTTTTGTAGAAGCTGTTGGTCTTTTCAGGTCCTAAAGTGGCACAGGAAGTAAGGCTGGAAGACTCTTCTCGTCCTGATTCTAGGCCATTTTAGGAGCCATGGGCTGTGGTAGATTGACGGAAGGATGGAAGCAGAGATTTTAACTGCCAAGCTAAATCATGTTAATCAGTATCATATACAATCAAATAATGGAATATGTCTTTTAACCATGTAGAAGCATCCCCTAGTTGGTGTCATAGCAATTGGCAGCAGGTATGGAAAGTTTCCCCTTAAAATCTGCAAATTATAACTTTGAATTCAAGAAGGATTCCCCCCCCACTCCCTGCAGATCACTTTGAGACTCTTTTCTTCTTCTATTCTTCTATTATCAGATATGTAGAGGCAGAACCGTCACTTAGCAGTTAATATAGGACACACCAGCTGCCTCTGATGTCTCCAGCGTTTTCCTAGGGTACCTTAGCTCTTCAAAGATTTTACCCTATGAACTAGAATTTACTAAGTTTTTTATAGTGACGTTGGAAGTGTTTTTCATTTGTTTCATGTGGATGAAATATTCTCTTGGTTTTCTTTCTGTATCATTCATCACTGTGGGGGAAGGAGAAGATGGAGAACTAGAGATCTATATGACCCCTGATAATCATGTGTTTGTATATACAGTAAATGATACTTTTGAGGGAAGATTTTCAGAAAAATAATTTGAGCTTTGTGTTGAGTGGTTTTGTGACAGCATTTTGATCCGAGTTCTCTAAACTCATACCTTACAGTGTACACATCAAAACATGAAGAGGTTTTAAAAGTCAGGGCTTATTCAACAAAAGACCATGGGATTTTCTAAAACAGAGAAAGCACAGTCACTCGAAGAATACAAAAAAAAATGGGCATCATGAACAAATCTCTGCTCGTGTTGCTTTTACAGGAAATATCCTATGTCCTGGATTTGTTTCAAAACTATTAGATACGTATCATTCTAGGTAGCAGCAGAGCACATTCAGTATCTCTGCAGGAATTCTGTCCTTCCACCCCTTTGGAAGTCTCATGGCATATCTGCTCCTTCCTCCTTTGAAGCAATTCATATCTGTTGCTCTATGAATTACACTTATGGGAAGCTCTCATTTCTTGCTGCACTCTAAAAGGTTCTGTTAGTGGACAGACACTTGTATGTCTCCATGCAAAACGTATTTTCCCCTTCTTTTCTAAAGAGTCCACCTGCCCCAAGGTGAAGTAGTAAACACTGGATGATCTGCAATTTTCCCTTAAACATTCCACAAACTGTTATGCAAGTGCTGTCTTTCAAAAACTAGTAAATATTTTTATGAATATACTGCAAAATGTATACTCATGGATAGATGATGATTCCTTGAGTAATTAGGAACCATATTTTGTTGCTTTTATTTACCAGTTAAATTTTCATTTACTCAAACTTTTCTCATGACAGCCATATGGAAATGTGGTATTGTGAATCTGGGACCAAAACAAGATTTAAATTAAAAGTAATACTTTGCTTCAGAGCTTTCACAAGCATCCCTTAGAACCATTGAATTGCTAACATGAACATTATGTGGAATTGCACAACCAACATGCTTTTTTTTTCTGAAAGGAGATATTTTCTTTATGCACTTGTTATAAAGTTTTTGCTTTTGAGTCAGCAATATCTGTGCTATAGAGGATAAACTGTATTTAAAAGTCCTTTAAACACTGAAGATGAAGCTATACTTTCCCATTAATGACTTCTGGTGGATGGCTCTCTAGCTACTAGTCTAGATGAAACTTAAGGAATTTAATATTTTTACATTAAAATTTTAATTTAATATCATTTTCTACTGTCACTTTGACATGAAGACCTAATGAATGAGAGTTTTTTTAAATTAATTGTGAAGTAAGAAGCTCTAGCTAATGTGACCCTAGCTTCTCTGACAGAGATATTCCATAACACGTAGAGTTTCAAATTCTTATACCTTCAACTGAAGATAGGCTGCTTAACCTCCTTAGAAGCCTTCATTACAGCAATGTGTTCAATGAAGCAGTACTCCTTAAGAGTTTATCTTTTTTTTGATGCAGTACTCAACTATCTTGAAAAAAATTCTAAAGAGTGAAATGTTTAAATGGTACCAATAATTTCCACTGATTTTGTTACCCTCGTTGCTGTTAAGCCTTAATGAATAGGCCAACTACAGTATTGGGTGTTTTTTTTATTTATTTTGAAATGGGACTGCAGCACAACTTTACAGGCAATGAGAGATTGCTTTTGGATTCATAATGTTTAATTGCTGAAAAACAGTTGTAGAAAGTGCAGTATCACAGTAGAAATACACAACTCTGTTGCTCTAATGCAACATTATGGCAGAGAGTTGTTTATAAATGTGAGTTCACATTTTCATCTTTAACCCTATTTTTGATTTCTCATAACTTCCTCAAACCACTATATTTTTAACTGAAGTATCTTGTCTGGTATCAATTGAGAAGGAAAGTATTTAATTCTGAAAAGTGTATATAAAAAAGAAAAGAGAAAAAAAAGTGGTTTCCACACAAGCCATTCTGGAGCACATTCCTGAAGGCAAAAATGCATAAAATAAGGTTCAGCAACTTTATTTACCTGAAGAAGTTTCAATTTGAATTTTTATTTTAAAAATTACCTTTAGAAAAATAATTTACTGATGATATGAAATACAATATTTTCTTTAAAGATTGTGCAGTGTGGACTTCAGATATTTGCCGCAGATAACTTCAGATATTTACTGGATAACAGAATTTGCAGCCATGCCAATTGAGAAATCATTGTGAACAAGACTGGAAGATATAAGAAGGAAAAAAGAAATGAAAACTTCTAACTTTGAATATTGTGTCATAGTATATATCATATGTCTATGCATCAGTTACATTGGGACTCGCTTCGAGGATAAAAATATAAAATAGTAATAAGGCAAGGAAGTTTTGAGAAAGGGAAGATATCATAGGAAGAAAGAATTTTGTGGTAAGCAGTCTCACGAGGGGAATGTAAATAGTTCTTAAAAGGAAAAGTGGGACTGCAACAATAAAATTCTTTTGCCCACCCTAGATGTTTGATTTTATAGAAAAATAAAGCTTTGTTATGTTGAATCTGCCAGGAACTATCACAAGAAGCAGCTGAAGACTTAGTGATTGCATGTAAAACATTCTCAAAGAAGTAACTCTGTACTTATATTCCAATGTATCTTCCTACGTCATGATATGTAGACTGTTTCCAGTGACATAATGACTCTTGATTGGGTTGGTGATAGAACTGCAGTGAGGCTTTGGAATATCACATTGTCAGCAGCTATTAGAAGAGATATGAAAGATGGTATATTAAATCTTGAGAATTATAAAGAATGTGTTATGGAGAACTGTCATTGTGGGCATGTATTTTAAGCCTGTTATTAAGATGTTAAAATAATTCATGTGTTTGTTTCTACTTTACATACTCATGCAAATACTACTGATAACCTGTCAGAAGTCTTTGAGATAGGCAGAAGTGAACAGACATGCTGATTAAGCCTTGAATCTTGCTAATGTGATCTTTACTGTCAAAGAAAGAAAATGATTTATTGTCTAATGACCTCTGTGAGGCTTTTGTGTCCAAATTTCATACTGTGGAAGATGAAATAAGAGCTCCTACTTTAAAAGCGAAGGCCCTGTAATATATGCTAAATCTTATTTAAGATTTCCAAAACCTCCTTTGGACTTCTGGAGCAAATGTGAGACAGCATAGTAAAACTGAATGGTATAATTATATGAACATAGATCAGCTTAATTTTTTTTTGGGGGGGAGGAAAGGTGTGGGGAACAGTTGACTTTATTTAATTTATTGCTTCAGATTTTGTTCTAACTCGGTGACGGTGGTCAGTGACTATGCTGAGAAACAAAATAGTGGTAAAACTGTATTATGTTTTTCCATGCACAGGATATATTTTGAAATTTGTTTGTTCACCTTACTCTAAATGTTGCCTATTCTACAATTTTTTTTAAAAATATATCATTTAAATTAAGTTGTGATTTCATAGTTTACTACGTGCAGATAAAATAATACCTCTTTCAATCCAAGACACCATGTGAACCTAGGCACATAATATTTACAGGCATTTTATTCAAAGTCTAGAAATGGATATACCTGAAAGCTGTTTGTTTAACAAAAAAATATTTGGAAATAGAAATATAATCTTAGCCTGCTTGTATTTGTATAGAAAACTACATTGACATACAAATGCTGTCATTTTCAGAAGTGGTAATAGGTCTATTTGATATAACAATATATATCAGATGAATATTTCTACTTCAGCCTCTACTTTTTCTAATTCTCTTCTTCCAGTTTTAATTTGGTTCTCCTTGTTGTCTACTTTAGCACTATCTGGATGGTAACATTGAGAAGTTACTGCTCATCCAGTATTATGAATTCCAAGTAAAGACTCCCTCGTTATCTAAGTGTGCTTGCTTTGAGAGGTTCCTCATCCCTGAGTTAGAACATCTCTTAAAAATATGTATTTTATGCTCAGGTAGTATGTGGTGCAGAAGCCATTTTCTGTCATTTTGCCCTTGTCAGTGAAAAAGAGCAATTTGATCTACAAAATACTCAGCCATGGCTTTTAACTGAAAGTTTGGGCAGAAAACCTACGGAACTGCCTAAGATTTAGTAGTCTGATACTTTGCATAAAAAATAATTCTTGGCACTTAAAAAGTAAATTATTACTCCAATTTATAAATCAAGTATGAGAGATGAGAGTTTTTGTTCATTCCTCTTAGGTATGCTGGCACCATAGAGAGAACACAAAATAAATATGGAGACTTCATGTCAAACAGCTTCAAATTTGACCTGCTCTTAGGGCTATGTGATGTAATTAATCCAGTGTATTTCTTCTCTCTTTAGAAAGACAAAGTGCTTCAGCAAAATTATTTCTTTATCTATATATTGAACTAATGTGCCATAGCATTTCAAAGCATGTGGAAAAACAAATACTTGCACTTGGGTGGTCCTCAAAACAGGAAATCTACATTTAATAGCAAATGGGCTGTGTGATATTGTGGCAGTTTATTAATTTTTTTTCCCAGAATTACCCTAAACATGAAGAAATCTAGTTGATTGTTTTTTTCCTCAGTCCTGTGTGCACAGGTATAAATTATAGCTGTATGCCAGCATACCATTTTTGATTACTTGCAGAAGATATTTTCTCTTTCTTATTGGTTATGTTTACCTCAATTTCACACGTTTCATATTAGTGTCTGAAACACTACCAACAGTCCTTTTGAATCAACAGAATAATTCTGTGTATTCTCAGAGATGTAAGTTAAATAGAAATTTAATATTGGGTTAAATAAAGCATCAGGCTTCTAAAGTGTGTTTATTTCCCCCAGAGTTGTATTTGGTCCTATATTTTCAGATCTATGGTGTTTGCTGTGACACATTTTAAAAATCAGAAAATAATCTGCTAAAACAGAACATCTACTATTATTTAATATGATTACTATACACTGCATGATTCTAATCTGATGTGATAATATGATAAATATGATTAGTATAATATAATATAAAGAACCAAGATGAATCATCATATTACTGTTTGACATGGGAGGTTGTCCTGCAAGCCACTGTTGTAGCAGATAAATTTAATGTCAGACCAAAACATGATTAAATTTTCCTAGGACAAATAACATATAGAAATTTCTTTCTCTATTAATTTCCACTCACAAAATATCACGGAAAACTTTTTCATAGAATCAGAGAATATCTTGAATTGGAAGGGACCCAATAGGATAACCAAGTCCAACTCCCTTCTCCTCACAGGACTATCTATATGACAAAAATGTCACCCAGATGCTCCTTGAAATCTGACAGGCTTGGTGCCGTGACCACTTCCCTGGGGAGCCAATTTCAGTGGCCGACCACCCACTCAGTGAAGAACCTTTTCATAATGTCCAATCTGAATTTACCTTGACAGACCTCATATATTATAAGCTGATATGAGTAGACAAATTCTTATGCCTGTATAAAAACCACAATCCTGCTCTGAGAGCTCAGTCCTACAGTCTTGTGTCATCAGGTAGAAATGCAAAGACTTTATCTGTCAGGAGTGTGTAACGCACCACAGTAGTTACATGACAAACATTCCAAAGCACTAATGCTTCAATATGGTGCTCAACATGGGTCAATCTGTCTTCAACAGGATCAGACAAATTACAGCTTCTCCTACATTCCTCCTTACCCTCAATACAACTCAAAATATTGCGTCTGGACATGGGCTAGCTAGCTCTTGGCTAGTACCAAATAGAAAGGGCATGCATACCTTGCTCATGTTTGTTTACTTTCCAGCTATGGAATGGCCTTAATGGAAAATAATTTTCATTAGGATATAAAAGCACGTATCTTTGTAATGATCACCTAAAAATGAACACTGCATAAGCATTGTTTTGAATGCCATTCTTTCTCAAACCCTGACATCACTGAGAGAAACAGGTTTGTATCCTAGAGAGTCTTACAAGCATTATGGTACAGCAGATACTTAAGGGTAGAATGTTTGATTAATAAAGTGACTGTAAGGGTAGAATTTAGTTTTTGATTTAATGATTTATTTGAAATTTAATCTTTGTCATATAACTAGGGAGGAATATAGCAGTTCAGTAAATGTAATTTTGAATGGAGTGGCAACATGTAAGTCGAGACGATATTGCCATCTTGAATTAGTAGGATTAGTAAATTCAGTTTAATTTGACTGTTATGGAGATGAACAACAATAATAAAATCACCATGAGTAAACTCCTGATAAAATCAGCTATCCAGACAAATAAAAACTGACCCAAGGTACTGGATCTAATATTTTTTTTAGAATTATTATAATTGCCTTAAAATACTATATAAAAAACTGTACTTGATGGATGTAAAGCTTCACTGTTATACTTCCTTTTTACAATGCTTTATTTCTGCATGCAGGTTTGAGTATGAGAGTATTTTCTGTTTGACTTTGTTAGTTAACTCAGTTTGAATTTATTCCTTACCCACTTCCAAGTAGTTACAAAGAGGAAGTACACTGAACATTTAATTCTGCTCCATGTCTCTTTTCTCCAACAGCATCCAGGAAACTTACAAGTATTTTTTCAAGCAATTCTGAAAAGCACCTGCTACCAGTCCCCTTCTCCTGAGGTGGTCTCAGAGTATCAGTTGCCTCACATGCTGAATGCATGAGTTAGAGTCAATCAGATGCTCTTAGCAGAGGCTGTCATTTCTCATGAAGCCAGATGACAAAGACCCATTCTAGTGTGATGATCTGGGAACCTTTTAACACTCCCTTCTGGAAGCCTGCTGTTTGACTTCTTGTTAAAACATCTTTATTGTTTTATCCTTGCAAAATAAAGTTTTTTATTCGCTCATGGGGTGTTATCTGTCAATCATCCAAGCTTCATGCTGCTTTGGTAATTAGCTAGTTTTTGATTAAAGGCCAAGAAATAAAAGGTGAACCCTGCCATTGACTGAAAAGAAAAGGCTGAAGTGGAATTACAGATGAATTTTCGAGACTGATTTTCAGCTTCTCAGCGTGCTGCTTCAGTGCTAATGAACATATTCAGAGCACACTGACCAAGAACCTGATCCCTAAGTGGGGGCAGCCAGGATGGATGGAAACACATAGGAGTTGTATTTTTCCCTGGGCTAAGGAGTGCTATAGACCGTCATTGAGATCATCTCTGAAAAAAATCTAGCCGTATGTGACTTTGCAGAATTCATACCTTTGTTCTCTAACATGCAAATCGTTTTCTATGTCTGACTGGCTTATCACTGGCATCCTCCCTTCTGTGCCACAGATGGTGCAATCAGTCCTTACACAAATTTAAAAAAACCCTAAAATACAACACGCAACCCTCAAAAGACGTTAAAGAACTTTGAGAATGACTGTATTCAGAGAGGGTGAAGAGTTATTTAAGGAGAAAAGAGGTGGAGACATAGGATGTTGTAGGACACCTCAAGAAAGGAGGGTTGTTTAAATGATGGTCACAGGCTGATGGATATTTAGATGACATAATTTAGTGGTTCTTTCAAAGTTCTTTATATCCTAGTACTTTACTCTAGCATCCACAATGTTTAGCTCCAAGAAGAATGCCTGATTGTTGTGTTAAGCAAAGACGTCTGAAGAGTAGACACAGAGGTGCTTATATTTGTTATAGTTTGCTTAGGGTGAATAGTGGGCAACCACAGAGATATGTCCATGTGTGCATACATGTATATATACATGTAGAGAAGTGCTGGTGCTGTAGTCAAAGTCTATTTCAGGACTGGGAAGATTATGCTATTCAGCTATAGACAAGGAGAGACAGCTAAGAGAAAGAGACTTTTTGAGTGCACTTCTATTGACCCTAAAGGACATGAAAATAACACCAGCCTTGATACCCTGAATGTGCGCTACCAGGATGTAGCCAGGATGTAGTTTTCAGAAGCCAACAAAGACTGAAAATATCTTTCACCAAATATCCCCTAGTAATAGCAAATAACAAAGAAGAAGGTTCTCAGATATCATAATAAATATTAAAAAAGCATGAGCAGGTAAGCAGGTGGAAAAGAATCAGCTCAGACTGGGGAACAGTAATTGCAGTTAGAGCCCAATGATTGTACTCACTTATAATCTTTCCTGTAATGAATAATCCCACTGAAATAAAATTAAGTTCCCTACATGAATAATGCAAACAGTGTGTTTTAATTTAGATGAGCTTATAAGTATGGGGATTTTTTTGGTAGAATAACATTTTTGAGCCCATGAATAGCATTAATAATTTTAAGAATTAATGCAAGTTGAGAATTCTAATTTGAAACCTTTATGGACTATTTAATCAATTAAAATGCACATGGGATGTTTTGTCTTTTTAAAACATGGCAAACATTCTGAAAAGCAAGCTAACATTGCCTCCCTGTAGCTCATGCATAAATTTTAAAGATGTTAGGCATGCCTAGTTTAGTGACAGTTTGTTGAAACTCTTTAAACATGGTTCATCTGGTTTGTGTATATGTATCTTGCTAGAAGGCAGGCACTGCTCTATTATCCCTTTTGCAAAAACTTTTTAGGCTAAAACTCCTCAGAGATTTAGACTGCTGGAAAGTTAGAATCAGGCAGTATAAAACTGCCAACCCAAAGGCTATCTGTTTAAAGGCTTTACCAGTGAAATATGATCATTCTGGCGAATTTGGATCATTTTCCATCAAATGAGACTGGATTCTTAAAAGGTCACCTTGGCAAGCAACTTGCCCAGACAATAGTTGTTCTGAGTTAGCACTGATAAAGAAGTCATCCCACTCCTATCAACTGTGGGACAGCAGGGACATTCCTTAGGAACTTTTTGGCACTTCAGCCCCAGAAAAAGCTGTTGAGTGTCTGCATGGATTCACATAGAAGGTTCATTTAGATCAATTTTCTGTTTCTGTCAGCAGGCTTCTCCAAATTGTTCTCGTGACTCTCAGCCTGCAGCGTCTCTGAGACTTACTGGAACAGAGGTAGTTTTTGTTTTCCATATCCCTCAGTGGATTTTTCTACCATCAGTTAGTTTTTTCCAGAGACAATGTCAATTTTTTTCACCTATGGTTTCTTCAAGGAAGGAGGTTGGCAGTTCAGCTGTGCATTGCGTGCAAAGAGAAGCTCTTCCCTTTGGCTTGTGTTGTAAGGTATATTCGTAATCCCTGGAGATGGAGTGAGCTTTTGACTGTTCACCTTCTTCATGTCACAGGTGACTTTATAGCCACACCATTCTCATCTCTGTCATACCTTTAGCCAGAAGAGGCTATTTAATCAGCTCTCATACAGAACCCCTTCCAAATCCTTAACTGTTCATACCACTTTTTTTTCCTTTCAAAGTCTATATACACTTTTTTATGAAGAGAAATAAATCCCATACAGTATCTCAGAAGGTGGTGCCTATGGATTTACACCACAGCATAATGATGCTTTCTATTTTGTTGTCTGTTACTTTCTTAATGATTCCTAATGTTTAATTTCATGTCTTGACAACTATTAAATAATGTTTCTCTATCCCAGCCCCACAGTCACATAAGATCAGAGCACAGCACTCCATAAAGAAAATCTCTATTGTTTTTACTAATGCACGTTTTCATTTATCTACATTGAATTTCATCTACTGTTTTATTGCCCAGTTACTCAGTATCAAGTTCTTCTTCATAATCAGTTCCAATTTTTATTATCTTGAATAGCTTAATACCATCAGGAAAAATTTCTGACTTGACTACTCATCTCTTTGCTACTCCGTCACGAACACATAACACAGCACAAGCAAGAACAAATGATAACTTCATAAAATGTATATTATGAAAAGCATTTAGGAAATTTATTTAGGAAATTTAACTATTTAGGAAAAATAATCATAAGAATATTTTACACTTTTGACATCATTTTCTAAGAATCCATAGGCAGGACAGGCTTTGTAGGTGGAGGCAGTGTTCTTTAGCAGACACGCTAATATTCTTGAGGAAGAAAATAATCTTAGGCATGAGCCCAAGGTGTCTTCCAGGTCTCAAAATAGAGGTAGCATCTTTCAAAACAAAATACATGTTAAGAACATTAATTTACTTATATATCAGTTAAACCATCTCTATAAAAAATAGGTCTTGTTACCCAGGAAGCAGAGAGGATATTGGGAGGGTGACAAGAACTGAAGAGAGAGAAAAACAGAGACGGAAAGTAAGAACAAGACAAACTGAGAGAGATTAATAGAAATTTGTACTGGGTTTCTGTGGCTGGGTTTTGGTGTGGGGGGAAAGTTGTTGCGCAGTGAAAAATTCCATCCAGGGAAGAGCAGAATAAGAACATGGGAACAACAAGGTAGACACCAAGGTCAGTGCAGAAAGAGGGGGAGGAGCTGCTCCAGGCACCAGAGGTGAGGCCCCTGCAGCCTGTGATGCAGACCATGGTGGAGCAGCTGTGCCCCTGCAGCCCATGGAGGACCATTGGGGTGCAGAGACCCACCTGCAGCCCGTGTAGGAGCCCATCTGGATATCTGAAGGAGGCTGTGACCTTGTGGGAGGCCCAAGATGGAGCAGGGTCCTGCCAGAGACCTGTGGCCTGTGGCAAGAGGAGCCCACGCTGGAGCAGGTTTCTCCCAGGTAGGACTTGTGGCTCCTGTGGGTACAGCTGGTACAGCTGTACAGCTCATTTGTGAAGGACTGCTCCCCATGGAGGAGTGACCCACGGGACAGCAGTTTCATGAAGAACTGTTGCCTGTGGGATGGACTCATGCTGGACAGGTCCATCAGGGACTATCTCTTGTGGGAGGGACCCCACGGGAGCAGGGGAAGGACTCCTCTCCCTGAGCAGCAGCAGAAACAACAGCTGACCATAATCCCTATTCCCCGTCACCCCTGCACCACTAGGGGGGAGGAAGGAGAACATGGAAGGAAGAAGGGGTGGGGGGAAGGTGTTTTTAAGATTATTTTACTTCTCACTCTTTTGCTCTGATCATGTTAGTAACAAATTCAAATAATATCCCCACTTTTAGTCTGTTTTTGCCCATAAGGATGATCAGTAAGTGACCTCTCCCAGCTCTTATCTCAGCTCATTAATCCTTTGCTGGTTTTTTTCCCTCTCCTCTGTCCAATTGCAGAGGGGAGTGAGAGAGTGGCTTTAGTGGGTATCTCGCATCCAGCCAGGGTCAACCCAGTACAATACTGATCACTTAAGGGAAAGATACACACAGTGTATAGTTTAGGGAACATGGAGAAGTCAATGCTGGGGTGGGACATCATAAAATGCTATAAAGAGACTTCTGAGATTTGTCTTGTTATATTTCCTTTGTGGAGATGAAAACATCTCCACAAGGATGGAGGTAGAATGATTGTTTTCTGGGAAATGCTTTTCACCAACAACTGGATATTTCTGTCATGCACAGCCTGGATATATAAGTTCATGCTGGTGCCTAATAGTTGCCTAGTATGAATTACCTATATGCATTAATAACATCTGGTGCACTTCATGAAATATCATACATTTGTCCAAGTGCAGGCATAGCAGTCAGAGTTGCTCCTGGTTCTGTTTTAGGAAGTATTCACAGTGACAGATAAGTTAGCGAACCTCGTTTTTGCTGCCTATGTGCAGTCTGTATTCAACGTTCTTAGCATTGTGGAGAATTTGCTTCTGTTGGTTGATTTCATGAGGCTAAGAAGCTGCTCAAAGTCTCAGGAATGTGGTTGTGGGAAGATTTCTTTCCAGCATTTTCTTCCAGCAGAGCCTGTGTTTAATGACTTTGTATTCAAGTTCAAGGATAGAATGACATGTGATAAGTGGGATTTATTTTTTTCCTTATAGCTAAATAATTTTTTATGTGGTGTTCAGGGGAGTCTTAGAAATATGATTTATTTTTCTAAGTATCTTTATTAGATAAAAGTCCTTTTATTTACTAAGTGACTATTGCAAACCAAATACAATAGTAGAAGAGGCTTCACCTCAACCTTTAGGCTTTTGTTTTATGTTTCAGGTGGTACTTGGTGTATATTGGTAAGTATTCTGGAATGCAGGTCTTCCATGTATCATAGTTTGTAAGTTGACTTTTTTTTGCTGACTATACTGTTTAGAAAAGTGAGATTTGCATAATAGTATTTTGGAAATAATTTGAAAGAGTGCAAATAACAAACTTTTGGGGAAAACAGTAGAGGAGGCTGAATTTCTGAGGCAGGTGATAAAGACACTTGTGTATCTTAGAGTTTTTGGTAATGCTATTCTAAAACCTTTCCTGAACAATGCTCACAGGTTCACAGACTGTGGGCCTATTATAGGGCTTGTACCTATTTCAGTACCTGTCCCACAAATGACTGCCTGACAGTGACACTGGGTTTTAATTTACCTGAAAGCTGTATTGATAAACCTCTCCAGTTTCATCTTTTGCAGCAAAACTGGAGCTGCTGAGCTGGAGGTAGGACTCTACCTACATAGAAGCCACCAAATTCCCCTGTTTCCACAGAGCTCTTCTGGTCGTATAGTTCAGGAAAAATTCTTTCCCTTGAGAAATGTGTGCACATATATCACCTGCCCATCAGAAAGACAATCATATGCAGTAAAATAAGGACTTCCCGTACTTTTTTATGCGGTTCATCTACCTGAAGGAGTATGTAGTTGTTTTATGTGGTTGTTTCCTTCTGTGCCCAGCGGCCTCCTGGCCGCTTTTATGACTTACCTTCAGAAATGGACAGCCTGCTGATCTCCTTCCTACAGCATTGTAAGTCCATTTTTATCTCAGTTTAATTCCAGGGGTCTGCTTGATCCAAGCATTTTGTCTGTTAAAGGCCTGTTAGTTAGAATCTGCATGCTAAAATATATTTAATTATCCAAAGAGGGAAGAATTATTCTTAGCCTCCATTTTCATCTTGCAACAAACAGTCTGAAGGAAGAATTTGAGTAACTTAATTTTGAATATCTGTGCCTGAGACAGTTGCCTATATTACTGGGAAAGCAAATTCTTTATAGTGACTGTAAGAAGACTTTTCTCATATGACTCTGCACCTGTTGAAATCTACCATCAACATCAGTTTCATGGCATTAACTCTTTCATGAAGTCATGAAACTTCAGATTGCTGCTTCAACCTCTAGTATTTAAACAGTCTGCAAAATGGAGCTAACTAGCCTTAGACATTTTTAGAATAAAACTGGACTAAAGAAAACAGAAGTCTTGTCAAGATGGCTGAAGAATAGTCCCTTTTTTGCAGGGAGATTTCAATGAGTCTGAAATGGGAAGGAGATTATACTATGATAAACAGGTCCAGAAGGAGAGGATTAGGCACTGGATCTACTTCAGCAGAGCATTGTGGAACTGGCTGATCCTAGGTTGCTTGGTCTTCAGCTCCAGAAGCAGTGTCTCAGCAAACTTTACAGAGACCTCCTTTTCTTCTGCTGCATTGTCTCCTGAAACACAGTGGGAGAGTGTGGGAATGTCTGAAATATCAGCAAGCCTAAAGGTGAACTTTGGCCCACGGCTGTAAGTCCTCTGACTGCAGAGACATTTAGCTTAGACTTCACCCTGTCACTACTGTTAACTGAGCTACGGAAAACTTTTGCAGCATTGCATGGAAAGGAAACAAGATTTCTGTGCTATTTTACTTTTGCATCAACTTTCCACCCTGATTTTACTTATAGCTTGCATAAGCATATGTGTTGGGAGCTTCAGAAGTCATTGTTTTCCAGATCTGTGCAGCACTTGGCATACAATCATGGGTGTAGTAGAGACAGTTTTTGTGAAAGCTGGATATGCTTCTAGAGCCCTTCTGGGAAATGTGCCAGTACATGATTTGTTTTCATCCCAGAATGAGGGATGAAGATAGAACTGTGCTTACAATGAAATAAAGTGTCTGCGAGAAATCTGAGAGTTTGTGTATTGTGTGTACTAACCCTTAGGGAATAGTCCAGCACTGGTCAGATTTGTAGCATGGTAGCTTTAGAGAAGCGATGAGAAAATTAGATATCCATAGATTTACTGAGTCAAGGACTGCTACATTTCTAAATGCAACAGTAGGGATCCATGGAAGAACTCTTTCCCAACCAGAATGACAGAGAACGGATGATGGAGTTACCAGCTGATCAACTATTTTCTGTGAAGATTTTTTGTGCCAATGCATTGAAATCATTGAAAAAAGTCCTCATATAAAGTGAATTTGTAGATGAGATGTGTGTTTTTATCTGTGTAACTAATATATTTTTATCTACTTCACAATTTAACTGAGCAATTACAGGCAATTACATCCTAAATCTGTAATTGCATCTGTTCTTATTCACTGAATTTCGTACGGTTTTAGCTTGTCTTTCCAAGCTTGTTTACTATGATTCTAGCTTATTTCTAGCTTATTTTCTCCCCGCCTCCCCTTCCTTCTTCCCTGCATTGGTCTTCATTTTTTCACTAGCTCAGAAAAGAAAAGAACAGCTCTAATCATATTATACAAGAACGTGAGGAAGCTTTTTTCTTTAGACATCAGTCTGTTGATGAATTTCTTGCAGCAGCTCTAATTTAAACTAATAGTATATGCTAGAACTAAGACAAATCATGGAGTGTCCAACAAGTAAGGTAGAGAATGTGAATGTGAGCTGGAAAACAGTTTTAAAATGCATGTGATGAATTAAATGAATTGTGGCATTTAGAGAGAATATGACAATTTTTCTCACATTTTGAAGGACTACTGTAAGTTAAATGATGGAAGACATTCAGATTAATACCTAAAATAGTCAAAACTAGGAAAAGTATCAAACTAAAAAAATAATAAGTCCAAGAAGCAAAACTTGAAAAATGAGACTATGTGGATAACCTGCTCTTCCCTGTATCACCCCTCTTACCCCACCAAAAAAAATCCCAAACCCAATCAGCAAAACAAAACAGAAAAACAAGTGACCAAGGAACCATGAATCAGCCCATGAGCTCTCAGGAGAAGGAACAACTAGAATTTCTGCAACCTGGGTGAGAAGAAATGGCAGGACAGGGAAAATATCTGTTGTCAACTAGGTAGTAGACCCTAACTCTGGAAGCCATCGATGAGAAAATATGAAACAGAAGACATTCTTTACCAATGCAACAGAAGAATCATGATGTGCTGCAGTACAGGCCTTTAATGAAGGAAAATCTGGTAGCTATACTATACAAATCATTAATAATTTTGTATATATTATTCAAGTATTCAATTGTCATACAGAGAAGGCAAGGCTCTTGCTTGATGCAGAGCTGTGGTCTAATCTATTCCTGCTCTCTCTAGTATTCTGAACATCTAAAAAAAGGCATGGATATAAAAAATTACAGGCACATGTCTAAGCACTTGCCTCCAGAACTACCTGACTGCATGGTGACAGGATAATGACAGACATACAGTCTCTGAATCCCTTGTCTGATTTGCTCTCTGAGGCAGAAAGCCCAGCATGGTGGGTGAAGGCAAAACTCATGTCTTGTACAATACCACAGGAAATAGTGATTTCACCTCTTTCACCCATCCTAAACAGCAACTCACTGTACATCTTTCTATTACTTATGGTATTATTCACTTGTCAACTGGCTCTTACTGAAATGACATGGAAAGAGAAGGAGTGTCGCGTGGTGTTGTGGGCCACTTTTAACTTGACATATTGTGTGTTTCTATGATAGTCTACTATAAAAAGACAGTAAAAAAGATAGAATAAGAATGGTAAAGATACAAATATAAAGGACTTCTGAAGATAAATCTGAGCCTACTCAGATTTAAAAAAAGACTGACCATATAGTTACATTGAAAAAACCTGATGTCCAGGAAAGGCATAAGTATCACAAAGAGTGGTAACATATTGATAGTCAGTACTTTATGGACATCACAGTCATCAGCTAAACTGAAAATTTGAGAAGTAATCAGTGTTTCCAGCCTTCCACTAAAAACATCTCATTAATTGACAGTGATGTTTGATCTGAACTTTTCTGTAAATCTGCAATGTCTATGGCAGTGAATTAAATGTGAACACATTCTGGCCCACAAGTGTACTAATGAAATCTAGTCCCCAAAACTAGGTGACGACTTTTTAACTCTCTGCTAGAAAGAGCCACTTGCCCATTTTAATTCCTGAACCATAAGTGGAAACTGTTCAGGATTGTTCTATCTGGCCCAGATCAAAATTATGCCATGGACCATTCAAGCAATGTAACTCAACTGAAACTTGAAAATTTCTTGGGGTTCTGTGATATAATAGTATGGGCATGGCACCCAGACTAAGCAGAAAGGAAGCAATTCTAACAGGCTGAAACCTTCATTAGGCTCCCTGCATATAAAGGAGTTACCTAGTAAAAACTGGGGAAAGAATAATTGCTGAAACCTGAGTGAGAAGAGATAGCAAACCTCGCATCTTTATTATCAGTAATATCATATAGCCTTTTTAAGCCAAAGAAAGCAGTGCAATTCCACGAGAACAGACTAATTTACAATTACTGTCTCCTCTGAAAACCAGAAGGTGCATACAAACTTTTTGTGGGCAGACTCTTCTAAGCCCTAACCAAAAGGATGAAGAAAGATCTAGAAAGAACTAAACGGTACTTACAGCATAGTGGTTTTACTTTATAGACTCCTATGTCAGGTTGCCTAACAACACAGACGTCCTCACTGTTTGGTGAGAAGTAGTGCAATAATACTTTAAGTTAAGAATGTGATTGGTATATATATGGTAGCATCATACAAAAAGTTTAGTCAGACAGATCCTCCTTGAAAAGAAAGACAGTGAGTGAATAACAACACTGTAGGAAGAGTGAGTAGGAGAAGGCAGGACAATGCTGACAAGATGGCATGATACTTCAGCCAGTGTGAGGACATGTCTCTGAACTAGTGCGAAGGTCATGTGAGGGGCAGTGGGAAAATAATTACTTACATAGCATGAGGATATGTCAGAAATCAATAGGAAGAAAAGAGTTAAGGTCACTTTTCCTATTCTTCTTCATCTAGATTCTTGCAGCACTCCTCTGTTGGGATAGCATGACAGAAACATTTTTCCCTGAAAGGAAAAATCATATGGTGATTATTTGTGATCACTGTTGAAGTACCAATTATTTGTTTCTGTCTGAATGGAACTGGGTTTGTTTTTGTTTACTGCCTAAGATCCCAACCCTAAAATATAAAAACTCAAAGTATTTCAAATAGGTCGATGACTGTCTTGCATTGCACATTTCATCTGATGACTTCCAAAATACAATATTGAACATAGTTTACTCTTTCAGCTAGTACCAGTAAAGTCACATTTGCTTCAAGAAATTAGGTTGCTCTAATAAGCTTAGAATAATCATACTCACTTATCAACTTAAATGTATGATCACCTGCAGAAATTTTTGAAACCTTTTAATCAGGTGCTTTGGTTCAGGCCCATTACTGAAGTGACAGAGTCAGCACGACTACTGAACTCACGAAATAGAGATTGGTGCAAAGATATAAAGAAGGGAAGGATTTCCCCTAATGTTGGGAAATAGGTTACAGACAAGACTGGAACCAGCCGGAATAAGAGACTGGAATAGAGAATGGGTATGTAGAAAAGAGGCTGGGAAAGAGGTTAGGCAGATATGAGAAGGAACTGTTGGTTTAGGAGAGATCTGAACTAGGCAGACCAAGAAACCAATGCAATATTCCTATGTCCTCTTATTAATAAATCTTCCAGAATAGAAGGACATATAACATTTTTTTATTTTCATCAAATAATTTGTAGTTGATAACTGAATATTTTAAAGCTTTTAAGGATACAAAAGGAAACAAAGGTTCTTTCAATGGCAGCTGAGAATGCTTTAAGAACCGCATCTGTGTTAAAAAAGGGGAATAAAAATCCCATGAGTCTGTGCCTTCGGTTTCCTATGACAGATTAATCCAAACATGAATCCATTGCCCATATAGTATGAATATATGATTATTTAATATTATCACCTGCCCCTGAGTCTCTTAGCATAATCATAATGTGTCCTTAGGGGTTTTTAAAATTGCTGAAAGTTTAGTCAATGTTTCCCTCTTTGCTTTATGCAAATGTATTAAATTATGAACACAGAAAAAATGAATCAGGACATCAGCTCAGCTGCTATTAATTTAGCTAAGCAAATTAAAAGGAAAAATCCAGAGACATTTTGCAGTGATGGGTAGTAGTCAATTTTATTAACTCCACATTTGAAAAATTAAAGTAATTCAGGCTGTCCCATTTTTCAATGTCACTTGAGAAACCATCAGGTGAAATCTGCCAGAAAATCTGTTGAAATGCATTTGAGGAATATACCTAAGGAACCAAGTTTTATTAAGTCTGGGGTAGATGTGAGAGGAAAGGAGATTTTGATATGCAAATTTAATATAGATTTTTCTAAATATCTGTAGCCTTTTAAACATAGCATTTCCTAGTGAAAGATTGCAATAATGGTCTGCTTTATAAGATTTTGCAGCTACTTGAGTTCAAAAACACAAAGCTGTTCTTCTGTATTGTATTTTGAAGATGGGAGAAGTACAAAAACTGCTGTGAACCGTTTGCTGTTCATACCTCAAGCTCCTTCTCCCTTATCTACAGGAAGATCAATAAAGACTGCCAACAGTTCTGGTTGCATGTGGCCATTCTAAGTTGCAAAAAGTCAACAGAGTCATTCATGTGTGTATTTAAATATACATATATATTCACTGAGCTATTTTCCAACCAACCTAATGAAAATTGTCCATTAACAATTAAAGATAATATGCCTGTGACAAAAAAGCTGATATTGCTAATAACTGCCTAATTGCAATATTATGTGTCCACCTATAACCAACACACAGGCAAAAAAAAAAAAAAAGAGAGATAGAGAAATGCATTACACATTTTCTGAAATGGCAAAAAATATTTTTATAGCAAAAAATGCATTCACTAAAGTTCCTTCTGATTTGGGAAGTTAAAGAGAACTTTTTCTAAAATAAAACTGTTTGTGATTTATTTTGGAAGGCAGCAAGAATCTTATTTTTATTAATGTCCATTTTTCACAGACAAGTGATAAAAGTCTTCATCCTGGAATAAATGATTGTGAGTACCTAGACTAACATTTACTCACATATCAAATTAATTTGCAAGCAATTAACTCTAAAGAAAAAAAAAAGGGAAGGTAACACGCTGGATGACTGTGAATTACACAGTGAATATTATGGTAATTCAGAACATCAATACCAAAAATAATATTTGATAGGACACTTACTTTCAATGTATGTAGTTAATTAACATACTTATTATTAATACTTGTTCTGGAAAGGTCATGTACCCGAAACCATTCTGCTTTAGGTTGAACTCATGTATATAGAAGTTTTAAAATCAATGTATACCATGTATTTCAATATTAGCTTTTAGTCTGTGCTCATTTCCTCTACCTCAATAAATTTGATAGGAATAGATAGTCAAATATAATTGGGATATTTTATTTAAAATAATACATTAAAATACTTTATGTCAGAGAATGTTGAATCTCGAATCCATAAGGGTGCCCCTGTTGCGTCTGGATTATGACTTTATTAGGTTAAAATGCATGGGTCCAGTGTTAGTGCTCTTCAAATATAATTAGTGCCCTGATTCTCCATCTGTTTACTCCACATATAAATCTGATTTGAAAGAATTCACTATGGTCAAAATTATATCCTAAAATATCAATCTAATTAAGAATTTGCTTGTGTATCTGAAACACTTTTGACCACAGAACTGAATAGGTAAAATTAGACTCAGATGGCCCATTAATACTTAAGCACACTCTTCCTTCAGTGCATAGCTTGTTCTAAGGAGCTTCCCTATAACTACTAATTGTATTTAAATCTGTTTTGTAATAAAATAATTTGCTTTACCTAAAGCCTATCTTGTGTAAAAGAGAAAGAAATCCAAAGATCTCTGCTCTTCCAAAACTGAGTCTTAAAACTCATTGCTGAGCACTAGCACTTGACAAGCATCTGACATTTTACAATCTTGCATTTTTCTTTAATGGTTCTCCCTTAGCAGTCTGCTTACACTAGAGTGGAAGTTTTTTTGAGGGGGTTGATGGAAGTTGGCATACCAACTTTTAATTTATTAGATAACAATTGCTAAAAGAAATATTGCCCTCTCACTGATGCTAAGAAAACATGATTGTACTTGTCAATCTGGTCCCCAAGAAAACCTTTTCCTGGATTCTGCTGTCTTAAGAGGGCCCTAGGATGCCTGAGACAAGAACTGATGGGTGGGTGGGGTCGTTAGATTCAAGCAAATCCTGGCAAACTAAGCCATCAGTCCATTTCTGTGTGAAAAGTTCAAGAGGAGGAGATTCCGTTAGTTTTTCTTGAGCAACAGTCTTGCTCTCTTTTTTATTTTATTTTTTTTTCATCCCCTGAACAAGCAACGAGGTGTGAGTACTGTTTATGACCTTACTGACGATATTTAGGAAAGAAGATTTCTTGTTATATTTTCAGTGCTATCACTCCTCCTATCGTTATCTACATGATAGAGGTATATAGCAGAAAAAGTATATTTAGAAGAAAAAAAATCCCAATCCATATTTCAAATATCACTACTTATTTGAGCTTTAGACTCAAAATCTTAATGTTTGGAGCAGGCTCTAGCTTATTCGGGGGTTGACCTAAAGCTGTCTTCCGAAACCACCAATTAAAGTCCTGTCAAAAAGAAAAGCAAGCCTACAGCCTGAAGCTCCCAGCTTTGTGATATGATGTTTACAATTCACAGGATATCTACTGCATAGAAATTTCCATGGTGTGTGTCTGAGATCAGCATTCTATGCCGAATCCCTGTGGTACAGATTTATGTTGATCTTCCCTTAGCTTTGTATTCTAGACTGAACACTCAAACCTAGTTTTGCCCTGTGATTTTGATAAAATGGCAATGGCTTGCATTCTCAAATAATTAACTTATGTTGAAATGTGAAGGTTAATTTTAATATGATAAAAATATGAAATAGACAACTGCATACTTTAAGAAATATTTTTTCAAGATTGTCCCATAAAATACATATGAACAGATATATACAACTTGAGTAGAATTTTCCAGAGCCGTATGAACCAAACAACCTGTTCTGTAAGAATTTTTCGAATTTGATATGAAAGACGGTGCTTCTAAAATAGCAACTTACTTCCACAATGCATTGATTGGTATGCTATATTACTGAATTCAGCAAAATATGCATACGTCTATCAAAGTTTATTGAAAAGTTAACTGAGAACAAACAACTGCAGCTTTATTGTTGCTCCAGCTGAAGTTGCTGGCAGAGCTCATTTAAATTGAAAGGGTTCAACACTGAATGCCCTGTGAAGCTGCTACTTAGACTATTTATTTTTCAGTTAAGAAGAATCTTTTTATTATAATTGCTTTCTACTAGCATGGATACAAAATACTTATTTTTAGACACAGTAGTCTCAGAATACTTTTTGGGATAAAAACGTGATGATTTTATTGTAATCCATGTAGAAATAATTTATATGGAGAGAGGTACTTGGAGCATAAATGTATAAGAAGTTACAAATAATATGGCAGTTGACAGGTGGAATTGTTTCTTACTGTTCTGGATTTTTCCAGCACAATATTAGCAATAATCACACTACTACAGAAAGCTGTATTTGTACTGTATAAAACTGCCTTTAGGATTCATTTCCTATAATACCAGAAGTTTCGTCTAAAAATATTTATCTTTTTTTAAACCATTACTACTTTGTGAAGGCCCTGGAGCCATGCAGAAATCAGGCATGGTGACTGTCAAACATTTCTGGAGTAAATTTCTAGTAATAATGTTTTGCAGCCAGCAGAATGAAATTATTTGGACTTGATGATTTTAGAAGTGTTTTCCAAACAAAATATTTCAGTTATTCTATATGCAAGAGTTTAACTGTGTGGCCTACTGTAGTTAAGATTCCCTTAACAAAAACTTTGAAATCCACAAAGTAGACTTCAGAACTCCAGACTAACTTTTAGTTTCTCTTCTATTGATAATATTATCACTATATAATTCTACATAATCTCTTCTATGACCTGTAATCTATTTCTCTTTCACATTATCATTTACTCTCTTGACATACATGTGGAAAAAAATGGACATATTTTTTATATAAACACGTGCATACACTTGTGGATGAATACTTCTGAGGGTTGCTTATTAACTGAAATTCCTGATATACTGATCTATAGCACCAAGCAACTCAGCTGAGTTCTGTTTTTTCTTTAAAAAACAAGTAAAATATTTCAGGCAAAGTACAGCCTCTTCATCTGGTGTTTCATTTTGTTCCTCAGGAACACTGTTTAATGTTGACTTCCCTCCTCTAAACACATATTAAATATATCTTCTCCTTATTGTATATATATCTGTTATTGCCTAAAAATCAGATCTCCATAATCTTTCTTCATTTCAGCTGATGGATATTGCTGATTTTCTACTGTCCTTCTGTTTCTAGATGTCTGAGTATTGCCCTTAGCTGAAACAGAACCCAGTAATATGTTAGTTGCTATTGCATCTCAGGGAATTGGCTTTATTTCTTCTGTTTGAGAGTTGTTAGCAATGTTGCTGATGCTTGTGGGTCATTTGCTTTCAGGGTAATAGTCCATTCACTTTGTTTTCCTTTAACTGCTCTTTTATCAGCTATTTTGATGGCATCTCTTTTCTCCCGTTGTCCCTGAGGTACTCCAAAATGCTATCCTTCACTCTCTATTTCTCCCACTAAGTACATCATTTCTGACAGTTCATGCATGCACATCTGCTCTGTGGTGATTTACGTATTTTCTCATCTCATGCTGATGGTGGTATCCCCAGTATCTCTCCCAGGATGAGTCATTTGCTCTAATGGAAGGTGTTCCAGACCATGGCAGGGGCATTGGAACTAGATGATCTTTTAAGGTCCCTTCAAACACAAACCAATCTGTGATTCTATGACTTACCTGTGTATGTGTGTCAATTGAACATGGTTCAGAAATGCTGCACTAACTTTACAAGAGATCACACACCTAGAAAAAGTTACTGCACAAATTTTGAAGGTCATAAAATTTTCTGACAAAATTGTGGTGATCTCACCTGTCAGCATTTGTCCCTCCTTACTTGTGAGAATCACTGACATCTCTGTTTAAGCCAGCAATCCTTGACAGTAATTTACCTTTTTTTTTTCAACCTTTACTGTTTGTTCATGCTGTCTACTTCTGCCCTTTAAAACAGGTAATAAATATAGTGTAGAATGGGTTTTTTGGATGTCCTATTTCAGTAGGGAAATAAAAAACCTTATTACCACTTTCTAAATAGTTTCACTCAGTTCAGGTAATTAAAAATTAAATCTTACAACCAGCGATGCAAATTTATGATCCAAGGTTCTCTATTACACGCATTGAAGTCGCTACACGATCAGGGTCCTCAGAAAATGTTGCAATATGATTTGACTCTTCAATGCATAAGGTATCTAATGAGTTTTTCTCATTATAGCCTTAGCATTCTGACTTATGCTATTATTCCTGAATAGTGGCTTAGAGAAAGGTATGAGTTTGTATGTCAATGATCTTACACACCTTCTTGACAGACAATTCCCAAGGACTTTCCTCAGATTGGAATAATAATGTACTGAACACCTTCACCAAGAGGACAAACAGTTGACAGGTGTCAAGGAGAGAGGAAGGCTGATGAGGCATCTGCAAGTTGAATTATGTGCCAGCAAGAAAATATGACTACTTATATCACAGAAGAAAAATGTGAGGTTTGATGAGGTGTAACTCATTTGTATTTCATACTCCTGGGAAGCAGCAGTAAGAAAAAAAGATGTAGTTTCATCTCAATGAGCAGGAGAATGGTGATGCATTTACAATAATAAACAAGACAAAATTAATAAAGACATTAAGAAAAGACCTATTAGAGCTGAAGTTTGGAACAGACATCTCCATAAAGATTTATAGTCTGTAAAAGTGATATGAATTGTATGTATAATTACTATTTCTGTTAGCATTTCATATCCTGTGTCCTAATTTGCAGGGTGATTTCTAGCAAATAGTTGAATTGCTGTTAAACATGATTACAGTGAAATATTAGGGTTTCTGCTCTAGAACTGATATATTCGAAATCTAAGATCTGAAAAGGAAACAATGCACACATGCACAAGACTAGAGTCAAAAGTATAAAAACTCCACTGGCTTTTGGATTTTACAGCATACAACACAGTAAGACCTGGTTCTGAGTGAGCCTTTTTATTGCATAGGGTAACATGAACAATAGCATAGCATCAGTAGCCAAGAGCAATTTTGGCTCAGGTGGTAAGATATGAAGAATTTGACATTAGGTTCTGTCTTCTAACACATTATTGAAATGAAAGTTGGAAAAATTAATGTAAATTAGTCTACTTTTAGTTTCACCTTCCATCCTCTGACCAAACAGAAAACTGTGGAGAGAACAATAGCAGTACGGTTCTTGAAGTCTCCTGCTGTCAGAGGTAAGGTAATGCAGGACTCACAGTGAGTATGTTAAAGTCTGTTTTCTTCACTGATACTTATTTTCTAGAAGACAAAGGCCTTGCACCCTCATTTGCTCACAGAGCTACTCCAGCCTTCTCCTGTTTATCTTTAAAAAGGAGTCCCTACAGGGATAATAAACAATGATCAGCTTCCTTGAAGAGCTAGGTCTCTGATACGTGTCTCTGATTTTTCCACCCTTGCCCTCACTTTCTCACTGCAAAGGACAGTTAGACCCAAATTCATTTGCTGAAACATTGAGCAGTTTTCAGCATTTTCATAAAACAGTAAAGATCTGAATAATGTTTCTCAAATACCATAAAATGCCAAAGTAGACATATATATATATATATATAGTTACAGAACAGTGCCCTACAGAGGACTTCAAGAATGAGCAGGAGATGGGTTCTGGAAGTTACTTTCCATCAAGAACTAATAACATCCTGACTTCAGTGTTCATCTGACAACACCTATTACTTTATGTGAGGTGTGAGCTGAACAGTTCACACTTTTTTTTTATGCTATGCATATTGAATCATGTCAGACAAGCACAACCCTTTGGAGTCATGGATTTATTTACTTAAGGTCGACAAGCTTTTTTGTTAATATTCATTGTAAATCATCCCAGGAGCCTCTAGCCTCTAGCAATTATTTAAAGTTTGAGATGCAGTCAAATACTGTCACTTTTATTTCTGGTATTTATTAATTTTCTCCTTCACTTTTATATCTTCTTGCCTTTTTAATGATGTTAGATGGACCACTCATCTGAGCTTTCATTTTACTTTCAATCCATATTTTTTTCTTCTTTGGTCCAGAAGGTTTGCACAGCCAGCTTTAATTTTGTCCTTTAAAATGCTCAATAACAAACAACTTATACGATGATCAGAGTAGTACACAGCTGCATGACAGACTGTCACGCTGTTATCTTGGGGAAGAGAAAGACCCAGGTGACCCAAATGTCGTATCAGGGCATAGCAGAGACTTTGACAGCTGAGGCTCAGCCTCACAACCCCAGGTTGAGAAAGACAGGACTGGCCTCAGAAAGGCAGTCAGAGTTAGTCAAGGGTCGAGATCACTAGGTAAGACCGTGGTGAAAAGGCAAGTCCAAGGTCGAGCTGGGAACACAAGTCAGGATCAGGTCCAGTGATGGTATCCAGGGTCAGTCCAGTGATCATCACATAAGCCCATAGTGATGAGGCAGGTCCAAGGTCAACTTGGGAAATCAGTCCCAGGGATCAGAATCTGGATCAACAGGATACATGGCCAGGCACAAGCAGAGCTGAATTGAAATATTTCTTTTCATCGATAAGCGGGGAACTGTCAGCTCTAGCAAATAAGGACCCTGTTTATTTTCAGTGAGAGGCTGGAAAGAAGACTCATATCACAAGAAAATCCAAACAAGGACTGAAATTTCCCCATTTTTCATTTTTTAAAAAATTACAAATACAGGTGGTATTACAGTGCATTGTGTGCACACTAGGATGGAAGAGGGAGGGAAACAGGACTGCTCACAAGCACTGTTTTGAAGCAGTACCCCTTCTTCAGCCACTTTCACAGATGTTCATGCAGAGATTATAACTGTTCTGCACCAGGACAGAGTGTGAAAGAGAGTGAAACAGTATAGGTTCTTTCTTGAGCTCAATGATAAAGGCCCAGAAACAAATGACTTAATAAAACAGCTGTTTTAATAAGATTCCAATAAAATTATAGAGTAAAAAAAGGAGTAGAGATAGCAACTAAATCTGACATCACTCCAGACACTGGGAAACCCACATTTCTGCAGCATTGGATGCCCCTTGCATCTTCCTATAGCAAGATACATAGATCTTATATCTGAAGGGGTTCATCTGATGATGGATCAATGTAGTGAGCTGAGAAACTGAAATGGTATTACCCCAGCCCTACACCCCTGAGTATGTTGAGAGATGTTTAGAGAAGTGAGAGGTAGGACTGGGCAGAGGGAAATAAGATCTAAGTGGTATCTAGATCTTGCTTTCAGTGTCTGTAGGAAAGCTATGAGTGAAAGAATGCAAGGGACTTCCAAGCACAACTGGCAAGTTTGGAGACCCATTTGCACTCAAATAAGTTGGAAGCCCAATGTAAATGTAGGAAACATCAGACTTTTTTCTTTCTTTTTTCTGTCACAAAAGAAATTATGAATGCCACTGGTATGTTGATTTATTTAAGGCATTCAAATATTTGATGCTTTTGTCACTATAATAATGACCTAATTTATAATAATACACAGTTGTTTATCTTTGAAATATACACGTGGATATTGAAGTGGTTTATGGTGTTAATGGGCAGAAACTGAAATCTTAGTTCCATATGAATGTAACTAAGAACAAAATGCTAATAATAATAAAAAACTTTAACAAAATTTCAATTATCTCAACATTTTTTTCATTTGTGCTCTCACATTATGTAAACATTTTCTTTTCAATCTGTCAGTAAACCGCTTTATAAATCACATAGAGGATTCTAGTCAGAAGAAAGGAAGATCTTTATCAGATCTTGATGCTGCACAACCATGGCAATGTAGACCCCATGCACTAGTTGCGCGTGTTTTGATTTCTGTCCCCCTTTTTGCTTACAAAGTATTAATGTCATCAATTAAAGAGACAGTGATACAAAAAAATTGAATACTCCAGGAAAGTAACATTTCCAGTTCAGTAGCATCTAGGAGATACACTATACTTCCTCCTTACTTTAGAGCAATTTCCAGTTGATGATTAGGGACTGACCTCTTCTCTGGTGACCAGTGATAGGACCAGAGGGAACTTCATGAAGCTGTGTCAGAGGATGTCTAGGTTGGATGTTAGAAAAAAAAGCTTTTCACCCAGAAGTTGATTAGGCACTGCAACAGGCTCCCTAGGGAAGTGGTCATGGCATCAAACCTGTCAGAACTCAAGGTGAAGCTACATACAGTTTTAGAAAGAAAACCCCGTAAAAGTACAATGTAAGAAATAGTGGTGTTTTTCAGTTTTAACCAAGAAAAATAGTTTATCATATTGGATCTTTATGTCAGCAAATATTTCCTTGATATGTCATGGTTTGTCCACCGGTGTTCTTAATTTTAATTTAAGAAGTGCGGTGTCTCTAGTGGAGGGGACACTAATGCTTTCAAGTGCAAATAAACCCTTACTCTAACTTGCTATACATGATACTACAAGGCAAAGATAAAAGGCTTACTGTTGTGACATCCATCTTGTAAGTATCTTTAAATGTTTCTTAATTCAGGAGGTAGTCACACTGTGCTATGAAGAAAGAGCTTATTAAGTTTCACCCAATATATAAAAATTAATATTAACCATTCTGTGCATACTAAACAGTTTCCCACGTGACTATCTTGCTACAAAAATGATGAATGTTCAGAATGTGTTTCTATTCATTTGTCTTGATTCTAGTGAGCATGTGAAAGTAGAAGTTCAGCATACATTATACTAACTCAGCCAAAAAATCTGATTTTTTTGAAATGGCAAACCCAAACTCCTTCAAATTATTAACCTTTTTCATTAGCAGATGAATAGCAAGTATAATATAGAAAGAGGTGTGGTAAAGGTCACTAAAAGAAGAGAATAAGACAGAAAACTTGAGTTAGTCATTGAGGCAATACAAGTAGCACTTTCGCTTGCAAGAAATTATTTTAATTAAAGAAGCAATAATCTTCATGAAAGAAATGTAAATTTGAAGAGAAATGACACATTAATTGTCCTCATCTGTTTTATCTAGTTGAGTGTACTAACTGAAGTAATTGAAACCTCGTAATGTGATGCCAAGTCATTATAAAAATGGTTGAGGTCAAGGACCTGAACACTGAGTAAATTACAAAGTTTCCTCTAATCTTTCTCTAGTATCTGTTCATGATGAATAGAGAATTTTCTCAGGTGTTGCTCATATAATAACGTTTTAGTTTCTGGAGCATTTTTTGGCGATGTTTTATTTTGTTGAAATGGTATTTGTTCCCTAGGTATTTTGTATTAGTTTTATTTGTAAAATAATTGCAAACTGTAAAAAAAATATTATTTGGAACAGACACAAGTATTATTTAGATGTGAGGAGACCAGTTTCCATAGGGAAGTAGGTGTTGGGTGCTGGTCTCTAAAATTGTGGGGGTTTGATGCATATTTTGAAATACCTAAAGATTAATTTTATAAAAATCCTCAAAGTTTGTTAGAAACCTGTCTTATTAAAGTTTAAGTCTAACTGAAACTTTTACACAAGGACTTAGTCCCATCTTTGTTCTCAGCTTTGAAATGAAGCTTGTGATGATAACTGTAGTTTCTTTGCAAATACGGTGCAAATATTCTCTTTGTTTTGGGGTTTTTTAGGTGGTTTTGGTTGGTTGGTTGGTTAGTTGGTTTTGAGTTCTTGTTTGTGGTGGGTTTTTTTTTTGTTTGTTTGTTTTTGTTTGTTTGTTGGTTTGGTGGTTGTTGTTGTTGTTGTTGTTGTTTTGTTGGGTTTTTTTCCTAAGTTCAGTGTCCAAGACTTTCAAAGCAATGCAGCAGAATTGGAGCCTAATTCTCATTAGTTCTACTGAGAATTTTTTTTCTCAAATCTCTAGGTAACATTCAAAAATATCTTGTGAAATACATTGGGTAGAAGAGCTTGGATTAGTGTAACTTTTTGACTGTGGCCTGAACCACAGGTCAGTAATCAAATTAATTATATTCTCCTTCATTTTTTGTAGTTTGTCTTTTCTGTTATTAATACTGTAAAGTGCTTCAGACAAGCCTATCCTATATCTCTATTGAAAGAGAAAGCTGCTCATCTCAGAACAAAGTAGTGGCTAGAGTGCAGCCTAACACACAGTCAGCATTAGGGCAAAGTTGCTTGAATCAAAACAACAGCTTGAATTTGGGACTTTATCCTTGCAAATTAGTATCCTGGTGCCTTTGAAGTATACAATTTACCTCGCCTCTTTTTTTTCTATATATTCTAAAGGTATCTGATGTCTTCCAGGGAGGAATTGAAACCTTTTTTGTATTTAAGCATGTTCAGTTAAAAAAAAAATTCAAACTACAAAATGTTTAACTAATTTGATCTAAAATTATTTTGCTAAATAATTTCTCTCTGAACATTTTACATATCAAAGCATGCTCAGAACAAAGAAAAACATTTCATTTCATCTTTAAAAGAGTATCTCTCTGACATCAAAATATTTCCCTATCACTTCCTAGTGGATTATCAGAACTCAAAAAATAAAATTAATTTCACATAGAGAAGCAGCAGATTTTTGTTTTTTTCTTATGAAACTTCAGGGAATTCAAAAGCATTTATTCATGCTTCTTTTGTTATTTTTCTTTCTATCTTCCATTTATAATTCTATTCAAAAGATGTCACATAATAGTCCTAGATATTTTGCTTCCTAGTGCAGAACTGTGTATTCTTCACTTTTATCTATTTGGTTTCTGTAGTTTGTCAGACAGAATTCTGTCCCAGACAGAAGCAGCAGGACTCTTTTCTAAGGTTTATGGACTTCCTGAGTCTTTGTTTAAATATAAATATATTTGCATAGCCCAATGGAATAGAATCAGATTCAGACTGTACAGGGTGGTTAAACAGGTAAAATCTTTCCTTAAGGTGTAGAAGAAATAATTTTACTAACACTTTGGGCTTAGAGCCCTGGAAGAGACCTGATCCAACGACAGAACTGACAGTCTTCACAGGCAAGAGTCCTGCTTGTGCAAACAGCATGCAATCTACCACTGTGCATCAAGTTAATGACATGAATTCATTACCTTCATCTATCCAGTCACCCAAAATGGCATAAATTGGCACTACTTGCAAGTTCAGAGAAGTTCATGAAGCTGGATACGATGGATTAGTGTGACTCATATCTACTGTCACTCAGAGATATTAAACTGTCAAGACAGAATTACAGGTGGTAATTTCTGAAAATTTCTGACAATGAGACGGGGAAAAAAGTGCATTTTTTACATGATAGAAGAGAATACAAGAAGGAAAGAAAGACTTTGTACAACAGATTTTGGACAATACTGTCACGACCTTCACAGAAACATGAAGACACCCAGAATTATGGTGTATTGCACTCTTTTGTATGAGGCAGGCTTGAATTGTACTCATGACTTTAATCCCCTTCCCCGTTTCCTGCAGAAGTTTGTTCTACACAACACGCTGGTCCTTGGGTGCTCTGCCCTTCACTTGGGGGTTCCTGTAGCAGTGTATCTACTCTGGGATTTTCTGAATAGTCTGAATATAGTCAAATTCTTGAACAGAACTTAAAGGAAGATTGTACTGATCCTTCTATACCTTACCACCTACCAATGTTGCAGTTAGCAACATACTTCAGATTCCAACAGGATAGCTTCTAACAAGAAAGAACTGTATGTATGAATGCTTACTAGTATCTCAATAAGCATGCTTCTGGAGAGAAAGAGAAAAGCAGAAGAAAAGGAGCATTTAGGTACTCAATTACTGCAAAACTATATGTGAGCAAAGAACTATTAGGCTAAACATGGGCATGCTTCTCATCCTGAAGAGGTGTCTGAAAATGTCTTTGCTGGCCGGATGGGAGGGGAAACATTTCCTTGCTGGAAAGTATTTGCCACTGAGTTGCTGTCTTACCTCAGCTCCAGCAAAAGCCAGAAACCCTGAAAGCTCTACTTAATGACCTGATAATTCACAGCAAGATCCCAAGTAGACTGACCATCCTAATTAGCCTTATTTTGGTTTTCTTTCTTCTTTTAGTTCTTGTGTCTTTCCATGCTGGTGATTTCAACCTTGAAACTTTGAGATACTGCTGATTCTCTCTCAAAAATCCTGTGTCTGTCTGTAACATTTACTCTCTTACATGTTTGTAGACAGCTCTTTCAGAGCAGCCTGAGTCCAGGTTATATAGCTGTGTCATATCAGAGCACGATCATGGATGCTTGGTACACAGACACCTGGACTGCTGTGGGTGTGTGTATATGTGTGTGTTAGATGACAGCAGAGTTACAGAGACAGGGAGTGACATCACTGTCCTCGTTTCCTCCTCCTCAATGCTGCTGTTTCTGGAGCTTGCATAACTGTGCATCCAGCTCCTGGTACAACCGTCTGCTTTTCACAGCCAGGTGAGCAGGGCTTCATTTTGTGTATTGGCACACTGAAAACAGAGCAAACTGCTTATGAAAATGAGTAAAGTTATTCAAGGAGTGAGAAAAATATCAGAAGAAGAGGAACACTGAGGCAAAACCCTACTTTTTTCCCCTGTAAATCTTCATACCTAGCGACAAGACAGTAGCAGTTCCAGATTCTCTTTGTTATTAGAGTTATAACAGGTTCTTAAAAATTCGCCATTTTGAGATTCTATATTTCTGTATTTAGTGAAAGATTTCTGAGTGAGAAGCCTAGGGTGAAAATTTCTACAACACTGCAGTATTTTCTAGTCAGAAAGTCCTACTTTCCTGAATTGAAGATGAGTCCTAAGGGGTAACTGAGATTAGCTCACATATGCAACACTGCTCAATATTGATGTGGTTTCAAGAATCCACTCCATACTATAACAACAGATTTCTACCTGCTCGTTAAATACACCAAACAAATAACTAAACTTCATTCTTCTGTGGAGGTTACACAGCAGGCACATAATATCCTTTTGAGTCCAATGTAATAATTTTAGGCAAGTTCCCATCCAGCAAATTTGATATTCTGTGAGTGAACCGGCTGCATACTTCTTTGTAGAATTTTAACATTCCTATGGCACCTGAAGGTGCACACCTAGAAATGAACTGTATTCCAACATTGTTGTTTTGCTTCTAAGTTAAGTTGTATATATGCATGTTAGTTTACTGACTTATATAGTTTAGTTTACTATGTTTAAGAAGTTTTCTAGTTATTTGTCCCAATTCAAGAAAGCCACATATTTAGTAATGCAAAAATAGAATCAACCTGAAAGACTTTTTATTTTAAATTAAACATCTGGTATAGAGATTTTATCTATTGGTATAGGGATTATGTCTATTTCCATAGTCACATATTCAGAGAAAAACACATTTCAACAGTCTTTGGGCTGAGTTTCTGATACTATTATAACATGTGATATTCTTCCATAGACAAGTTTTTATTCATTTTGCAGGAAAACAGGTGTATATACCAAGGATACATTGATATAAAAGTCTTTTGCCATATTTTGTAGATCAATAATATGTAATATATCAATGTATTTGGTTTTGAAAGACCCATGATTCCAAAATATGAACTCCAGCAGAGAAAGCTGGTCTTGAAATTGTGTAAATGAATCCGCTATCCATATTTCAAGAAGATTGCTGAAAGAATAGCAAAAGTTAGAAGAGATATATTTGTGGGTTATTTGTGAGTTTTTTGTGGGTTATTTGTGGGTTAGAGGAAATAATTTGTAACAAATGGCTTAATTCAGTGTTTTTTATCTTTTCAGGTAGTCTGTTTTGGTGCTTTTTTTTGGTTTGTTTGTTTTTTTTTTCCCCTGAAATGCTTTGAAGACCTTTTTTTAAACAGTAGAAATCAATTACTCTTGAGTACATATGCAGGGTCAATCAATCTGCATACAACGTTAGTTGTTTTTTTCTCTTTATATAATTTTGCATCCATTTTACAGTGAAAGTGATTTTACTCCTTCACTGTTCTTTATCAGTCTCATAAGATCTGCCTGCACTTTCAGTTGTTGTCTTTAAAATCCCAAATACCGGGTATCAAACCCTCACTTTAACATCCATCAAGACTTTCCACATCTTCTATGAATATAGTGAGCAGATTGTACTCCACTTGCAGCTTTCATATATGCAGAAAACTGATAATTAATTCCAACCTTTTAATTTTTATTCTGTCATGTGAAGGATTTGCTTCACATTGTAGAATAATTTTTTGAAGACCATTTGATGACAAACATTTTTGAATGCCTTTTGAAAGTCTAAATAAACTTTATTAATAGAATGTTTGTCCTCTCTAACACTTGATATGATTTTTTAGAGATAAATGATACATAATGTACAAAAGTTTTCTTGACTTCCCCCGTGACTGATATCTATCTATGACTTCTCTAATTCCATTTTTTAATGTGATTACCAGTGATTTTACTGTGTAAGCACCAGATGTATTGGCCTACAGTTACTGGATCCCATTAATATCCTTAAAAATTAGTACTGTATTCCGATTTTCTGGCCCTTTTATGTGAGAGGTTACAAACTTGGGTTACTAGTTCTGCTACTTTACCCTACAGTTTCTTAGGAATGCCTGGGTGTAAATTGTCTTGTACCAGTGATTTGATATTTCTGCCATTTTTTTCTTTGAATATTATACTTAAATTTAAAATTTATTCTTACATGACATTTCCCATGCCGTGGAAAAGCATTCCACAATGTCAAATCTTCACTTCAATGACTAACCCCCATCACAATGCCCAAACTCTATCACAAACTCCAATGACTAACCCCATTATAAACCGTATCCTAAGAAAAATTCGACCAATAGTTGGAACCCTAAAAGCCTAATCCCAAACTGAAACCAACCCCCTAACCGCCAAGCTCCTCCCTCTCATGCATGCGGTAACGCCAAAGCCCTAAATTTAATCTTGGGGATAGCATTAGAGTTAGAATTCAGTTTATGTTTTTTTTGTGTTAATACTTAACGTCAAGCTGAGGATTTGATTTATTGTTGGGATGAAGATAACAGGGCATGGCTAAAGATTATTGCCAGGTTTAGTACTAGGATTTGTGATTATGATTATGCGTTCGGGCAGAGTAGAACTAGAATTCAGGTCAGGATCAGAAGTCACGGCTATGCTTTCAGCCAATGATTTTGTTTGGTTTTATGTTTAGAGTCAGGGACAAGGTTACTCCAACTCTTCAAGTAGGGACATTTATGGTTGGAATTCATAATTCACTATTAGTGTGCAGATTTAGATATTGGGCTAGAGTTCAATGATTGAGTTTGGCTTTAGCATTATGGTAGGGTTTAGGATTAGCGTAAAGCTGTTATGCTTAAGATTTAGACTTCGTTGTTCAGTTAGGGTGCAGTTAGGCTTAGATTGATGAGTGGGATTAAGGCAAAGTTGAAGGTTTTGGTTAGATTTAGGGTTTGGGTTAGAGTTATGTTTAGGGTTTTGTTCAATTTTAGGATTAGGGTAAGGATTAAACATTAGGGTTCCTGCTTCATTTTGGTCAGGCATGAGGGTTTATTATTAGTCTTACTTTTTAAAGTGTATTTATGATAAGAGAGATATAACTTTTTACCATTTTTTTGAATCCCACCAGTTTAATCAAGGCTATACTGAGTTGGAATTATTCTATTTCTGGATCGACACACACCTGGACCTAAATATGAAGTTAAACATATTCTTATGGATAAGAAAGTCAGATAAATGCAATTTGGTTTGGTTGTTCAGGGTACTGCCCCAAGAGACTGTCATCTCCGGTCAGTCTCACATGACCAATATCCTGAACCGCCTGCATGCAGGGTTGGGTCTGCGACTGCCAGTGCACCTTTCACCTGCTGTTGTGACCATTGCCTGTCGCTACAGGGCTTTGCAAATGTGAGTAAGGCCTTCGAGCCTGCACAATGGATTTTTTAGGTAAGGCGCAGTATGTGTGGAACTGAACCCACTCTTTAATCCTAAAGGTTCATCTGCCAGGGCTGAGTGAGCTTGGACAATGGCAGCGAGGTCCTCAGGACATAGGTTTGTTTAGAGTGTCCTTCTCTTAGATGGATGGCCTTACAGGGCTAAGTGAGCTCCATCTGCTTGGGTTTAGGGTTAGAGTTGTCATTCTCTTAGGATGACTGCCAGAAGGCTAATGAGCTCATCCTGCCCAAGGATGTATTGTATCTGGCCCTACAGTTTTGACCTGTCTGGCATGGGCGACCCTACCGAAGGCATGTACCATCGCCAGCATAGCTCGCAACCACATAGGGGTACACAGGCTTCATTCCTATTAAAACAATTAGGGCAAGTCTTTCACTTCCTACTTTTCTGCCACCTATCTATATTCAATCCCAAGGAAATACCCAGGATCAACCCTTTGTCCGGATTACTCTTTCAGCATGTAACAAATACATCCAGAACATACCGAACCTGGGCAGTAGCCGCAGGTGAGCCAAACCCAAACAAACAAACAAATTGTTCCAGCCCCCATACCCACCTGGGGCTTGGGTACCTTTCAAGGCCCCAGCCCAGCTGGGACCCTCATCACTCCAAAAGAACCCACTGGCCACCCTGATCTTATTCTCCCCCCACTGTGTTACCACATATCCTCAGGTGCATGCTCACTTGCGACATTTCATACAGGGTTGCCCCACTTGTCCTCCCACCAGTCTGAGAACCCCCACGGCCACCCGACACCCCTCCCCTCCCCCAAACTCGAACGGCAAACCTCTGTGTGCCTCGAAGCTCTCCTCTCTTCTTCCACAAGGGCGCAGCACCTGCCGGCTGCAGATGCACGGTACCCGGGGTCCCCCAGGGTGGCCCGCGGACACCAGAAAGAGAGAATACTAGAATTAGATTCTTCTTACCTGAATGTGGTAATTTCTGAAAAGCTGTCTGAAGTTGCAGCAGATGAATATCAATCCGAATGTTTCCAGGATGTTAGTTTATACTATGCATTATTTTATTTTATAAAGGATGGAGTGACTGGCATTTTAAAATCACAAATTATAATTCCATGCATTTGTGGCATCTTGTAGTATTAAAATTATGTGAGACACCATAGAAGTAATCTGTAATCAAACATGATGTTTTAGTGTGTTGCTCTTTTTCTGTTGAATGTATTGCTAAAAGAAAAATAAAAGCATCTTTCAAACGCACATAAATGCAGTTGCAATTCATCTTTCCATCTGCTGGATAATGTGTTGCACATTACAAAGGCTAATACTTGTCATGTGTTTCTGCCTACATTTTATCTTCCACCTATTACTATATTAATAGTGTCACGTGTAGGTCACTTTATGATGATAATGATTATGATTTGATTCTGTCCCAAATTAAAAAATAAAAAAGACAAAAAAAACCCCAAATCAAAACCACAAACCACTTTATATTGGTTTATGACTGGGCTTATGTGTCAGTAGAAAAAATTTCCACAGTGATTTTCAAAGTACTGTGGCCCTTCCAGTTTATTAGCGGTTCACCATCCCAGGAAGTTTTTATATTGTTATTTCAAGTTTTATATATCCTGTCCTATTTTAGCCATAATCTTGCACAAACCTCATCACAAAAAATATGAGCTCTAGTTACACTTTTCCAAGTCACTGGCCTAGTTGGATTTTACTTGTAACTTTAAGACAAAGTCCTCAAGGGATGACAACCCATTACACTGAAATTGTCCAAGATAATTACTACACCAACGGTCAATTTTGTAAACACATGTTTTCCTGGATTAGAATCTGTAAGCTTTTCTGCCTGGGTGCAATCTAATTTTCTGTTTCAATTCTGTACTGAAGAAAGCATCTCCTTCCAGTTTAGTAGTGTGAATGTCAAGCTAATTTTAAAATAATTATTTTCAGGTACACAATTCATCTTCTATCTTTACTGGTTTAGATCAATGTTTTAATTGAAACTTTAATGGTTTCAAAGATTTTCTTGTTGTAACTGGATGATGTGAGAGTTGACAGCTTATAGTTCCAGTGCATTGGCAGTTTGGAAGTTATTACGTATTCCCTCTACTCTCACATCAGCCATGTGTGAATTTACTACTGGTAAAAGGTAAATTTTTTCTATGTTATTAATCTGAAATGGGATATAAGAGCAACTGCTGCATGGATTAAACACTCATTAACATGCACTGTAGCTTTTGGACTGCAAATCTGTTTGAACAACCTGACTTGGGCAGGAAAAAGGAGAAGATAAGGGCACTTGTGCACTATTCTTTATGATTGTCTCTTATATCTAGGGTCCAGATGTGCTCCCAGTAAATCCATCAATAATAATTACTGGAATGATCACATGGCCTTTTCTTTCCAAAGTATTTTTATTTCTTTAAGGTAAGGAATTTCATATACAATGGTCATATCATATTTAACTCCTTCTGGTTTAATCTCCTGTCTGAACTGCTTACAAATGGAAGATATTTAATGTCAGTATCAGTTAAGATGTTGTCCTCATATTTACACCAACATTAAAAAGTCATCTGGCAGTGACAAAGTTGTTTCTGAAACTTCTGTTCTTTGCTCAGGATCAATATTCCTTCATACTGTTTCTTTCTTACTGTGTTGGGGTTTTTCCTGCATTATTTGTTGTTAAATTATTATTTATTATATTATAATGATTAAAGACAGTAAAATAACTCATGCAGAATAAACCATTCAAGGATGATAGCCTCTGCTTTCATTTTTGAATGCAGATAGATTTTGTAAGTGCACAATACGTCTTATTATATTTTCATGAAATGTTTGTAAGTTGTTATCTTAAACTATTAATTTTCCTTGCTATGTTGACAGTCACAATGGTTCCACTCAAGCTTTTCTCTGTGTCTGCACAAGTTAAGCTTTCCAAAACATGAACAAGTAGCATATAATAAAACATAGCTGTTAACAAATGTGTCTTTCAGAAAGAGAAAACTGTATGCTAAAGTTCTTGAAAAATCAGGAGTTCCTCAGTTATGTCGATAAGCTAATGGACCCTCATTTAAACAAACAGCTGGTTCAAACAATAGTCATGCATTTTTACATTCAATCATGGGAAAATTTAGCAATCTGTGTCACTGACACACCTCTAAAGTTGTAGATATCTTGAACAAGTGCAATGTAATGCTTTTTAAAGAATATCACACATTTCCTTTGTCTTACAACCATTAAAAAAATACCCTAGAAGCCAGTCACAGGACCAAAACTGTATAGTGCCTCCAGACTACTTTTGAGTTAACCAAGGAAACACCCCGTCAGTCTACCTAGTCTAGATACCTCATTTAGCATAAGATAAATTGTCTCTGCCATTAAGTTTGCCTCCACTGACCGTGAAGACTTCCCAGAGGATAAACTGAATGGTGAATGCTTTTTGACAGTTGGAATTGGGCAAGATGAATCCCAACTATGCCATGCCCCAAGAAATTCACAGCAGACATTTGTTTTATAGGGCTCCTGTAGCTTCACAGCCTCTTCACTGTTAGAAGGGATTCTATTTTTCTAGCATACAACTTGCCTCTCCCTGTGCTGTGGTTTAACCTATCAAGCAGCTAAACACTGCCTAGCTGTTTGCTCACTCTGTTGCAGTGAGATGGGGGAGAGAACAGGTAAAAAGGTAAAACACGTAGGTTGAGATAAAGACTGTTTAGTAGGACAGAAAAGGAAAGGAAAATGTTATTAATGATTATAAGATAATACACAAACCAGGTGATGCATAGTGTAGTTGCTCACCAACCACTGAACAATGTTCAGCCTGCCCCCAGCACTGGGGCGATTCCACGGCCAGCTCCCCCCGGTTTTACTGTTCAGCATGATGCTCGACACTATTGAATATCCGTTTGCCCAGGTAGGGTCAGGTGTCCTGGCTGTGTCCTCTCCCAGTTTCTTGTGTACTTCCAGCCTACTCACTGGCACTGCAACTTGAACGTTTTCCTAGCTAAAGCCTTACCAAGAATAGCAAGAGGGCTATTTACTGTTCTTGCAGGTTATAATCCTATTTGAACCTTTGCCTCTTCCACAACAGGAACTGACTGACGTTCCACTACAATAACCTTCAGAACCTTTCTTATGGACTTTATCATGTGCCATTGTTTAATTGCATCTAGACGCAATTTAATTGCATTTTTTCACTGTGTTTCTCCATTTCATCAAAATCAGCAGTTCCTCCAGTGCTTACTCAGTTCTTCCTAGTTTGGTATTATTTGCAGATTGCTACTGTACTCTTGCAAAACAGAATGCAAAGGTACCTGTCTGGGCAGATGGAACAGTAATCATTGTTTAAAGAGGAAAGAATCTGTTCATTTCCCAGTTTTTCTAGTAGAAACAATTTTTAGTTATCCTGTGCCTGCCTGATGAATTGGAGAATTTAGTTTCAAGCTCTTTCAAATTTTCCAAATCAAGACTGACATCCCTTCCTTCCATGTGGTCTTTTGTTATAATTTGTGATTCAAGGTTTCTCTGAAAATTCTAATCTTTTTACAAGGGAAAACATAACTGATTTCTTGACCTCTCTAAGGTATGTTAGCAAGCCTGAAAGACCAGTAAATAAGAAGAAGCAAATTTTTTCAGATGACAGGATGTTATTTAGAATAAGGCACATAGAGGCATTTCAGAGTTCCAAAGATCTTGAGGATATCAGGTATCAGAAAATGTGACATCAGGTGGGATTCATTGTTGACAAACAAAGGTTTCAGAGGAATATTGCCCACCAAATATATTCCTAGACTCTAGATTACCTGTAACAGGTGGAAAGAGCTGTGGGTTGCTATAGATAGCAAATGAAAAGTCTTAGCTCAGTGCAAAACAGGAGTACGAATAAAGAGAGGAATAAAGAGAGGAATCCAAGAAGAAACAGAAAAGTTGGAAAGTGTAAAGTGTTCACTCTTTTCTCAAATCAGGAAGAGACCAATTTACATGATGTGATCACAACATATTCAAAATTGATTAACAAAAACATTTATAACTGTGAATCTTATTATTTTATACCATCATTTACCCCAAATTTTACTACGGACATTTATTGACCTTTTGGATGAGAATATATGTGGCAAAAAAATGCTGAAATTTGTCTAAAATACTGGTTATAAATCTACTGCCAGAGGGCACAGACACAAAGTACATTAAGAGGGACTTTCCCATCAGACAGTTTTCCCAGAGCGACAAAGCATCCTTTTAAAAATGTATCAAAAGTGAACCAAGAAGAGTGAACAAGACTCAGAAAAGCTTTACAGGCAAAAAACTTTCATTAGCATTAATAAGTGCAAGATATTGTAGTCTAGACCAGTAAATTATTACACACAGTTACCAAGGTGTTTGCACTGCTATAAATCAAACTACTGCAAGACTCTATAGCAATGTATTTCTTGTCATATAAAACTACTGCAATCAGCCAGTATTTCTATAGGAAGCTTTGGGAGGAAAGATGAAAAGACTCAGAGAGGTTCGAAGAAACACTGCCAAATCTGAGCCAAGGCTGAACTCAGTACTGTGAAGGTAAGGTAGCAGGGATGATAGTACAAAGGAATCCACTAATGCAGAGGCAAAAAATAGCAGCCCGAAGCCTGTGACTGATTCCAGCTGCCACTGCTCTGTAGAAACTGATTCACATCCAAACCCACCAACATCTTCAAACAACATTAAGAGGCTACCAACATTTCCATCACTGGCATCAGGGAGGAAAGGGGGATACAGAAGTGTCTGCAAAGGAGGAAAATAAAAACACTGAATTACTGCTCCCTCAGATACTACAAAAGTCTACCACAGTTGGATCAGTGTTTACCCACACATCCTCTTGACAGTGTATCTGTTGATCCCCAGAGAATCTGGATTTCTCTGCTGCCATGGTTTGCTATAGACACGAATCTTCACTTAGAATGATCACTGTCAGATTAATGCTCAAGAGAGCCAGAACTGATCTGTACGGAACAAAGAGGAGATGTTCTTCCTCACTTTCATATCACGGGAAAAAGCTTCCACTCTCCCTCCCCAGTGCAGGCAATGGAGCCTTGCAACTCCTCCAGCAGTATCAGCAATAGAATTGCTGCTGGAATCAAAGACTCAAAACTGAACCCTCCCCTGCCCCTAGTCTGGTTCATTCATATATTCCTTTTCACTGTCCTATTTAAGGAATAAATATTTTTTTTGATTCAAGAAAAAATTTTTGAACTTTTTCCAGAAAACTAAGAGACTGGCAAACTGATAGCTGTTTGAAGACTGGAGAAGTCTGTTTAAATGTTTTTTTTGTGTAAGGAAGGCCCTCTTCTGGCTTGGAAACAGTGGTACTAGTGATGTCAGCTCAATATCCGGCAGTTGTATACACAGTTCAATAGTGATTGATCGCTTCCTAATGACTAGAAGAGTCAAATCCACAGTAAGAATGCAATATTGTTCAATAAGCCACAAGTTTAGTGCCAAAAATAGGAATCAAATTCCTTCATGCTTGAAGTACAATGGTAGTTGCAGTCTAATCTATTCCTAGTTAGCACAACATACATATTTACAAAATACATATTTTAACTGGAAGTTGACAGTGAAAAAATATAAACCCTCTTCTGATACTTCAGTTTTCATATATTCAATTACATTAAGTAATTTTGTGTATTGCTGGAAAATAACCCTTATTCTTTAATTGCTTTGTCACTCTCTGCTGCATAAATGGTGCTCCATGGTAACTGGAAGAGGAGCATGATTTGCTTGTTTTTGGTCACTGGGGTTTAGAAGTGACTGATCCTTCCTGCATCAAAACCTTGAATGTCAGAATACAGGTGACCGAAAAGTGTCTTCATAAAAAAGTAAATATTGGCTGTTAAAATTCACTCTACAAACATTATTTACATTGATAGAGGGAGAAAACTATTCCTTCTCCTTTAATATTTTGTTGACATTTTAGAACTTTGAAAGATGTTTTACCCTGTGTGAACACTGCAAGTTTTTCTGAGGTGTATTTTTAATTAAAACTCCCCCCAGCTTATGGCTTTAGCAAGAGCCAACCAAAATAATGTGCAAATGTGTTTATGCATGAATGGCTGTATTCCAAAGTTCAACAGTGCTAAATTGGCAACATTTTCTGAAAAGATGAAATTTACTGTTTGGAAACAGGATGAAAGTTTAAGCTTTGCATTCCCATTACTAGCTAAAAAGACATCAGTTTGGTTTCCATTTGCTATTTTAGTAGTCTTTTATTTATCTTTATTCCTTTGCTGCAACTATGTAGGCATGATATAATACTGTCTTCAACATTTAAGAGCAACAGCTTATACAAAAATGAAAGCATTAGAGGAGGAAGACTTAAAATATATGGGTCAGAAAAATGGTGTTGCTTCTATTGACACAAACAGTGCCGTGTTTAGACTCTGGAAGAGCAGTGCTTTTTAGGCTCGCTGAAGGTTGTTGGTGATTCTAAACTGGATTTGGCAACCAGTACATACAGCTTTTGATTAAAAGTAGCCTCTGCTTCTCAAAAATCCTGCTGTTATATGAGTATCTGTTACACTTGGTAATGCCTAAATGTAAACTGCTGCACTACATAAATAATGAGGACATATTATGCTAACAATTAGATTCTCTGTAAAATGACCTAACTCCATTTGCATGATAATGAAAACGACTACAAAAAGCAAACAAATCAGAAAATAAGACTTTATGCTAACTGTCTGATTCTATATGCTTGTTGCAGTCCTTAGAGCAAGTCTGTTTTTTGAAAATTGCTAACAACTTTTACCAAGTCAACGATTATGGGTAAGCATTACAGTGGAAAAGAGAATATGTAATTAATTATAAATCAATCATGCAACAAGAAATGAAGTTGTTTTTTATAATAAACCAAGAATGTTAAATGTATGAAAATGATTCTATAAGAGGAAAGAATGCTTTATTTTGTGTGTACATCGAAGGCGGACTACAGCTCTCTTCTGAACAAACAGAACTGTGTCACTGCAGGTGCTGCACCACCCAGTGATTTTAGGGAGATCTCATGACAGAAAAGCTGCTTTTTTTCCCCCAGGAAATTTTTTGTCCTTATGCATTATTAAATTGAAAATATGTGCAATCTCACCTCTCTGTGATCTAGTGTAGGAAAACCTTCATGTCTGCATTAGAGAACAAAGGGGGCTTGTAAAGTGTTTCTCCATCATGTCTGTGATTTCTTGGAGGGTACATATGACTCCTGTCTCTGGGGTAAAGAGCTTTTAATGCAGAAAGGGACAGACACCTGAAATACCAAAAGTACCTTTGAATGTAAAACATGACTGTATCTTGCTTACCTTACATCCTAATTTTATGGCTGATGTTATACTTGTTACAATATTAATCACCAATTAAGAATGGACACTATAAAAGCTTTGTGAGAAATGCAGCTCTGTCTCAAAACTTACCCACATATGCATATGACCTTAGATATGAACTTGAAAAAGTAACTAATCTAAAAGAATACCTGCAAAATTTAACACCAAAAAGCTAGAAAGTGTTTGAAGGATGATTCTCTATGTAGATTTCACAGCAAGAGTTTCTGGGCACTGGAACCAGCTGTCTGGTGGCTTTAAAGAGATCATTAATTTTAAAAACTCAAGAGGAAAAGGTCCTTAACAACCTGTTCTAGCACTGAAGTTGGCCCTGCTTTGAGCTGAGGGTTGGGCTGCAGACCTCCAGAAGTCTCTTCCAACCCAAATTATTACATGATTCCAGGATCCTTTCTGTTTGTGTAAGTATGTCTTGTAAGTGTATAGACAAGTTTTGGTGCTAAATTTAGAGCAGATGCTTTCCTCACCAAGTTAGTCCACAGCTGACTGCTGTTAGCTGAAACCTTTTTGTGACAATCCCTGACTTTGGATTAGGGCCTTGCAACACAGAATAGATCTGCTCAAGGGAGGAACCAGCAGATGTCCTATATGTTTTTTTACACTCATTCAGCATGTGGCTGCATTTTTTGTTTACTGAATCACATCCAAATCCTTCTCTGACAGTCATAATTAAGTCTTTTTTTTTTTTTTTTAGCCTGCATTTATCACTATGATATTCAAATGCTTAATGAATTCATCTTTATAAGCTTTAAGTGACATCTTTTACTGCCATGGGCAATAGCAACATTGATTCACATTTTTACAGATGGGAAGTGGTGGAGACAACAGGACAACTTGCATGTATAAAGTGTCTGCTCAAAGTCCTTACTGACTGTGAACTTGAGTCATGAGCCCATAAAGCTAAGACAAGCAGCCTTAGGAATGAATGTCATATCTAATCTCAGGATCTGCACTGTAAGGCACATCTGTCTCTTTTTCAGTAGGTTACAACAATGTTCTGAAATGGTTTCACTTAGAAGGACTGTACCATTTCACTAATTACCTCATTTTTTAAATTGTTTTAGCATTTTGTTAACTAGCACAGGAAGATCTGTGAGTGACATTCTGAAAACTACAGAAAATCCATTATATTTCAAGTATCTAAAGGGGAATTATTTGGGGTTTTTTTGTTAACTTAACATTATTCATATTGGTAGGTCAGAGATTAAAAGAATAGAACCCTGAAAAGTGAAGAGTATAATTTTTCACTCAATTTGTGAATATAAAAGTTTGAAATAGTGTCGCAAATCAAAGTGTTTTTTCCAAATGCTACATTTTAAGCGGTCTTCTCCAGTTGTGATGTTCAAAGACATAATGTTATGATTTCTCCTTTCTTTTTCAGCCAATATCACTGAGAAACAAAAGTATGGAAGAACCAGCCATTGTCATGATAATATGAAAATTGATACTTTTTTTTAAGTTTAGCTAAGACATTTATGCAAAGTAGAGATATGTTCAAACTGTTGAATTCTATTTTAAACTGAGGCCATCTTTCAATATTCAACTTTGGAGAACTCAAAGATGCTTAGAGATGTTTGTGGTACAAATCAACTTCTTGTAAAGACCATGGGCAAACAGAAAGGACTTTCTCTTTTCGCACACACACATACACCTGCATATATACACAGATGTTTTTGCCTTGCGTGTTGCGTCAAAGAGCGCACAAAAGTTCCTCCTGTTGTGTCTCAGAAGTATGTTCCTGACAATGCGTGTGTCAGAGGAGCACAGAGGTGCATGTGGAAATGATTGAAAGCAATGGCAAAAATATTGATTTCCAAGGAGTCTGGCTTCATAAATTAAGGGCAGACGATAAAGTCTAAACTCATAAGAGGAGAGGAAAGAATTGTGGGAGAGGAAGCAAACACACCATCTCCAGTGGATGGAGGGGACCAAAGCCCAGTAAATTTCTCCTGCTCCAACTCCAAGTAAATCTAGGTCTGCTTCCACGGCAGAGGTTGTTGCAGTGGAAGCCTTCTGTTTTATCTCAAAACCCCCCAAAAACTAGAGGTTATTGACCACATTTGTTTCAGAGTCTTAACTTTCAGGTCATGGACATATTGATAACAACACAGCCCAACTGCTAATCCAAGGCTACTGGGAATGCAAGCACCTCAATACTCTACACTTAATCTGAAAAATGTCTGAAGGTTGATTTGTCTAACCCCACACATTACTGCAACTTCTCCACATTCATGTTTTAGGACTGAAAAAAATTGCAGAAAATTTGAAATTACTACTCTCTCAGCCATTCCATGTCTTTCCCTTTCTCTTGTGTTTTTTTTCTGCTCCCTTTCACCCTGAAATGTTGGTTTATACCCTGGATAATGAAGTGTGAATGAAGAAGAATAGTTCCTTAGTGTTTTCTCCACTAGCAGTCACTGCTGACTAGCAGAAGTTTCCATACATCACTCTTGCAGAACCTTGAAGAGTTACTTCAACCATGGAGAGAAACATTGTTAACAGGAAAATACGACAACCGGGAGTATTAGATTGAACTAAATCCTCCTGCTATAACAGTACAGTGGAATTGCAATTCAGCACCAAAAATAATGAGGGTATTATTTCATCTAGTTTTCTTTATTTTCCACCTACATGGGGAATTTTTATTTCTTTACAGTGTCTCAATCTGATCAATGAAAAAAGTGTATGATCTGCTTGGTTCTTAAAAGAATACATGAAAAAAATAGGGATATTTCTTTTTTCTTTACCATCTTAAGTGCAGTATTTCTGTGCCAATGCTGCTGACAGTATTCAGCTCGGAGAGTTTTCACTTCCCCTCTGGACTGGCTATGTGGATTTGTTCACATCTATATTGCTGCAAGCACTCTAGAGAGAAGTGCTATATATCCATATTGCATTGCACTTGAAGGGATATCTTTCTCTATACCACATCACAAAGAGCTTTGTGCCTTCTCACAGAGGTACTTTTCTAGCACAACACACAACGCTGCTTATAATATTCCTATGTAGCATGTGACTGCTTCAGTAGCCTCCACAAATAGGTGCAGCTTGGCAGTCTGTATCTGCTGCCTGCAGTAAAGCCAGGCTGCCTGTTGCATCATCTGTTGCTTTGCAGGCTGTTAGTAACTGATACTTTGGCCACTGCTGCATTTTGCCAGGCTGATTTGGCACTTTTGCAGGCCACTGGCAGAACTCTCACTGTCTGCAATAGCATCTGGCAAGTTGCTTGCTGCTTGCTAGCGTGCCATGTGAGTAAGACATCCAGGACATGCAGGCTAGCCACCAGAATGACTGCTAAAAATGCAGTGTGCCACTCATGGTCAATAACATCAGTCTGGTGGGCTGCCTGAGTTGCTGTGGCCAACAGTTTTCCCAAAATGGGGAGAGATTTGGGAGCTAGAAACCCAGTATCCACTGTTCTTCAGATGGGATAGGCTGGAAGTGCTGTGAGGATCATACTGAGCTCCTTTGTGAGGACCTGTTAGCTCCAACATCCCACACCAGACCCTGTCCTAGTGAGAGTCCCTGCTCAGTATAAGGATCTGACTGGGCTTCCTTCTTGTCAGTCAGTTCACAGTGGGTCTGAAAATGACAGAGGACTGTGAAGCCTTTGCTACAGCCATCTTTTCACAAGTCATCCATATAGCTTACCTTCCCGGGATAGTAAGAGCCTTTGCCCACTTCAGCCATGGGAACGTTGCCCACAATATGACAGCATTAACTGCAAGCAGAACCACTCGGTCATCCTGCATACCATGACAGATTGCTGAGGAGACCTTATCCATAGCATTAAGTGGAAATGTCTAGCTGTGGACCACGACTGGACTCTGAAATCTGGCATGTACATATGTCCCGCTGCCTACAAGGTGGCAAATGCTGAGGAGAGGCTGGACACCAAGATCTCCTGAACCATACAAAGTTCTGGCTACATTTGGCACAACCTGTATGAGAATGTTATTGCCTTTCCTTACAAACCAGTTGCTGTGGCATTCGGCCTTCCAGCTTTTGCAGCCTGAAACTGGACAGTTGCCATGGTTCAACATGCAGCAGAGAAGACAGATAAACATAAATGTACTGCATTTGTGGTTATATGCCTACAGGATCTTGTTCACTCATTGGCAGAGCACTGTAGAAAGGCCATACAGTGGGTCCACCCATCCCTCACAATGCACATAATTCAAAACCTTACGTAGCAAAAATGTGTCATTTGGACTCAGAAATCAAAAAGCATGTAAAGAAAAAATCCTACTATCACACAGGATGCATCCTGGACTTCATTTGCAGACCTTTCAGACTGATTGAACATTGTAAGGGTGTCGAGAATGTGAGACCATCTGCTTCATTAAGTTACCTGGCTCAGCACTATTAAATAACAAATAACAAGAAAGGTGATAAATTGAGCATACATATATACAAATCTGATGGGTAGGTGATAACTGAGATAGTAACAAAACCCAGAACTGCTCAGAAAGTGAGTGATAGTTCACTGAAAAACTACACAGACACACGTTGCGGGGTGTCTGTCGTATTGGTTAGGTTTGGTCAGTAGAGAATGAGACAGACAGAGAGATGAGACAAGGGTGTCTGCTGCCTAAGCACAGCAGCCTGCTTTATTGAGAGCTAATCCACACTTTCCCACACACTTACTGTAAATATATTTTTTACAAAAACACCTGAGAATTAACACCTGCACCCTGAAACACAGCCAACAGCCCTGTCCTTGCACTGCTTATCATCTTTCCAGTCAACTCCCTGATACTCAAGGCTGTTCTGTCTATGGGAACAGCTAATTAACTTCACTGTTCTCATGGGAATGGCCTAATACCATCTAATATTTTAAGCTTGTCAACTTCTAAGGGCTCAGTGGACCCGCTGCCTCCCCCCACAGACACAGTCTTGAAGAGGGTCAACCTGAACTTGTAACTGATAAGAAGGTAGAAACAAGACTGGATATCATGGGATGCATGAGGAGCCCTGTGGACTTTGCAAAACTTATTATGGAAAACCTAAAGGAAGAGCCAAAGGCTGAGAAGTTATGTTTAGCAAGTGTCTGGGAGGAATAAACTTGAGAAAATAGAGAAAATTTAGAAAAATAGGCTGTTTAAACAGTCTGCTGGTCAGTTAGCTTCTCTGAGTCCTGTGCCTGAGCACCTCAGTCTATCTTATCTTCCTATTAAATAATTTTTCTTAACAATTTTTCCTGTGTAAACCCACTTTCTATCCTATGTTTGGTTAGAAAGTAGAAAGTGAGTTCTGTAGGGTATATCTGTCAGTATCTGGAGACACTCACATGCAAGAGAGTTCTGGGTGTTGGCAACTGCAGAAAAGACCTGAGACCACAGGGATTTCAGTTCTGCGCTTGGCAACTGGAGGGACACCAATGTACCTATATATGTAAGGTATCTAAATGCCAGGAACTGGAAAGAACAAAGTGTGGTTATTTTTCCCTGGTCAATCTAATCCCATATATGTCTCAAGGTCAGAGCCAGGGGGCTCTTAGCGAGCTCCAGGTCCAAGCATAGGTATCAGGCAGGCTGAGAGAGCTTGTGACAGCATTATATATGTGTGTGTGTGATTGTTGGGGGGATGACCATGAGATGCGTGTGTGTATGTGTGTGTGTGTATGCATCTGCTTTGGTAGTGAACATCAGGGTTGCCTAGGAGTGTGAAGGAGACCTATAGACTGGGTAAGGGGGCCCAGGGCCTGGGCATGGGTATTAGACACTCTAATAGCTGAGGGATCCAGGACCATGGGTGTGCTTATAAGTCTAGAGAGTGACAATGTGTGTGATTTCACAAATGAGCTCCAACCCTGACGGATCAGAGAGGAAGAACAGAATCGGGCTCACTGTATTTCTCTACTTATGTTTTATATGAGTTTTGGTGGTGGCACCTGGATGCTGCTAATGGCAGATAGACTGTGGCAGCTGTGTAAATCTGCTTGGGGTGTGTGTGTGTGTGTGTGTGTGAAAATCTCTGTCCCTTCAACTCCTCATGCAGCTTCCATGTGTGGCTGGATGTTATCTAATGACTCAAAGTATTGTCTTATTAATGATGTGCTACTGGAGTGGGGGAGAACTCCCTGGAGCAATTGAGTGAGGGCAAATAAGCCTTCTGGCATAGGTTGAGAGGACTGTGCCAAGTGCAGCAAGATAAACTTGAGCAATCTCAACCCTATAATCTATACAGTGGGTTTTCTGAAAATCCTTTCTCCCCAACTCTCTCAAGTTTGGACCCACAAGGAGTTGGATAGTTCACACTAAAGCAAGACTCAGAAGCAATCTAACAGTGTGAATAACTCGGAGCCATGCGTTTACATTTGCTTCAGGGCAGTAGTCTGTACACAACCTTTGTTTGCAATTGAAGGTTACTAGCAATTTATTGAAATGCCATTTAAAAACAAGTGTTTAAATACTAGAAATAGTAAAAGATTAGATTTCTGACATTGTAAAGGTTATTTTCAAAGACAACTGCAGTGATAAGTCAGAATAATGCTGCGTGACATTGACATATATTTCACCTCATTTGTAATAGCTGCCGTGAGGAGGCCTGTTGAGGTGAATGGTGAATGCACCTTGGCATTTCCAGCTTCAAAACCCATAGCGAAGGATTTATAACCACCACAATTTTCTAAAGCTGCTCTGTAAGGATAAAAAAAAATAGTTTAAATGACATCAAGATGGAAGTATTCTGTAAAGGGAAATAAAATCTTTAACCCATTCAGTCTTTTCAGAGGCTGTGGCAATCAAAGAATGATTCTTTCGTACAGTCTGTATTAGCGCACTATAACTCAGAGAAGCTGTTAAAAACATAAGGACATACTATGCACTTAAAAGTCTCCCTGAGAACAACTAGCACACAATATGACAGTTTAAACTATCTCAGTGCCATTTCTTCAGCTAATTTCAGTCATAAATACAGAGCTCTGCACATAAAAAATAATTTCTTCATGTTTATGCCAAAAAGCACACCAAATTCTATAGATAATCACTTGAATAAAAAGATTTTGGCTTTAGAAATGGCATGTCAAAACTTAAAAGTACCAAACTGTGTGAAGAGATGTGTTCTTTAATACCAGTGTTGTGTCATTTTTTGTCATCCCCTCATTTTTCTAGAAGATGTATTAAGATTGTAAGCAAATGAGATTTTTTTGCCAGCTGCTCTTCCAGAAGATACTCCTTGATCTTTAAAGGCTTGGTACCATATTACATATTTTTAAATATGCATGATAGAAATTTGTTGTGCCTCACAGAACGGGATTGGAGACTGGTCAGACTAACAGTTAAACAAGGAGAACTGGGAGGTGAGCTCCAGAAAGAAGGTCTGAATAGATAACCTCATCACTCTTCTCTCCTGTATGCAAAATATTTCATCCAGCCATATCCTAATACTATCATTAAAGAGAAGTCTCTGGAGTATCTAGAATTATGCTGGTCTTCTAAATATAACCTTTCACACCAGGACCTTAGGAGATTCAATACTGTAGTAGCTTTTTTGAGAACAAGTCTTGGTAACTCAATATCGCTAACCTTGCCAGGGTGTCATAAGTAAATAAAAACTCAACTCAGGGAATTTCACTGAATTTATATTATTTCCAAATAACATAAACTTTTAATTTCAAGTTTGGGTATTGAGAAATCAAATGGTTTCTTTCTGTCATTCCTTTCTTCTTACTCCTTTTTTTTTCTGCTATTCCTTCCTTCTTACTCATTTCATGTGCTTTACTGTGGGTACTCCACTGACTGCAGTCCCTTCAGGCTGTACTTGGTCTAGCAAGGAGTGCCTTGTTCCAAGGGTCTTCAACTGTGTCCCTGAAAATGTCATCTTCCACATCCCTCCCCCTATATCTTCCTCAATGTCTTCTCCTGTGGGTGTCCTCACATCTCCTGTGTTTCCTGCCACTAGCAGGAACCCTTTCTGGTTTTTCTACTCCTAGCCCTTAAAAATGTATTTCAATGGGGGCACTATGTTCTTCTTTGGCTGATGTTTTGGCATGCAGTGGAGTGGTATTGGCTTTTGCCAAGCCTGACTGACTGGCATGGAGTGGTTTATCACCTCCTTCTACTCACAGCACCCCACAACTCCTGCTACCCCAAACCCTGCTGATAATGTCGAACACACAGGGTCAGGGTGTAGGAGGAGCAGGCTGCTCTGCCAGGGACAGGTAGCCAGAAGCATGCACAATAACAAAGCAGTCAAAGGCATATGTCTCACTAGCAGGGGAACAGATCCGATAGACCTGAGTAAGATGAGCAGAGCAGGTCTGGTGACAGTCACAAAGTCCAGCCACAAGATCATAGAATCATAGAATCATAGAATAGATTGGGTTGGAAAAGACCTCCAAGATCATCAAGTCCAACCTCTGATCCAACTCCAATTACTATATCATGGCACTAAGGGCCACGTCCAATCTCTTTTTAAAAACCTCCAGGGATGGTGAATCCACCACCTCTCTGGGTAGGCCGTTCCAATGCCTGATAACCCTCTCTGTAAAGAATTTCTTCCTAACATCTAACCTAAACCTCCCCTGGCAGAGCTTGAGCCCATGTCCCCTTGTCCTATTGTTGGTTGCCTGGGAGAAGAGACCAACCCCCACCTGGCTATAACCTCCCTTCAGGTAGTTGAAGAGAGTGATGAGGTCGCCTCTAAGCCTTCTCTTCTCCAGACTGAACAACCCCAGCTCCCTCAGCCTCTCCTCATAGGACCTGTGCTCAAGGTCACCTGATAAGTCCACAGTGACTATCAAGTCAAACAAAGTCAAGTCAGCAGCCATGGTGTCAGATACTGAAATAGTTAATGGCTTAAACCTTGTAAAATCACCAAAAGACTTTTGTCCACTGTAGCAAAGTGCAAAGAAACAGCTACTCACCCAGCAAAGCCTGCCCCTTCCTGAATATGCCTACTGTGAAAGGACTTTCAGATCATGTAAGTGCATGCCATTGTCCAACTGTCTCAGGTGCATGCACACCTGAAGCTACAAACTGGATTTCCACATAAGGGAAGAGGCTAATAAGAGGCAAATCCTGTGAGATGGGATAATCCTTCTTGTCATGCCAATGTCATCCCTTATATGATGACTCTGCTGTAAAAATCCCTCCGGGGAACCTCAAGACATTTTGCATGTAGCCTGGGCTATGCTTCTCAAATGTTGGACCATGATGGGCTACAATTGATGCTGACATAATAGGTAGCTGCAATGTCTTAGGAGTTGTCAGAGACTCCTGACAGGTCCTGTGACACTATCCATTGTAGAACTCCCCACTCCAGGGGAGGTACAAGGTGTTCCCACCTAATCTTGAAGTGTATAATAACTCATAACATCTTTGAGTTTGGCAGTCTTCCCCCCTCATCCCCAACAGATCAAGACCATTTCTTCAATCAACAGACATCAAGGCTGCAACTACCAAGTTTCATCGTTGGATGCAGTAGGTAGTGACTGTTGCAGTCCAAAATTCAGATACCAGCAGAAAAAGAACTACTAGGGTCTGTGCAGTAAACCTTGGGCAACAGATGCTGAGAAAAATCCCTTAATCTGAAGGACTGGACTTTCCTCACAAGACCTGTTGATGTACAACTGTAGTGGTTTGAACCAGAGGCTAAGAAAAGTGGTAACCCCCAAGCGGTGGAAACCCCTGGAAGTTTTGAAGTTCTGTCCAATGGGCGCTCCTGCAGAAATGTAAACATACCACAACCAGACCGGAAGAGAAGAGTTGTAGTTTGGTTAGTAGGAAGAAGTGGTCATGTTGTAGGAGCCACGAGGAGAGGGGCTCTGAGCCCCTGAGGCCTCCCAGCCCCGGGCTGGGGAGCTGCAGGGACCTGGAAGAGCATAAAGCTGGGCTAGGTACCTGTAGTTGTGAGCTGGGAGATGTTTTCCATCGTGAGTGAGCAGAGACGGAGCAGAAGCAGCGACAGCGTCCGGAAGTTATGGCTAAAAGCCAACTGATAAGACCTGAACCGAAAGAGCAGCAGGAACAACATGCAGCACCGCAGAGAAGACTCCTGGAAGGAGAGCCGAAGAAAAGAGAACCTGCAGCAGAGTTACGGAGTTCTGGGGGTAAGAACTGATACCAGAGCCCCCAAAACTCCTTTGAGACCTCCTGGAAAGAAGGAAGATGATGGACTCTTGCTTGAAAGAGCCTTGAAGTGCAGCATGCACTACAGGGAGGAGCTGGGAAGCTCATAGTGTCCTGGGAAGCTGGACCGGGATGGAGAGGAATGCAGAGGGGGTGACCTTGACTCCCCCCTCGCACTGCTGCCAAGGTGGCAGCCTGAGACAGGGCACAGAGGCCCTGCAAGGAGCTTGAATCTCCTGGAGATACCAGACCGTCACGAAGACCCCCTGCGTCTTCGTGATATGACTGTGGTGGAGCGACCTTTGTCTGGGGTGAACGCCCACGGAAGACCCCTCGGTTGACTGGCGACGGGGCCGAGGGGCTTGGAGACCCCCTTGTGTGTACTGAACAGAGATCCAGCTATAGCAATCCAGTTACTGCTGCATGCATGAGATGAGGAGACCTGCTGCCTTAGAAGAGACTCCTGCTTTTAGGACTGGAAGGGATCTGTCCTTCCTTCCCTCCTGGACTTTTATTTGGAGGGGAGAAGAGATCTGATCCATTGTAAATACTATATGTCATGGTAGAGATAGTTGTGATCACATGTATAATGTGTTATAATATTTATTTGTACAGTCGTTGTAATATATTCCCTTTCCCCCATTCTGAGTCTGGTTGTGTTTTGTCTGGAAAAACCCATCTCACATTGAGTTGAGATGTGGGAGGGGGAATGGAGCTAGGGAATTGGATTTTGGGGCTATCTCAAACCATGACAACAACCATGTGGATTAACGTGCCTCCTACAGCAGGATAAGGAAGGACTTTGAGATGAAGTTATCAAACTGTGTTGAAACTTGTAGTGGTTTGGTTTTTTAGGTTTTCCTGTTAACCAGGTTGGAACTAGGAAGTGACCATGTTCCCAGTATTCCCTACGATTTTTTTACATAAGCCAGAGTATAAAATGGGAGAGAGGCCTCTTCCTCTCTCCTCTTCCAGCAAGGTTTGGAGACAGCAGACTCCTACAGCTGGTCTCACTCCTGTGGGGGAGCTGAGCCCTGGCTGGGCCTACAGACCCTGTTGTTTCTGCCGATCCAGGGTCCGGTAGCGTGGTGGCGGCATTGAGTGAGATTGTGCTATCTCAAGGAAAGTATTTAGGTTTTCTTTGCCTAGTTCTTTATTGAGAGTGTATACCTATTTTTTTTTGTTTTGTCCTTTTTCCCTTTCCCTTTTCTTTTTTCAGGTGTTGGGTTTTTTCTCTTATGTGTATATAGTTTTTGTAATTGTATATAAATGTAATATAAGTGTAAATATACTTATATGTATTGCTTTAGCTCTCTCTTATTTTGGTTCTCTTGTTTTGTTTTTCCTTTTTCTTTTCCCTTGCTTTGGCGGGGGGGAAGGGGCTCTTGTGGTGGCAGGGAGCCAGCTCTAAACCACCACAAAACCCCTTTGTTTTCTTCCCCCACATTTAATCCTAGTTGAGGGAAATATTAATCAGTTGTGTAACCGTAGTAGAAACCTGTGTAATCCTCTAGTTAGCATAAAACCATCCCCTAACTAACATAACTCGTCCTCCTCATTAACATGTCCAGGCCCCAAGACTCTTAAATTGCACTCGTGTGTTCAATAAAGTATTCCAGTTTCTACCTCCATATCTGGGATTGTCTTAGAATTTTGGACCCTTATAAGTGACTATATATATCTTTCCACTTTTATCCTTTCTTTCTCTTCCTTTTCTTATGCATTTCCTTAAGTGTTACTTTGATATTACTGTATTGCTGTAGATGATAACACCCAAAACAGCAACATACCTGTTTACCTTTGAAACAAAATTGTTCTAAAATAAACCCTATATATATATATATATATATATGTATATATATATATATATATATATATATATGTTTACAAACACAGATTTTTCAGTGTCATTTCACTCTAATCCACCCCAAGGAATTTATTAATAAGAGCCTTGGGTTACCCTCCCCTCCTGGGGTGGGTCATAATACGTGGTCCAAGTCAGATCCAGATGCAGTAACCAGGCTCAGCCCCAGCTCAGTGCTCTCCAGGAAAGTGGTGAGGCAGGCTCAAGGACAAGCCAGGAAATCAAGTCTATGAGCCAGCATCAGGGTCCAGATCAAGAACATACCTGGCCAGTCATACCTAGAGGTATTATTCAGGATCTTCCCCATCACATAGGCTGTTTAGTCTGTAGTTGTAGATTACTTTTTCTCCAATTTGTATTCTAGAAGCTATGGCTTTCTGTTTTATTAAATGACTTTAGTTTCGGTGGAAGGTGGATATTTGGTTATACTTGGAACTAAGATCTCTCTGCAGAATGGCCACTGGACTCTTGGTTAGGCAATAGCTTGATCTTAATACCCTTGTAGAACAGTACTAAATTCAAAAATGCTTCCCAGGAAGGTGCTGGCACCACAGGAAACTACCTGACGCCATTATCTCCTTTCATAGAGCATGTTGCCTGCCTTTTGTTGATAATAACTTCTCATTGTTGTTATCCTGGCTTGAATTCAAAACACTGATCTAGAAATGAAAGACTGTTTTCTCTTATCAGACCCAGGAGTCATTCAGCTTCCATCTCAGAGATGATGGTGTTTAATAGCAATGATTTAATTTTGTAGATTTCTATAAGCAACCTTAATGATGTCATTAGAATTCTCAAGGCTAAAAGGTAGCTCTCCCATTTCAAATTGTCACATTAAACACGCATGGCCTGTTCCAACTAATTGAATTTCAAGAGAAAACAAAACGAAAAGATCTGAGACCTGAGTTTACTTATGCCACTACTATTTTGAGTTTGGATTTCAGAATTGTATGAACATGCTGGTTATTCTGACTGGACTTTCTTTTGTCCCTTTAAAAAAGTAAATTTGATAAAAAATGTTTTCTTCTGTCATGATTAAACCTTTTAGTAAGTTTGAGCCAAGTTCATGGCATATTTTTAATCGTGAAATATTTTTGAAAAGCAGAGCGAAGAATCTGTTAGAGTTGAATAGTGAGGGCAACAGATTCCACTTGTAATGTTTTGGTCTCATAGCTGGAGTAAAGAAAATATGGGTTCAATTTCTCATTTTCTTTCACTGGTTTGAGGACATTAGGGATGGAAAGACAGATTTGAATGCCATTACCAATGAATTTATAAAGAAATCAAGACAAGAATGCTTCATTCATGTTTTTAATAGTAGCCTCAAAAAAATGGTCTAGCTCCCTTTAAAATCAAAAGATACGCTTCCCTTACATGAATTACTCTTGGTGCTAAACATGACTTTACTAATGTCCTGTATGGACAAAACCTTAGTTGTCCAGCACTAAGGAAATTTGAACATGTGTCTACAGAATACTGCTACTCAGAGGACATTTAAGAGGTGTGATAGTGTCTCATCTCTGGTGTTCATGTTTAACCTCCCTGAAAATTAGAGGTGAGCTCACTCAATCTTGTGCTGAAATAAAATGAAATTCATTTGCTCTTGTTCATCACACTAGTGAGCCCTCTGCATCTTCTCTATGTGGCACCATCTTAGTCATAATCGTCGAATCACCTTCATTGAATGGTGTGGGTTGGAATAGACCTTAAAGATCATCTAGTTCCACCCCCTTGCCATGGTTGCTCCAAGCACCATCCTCCCCCAACCTTGAACACTTCCAGGGATGGGGCATCCACAACTTGTCTGAACCACCCGTTCCAGTGCCACCCTACCCTCACAGTGGAGAACATTCAAATATCTAATTTAAATTCACCCTCTCTCCATTTGAAACCATTATCCCTTGTCCTGTCACTGCGTGTCCTTGTGAAAAGTCCCTCTCCAACTTTCTCGTAGGCAGTGGAAGGTGCTATAAGGTCTACCTGGAGCCTTTGCTTCCCCAGGTTGAACAACCCCAACTCTCTCTGCCTCTCTTCATAGGAGTGGTGCTTCAACCCTCTAATCATCTTTGTGGCCCTGCTCCGGACTCCCTCCAACAGGTCCACATCCTTCTTAAGCATCTTCGTTTATTCACTAGTAATACTTTTGAAACTCATTATTTTGTTTGTATTATGAGGTTGAATTATTCATCAAGATATGTAGAGTAAAGCCATGGCATTGCAAAATCACAAAGTTGCTGGTTGTTCCTAGTTAATTTCTTAAAATGACCTTCAAACATAACATTGATTACCTTATAGTTACACTGTAAAAAAGAACTACCTTTGGGCAAATTTATGCAAACTTAGAAATAAATTTTCTGTGGAATAGAGGAGTCAAATGTATTAAAAAAAAGCAATCCTGCAGCGGATGATTTAAAATTCATTTTAATTTTAGTTTGTGCCCTGTATTTCAGGAAAAGAAAATTGCCACTACATTTTTCCACTCCTCAGAGCTTTCCTGAAACATAAATGGTATTTTACTTATGGTTTTAAATTAGGCTCATTGTGAAACTACACTACTAGATCCAAGAGCAAAATTAAATTTTATATATAAAATCATCAATAATAAATTGCGCTGAACCTCTTGAGTTCAGCTGCTTAATTGTTGTAGCAAAATAAATCACAGTTTAATAGCTTTGAAGTTATTAATTTTACATCAGTGAACAATGCTCACGTTTGTTGTCAGTCCCACTAGACCAAGATACACATAACCCCATTTGGTTGTAAAAAGAACCATTTGTTTCACATTTTAAAAGACATTGCTAGAGACCATTAAATTAATAGCTTTCATACTGTGCTTGGAAATCTGAAGGTCCAACACAGTACCTGTTATTTCCACTGCAGTTAGGATCTGATATAGTTGAATCAATATTAATTTGGAAAATTAGCTAATTTGGAAAAAAACCCATGAAACCACAATCAGACTTTATAATTGCATTACAGGTATATCCCAGGTTTTCTTCCTTTTTTCACCACACTACTCAGCATTACTACTTGCAATGTAAACTTTTTCAGTCTCCAGACTGTAGCTGCCAGGACTTGATCTTCAGTAATACCTTTCTGAGAAAAACCATCTATAGATCTGATTCTGACCAAGACTGAAAACTGATGGTGCTAAACTTTTTTATATTTTGTTCAGAAATAAAAAAGCTGACACATTGATTTTTGCTTACTGATGCTGATTGTCACTGTTTGAGTTGTGGACAGATTACACTCACTAATGTGTTGTGTCCTTGAAACTTTACATATAGACTCATAATGTGATTTGAAGTGCTTACAATCTAAAAAGTTTTTATTAGGCAACTGTTTAATTTCTTTTTTTTGCATTACTTTTGTCTTTATTTGCTATTCATACAGACGATTTTAGTTAGATGTAAGCAAGAATAGAGCCCAATTCATAAAACAGAAGTGTAGTAAAGTAAAGCTTTGATAGCAAATGTAGAGAAAGTGTGATTTACTTTTGACATAGCGTTTGGTTTTTACTAATTGAAGAACTGGGTCATCAATCTTGTGAAGTGTCAGGTTGAAGGGACTGTAGAATATTTTCATTGTATTGTGGTACAACAACTCAGCTACAGAAGAATGAGATAAAACAGCTATTCATAGTAGAGGAGATCTGTCAGAAGACTATCTGGTTTGATATTAGAATTTGAATTAGAATTTGGACAGGGTCAAATAACATAGTGATTAATGAATTGTAAATATAAATTAAATATAAATATAAATTAAATGTAAATATAAATTAAATACGTGAACACATGAAAATGAAGATGAAGCTATTAATGAGTTTCTTCTGGGACCTACATCCAAGATGCAAACAATGCTTGCCACACTTCCTGCGCTGCTGTTCCATCATTGTTTCATAAAATGAATTATTTTCATTGCTGAAATAAAATAAATTCAAATTCAAATTCTACTTGCTTTTGTGCAAGTACCTTCCCCTTGCAATAATTTTAACAGCCTTTTGGGCAAAATCTGAAGAAACATATGAATCTGAAAATAACCAACTAAAAAAACCCCTTCATTTAACCATACAATCATAAAACCCCCCATGCATTTCCTGTATCAGAAACTGTATTTTAATGTATTAGAAATAAACAGTTATTATCTTTAGTTTTTTAATAAATTGTTAACATCACTGTTCTATCAGTGTTGCTTTGTTAAAAAAAATGAAGCACCAGGGATGCCATTTAAAGTGTCTTCCATATAGAATATCATTATTCAGCACCATATTTCAGATAAGGATGTAATTTTTAAACATCAATCATATTTCAGTTTATCATATTTTTTCTCATGGAAATATTTTTGGCAGCAGTTTCTAATGTTTATACAGCTATACCCCAGAAATTACCTCCTCTGGATAGATTGCTAGACATCATACTTAATTCCTAACATTAGAAAATATTGAGATTTTAATGCTCCAATAATCCACTTCAAATGATTTCTATAACCAAAGGATTCCTTTTTGTTTCCAATATGAAAAGCAACCAGGCATCTAACTCTAAAGAAGAAAAATCGCCTGGGATTTTTGAAGGATTTTTCTTTTTTTAAGGAAGAAATTTTCAAGTACCTGTGAGAGGAACATGAAACAGAATGGGACTTTTTTTTTTGCCACTAGCTAGGCATAGGGAGTGCTTCACAGGTCAGTAGATAAAGGTATTTGTATCCAGATGAGAATGTAGAGCACAGAAAGAATCACAGTTTTGTTTCCAGATCATGCCACCATGAAGCTGGAAGCCGAAGTGGAGTTGAGGCTGTCATTCTTCAGTTCAGGGAAGGATGAAGCAACAATGGTGACAGTGAGCCACTGATGATGGAGATGATGCACCATTGCTTTGACAACACCAACTAACCATCACTGTCATCTAGTATGACATTGTGAAGGCTGTGACAAAGCACTGGAAACCCTCTATTAAAACCTGAATGGACAGAAAGGAGGAATAATGGAAAAATAGAGAAGTTTGGAATAAGAATCAAGTTAAAGATTCTTCCATGACCAAATTAAACAGAAAATTGATGACAAAGGACTCCATGCAAAGACTGTATGCAGAGAATGATTTAAAAGAAGAATTGTATAGCAACAACAAAGGGACATACAGATTTAATGTCATATAAAAGAGAAGCATAACTTCAGTACCCAGACAGTAAGCAAATCCTGCAGAACTTCTTTAATTATTTTTATTCACAGTAAGAATGGTGCTTATTCTTTCCCTTTGTTTTCCTTATTTTAAAAAGATATTTATCCAAACAAGGACCTTCCATTTTATGCAATGACTGCTTAATATCCTTAAAAACCTGTAAGTGAGGTGCTTTGTCGGAAGTCTTTCAGAAATCTGTTTTGACTTTTTTTGTCATCCTGTTTGTTTGACGACTCAAGGAACAGCAGTGATTTCTTCTAGACCTGCCTTATTTTTTAAAAAAAACTGTGTTGACTTTTCTTTACTGGATAATGCTTACCAGTGCTCACTAATTCTCTACTTGATTAAATTTCCTGCTATTAGATCCTTAGAAACATCACGTTTACATATCTACTGTTCCCAGGGGGGCACTGGAAGCGTCTTTAAAAGTTGATGTCAGACCAAGACCTTTTCAAGCAAGAGACACTATGCCAACCTTTATAGTTCTACACTTGGCTCCATTAATTTTTTATAACTCTTTGATAAATGCCATCTGACTCCAGTAATTTTTTTATTGTGCGTTTTTTGGGTTTGTTTCTTACTATGTTTTACACTCTTTTCCATTTTCAGCAAATGATCTGATTATTCACTCAGAAAAAAGGGATCAAGTATGGGAATTTTCCTAGATTCTTTCATAGTAAACACAGATAGAGCTGATTTAGTATCTGTGCAAGGTCCTGATCTGTTCTGAGCCTCTTTTTTTCTATATTGTTCTCCAATTAGTCCAAAATACTTGCAACTAAATTTTCTGCTTCTAATATGATATCAGAAAAAGTTATTATCTTTTATTCCTTCTGTTAATTGCTCTTCAAAGACTTATTGTGATTCTGTATAAAGACACTATACCATCAGTAACTTCTAATTATAAGGTAAATAGCTTAGGAAACATTTTAAGCTAAGAAATGTAAATTGAGAACATCTAAAACTTGATTGGTCAGAATCATTAGAGGAGAAAAAAAACCAAATATATTTTCTTTCAAAGAAGGTGTTCATAAGTTATATACTTTTGTTTAAATAATAGCACACTGTGGAGCCTCACAATTCACAGCACCTGTGAGAAATAATCCAATGGATATCTTCTCATTAGACCAACATGTAGATCACGACTGTGTCAGACATCCATGATGCATTATTAAGGAAGAGATACGAAGGACGAGGTCCCTTCCAACCTTATCCATTCTGTGATTCTGTGAAAAGACATTTTCTTTAATCGCAAGAAAAGCAAAATAAAAACAGTGATTGGCTAAAAATATTAAAAAGCTCTGCAAACTATGCTAAAAAATGTCTGTGGAAAAAAAAAGTGAACAAAATTAGTTAATCCCCTGAAATAAATCTAAGGTTCTCAGCAAATGGGGAGCAAATTCATTTATCATTGCAAAAAAACCCCACCAAACTCACAGCTAAAAAATTGATTTCTATCCATGCAAATCTCCAAATTCTGATTGTGTTTTACACGTTTCATGGATTTGTAAAAAAAATTCAAATCCTACCATTTCAATTCAAATAGTTTAAATCAACCTGGGAATTTCCCTTCTTTAAATGCCAGACCGGCACAGAGACCTTAAAAAGAGGTGAAGAGAAAGGGAGGAAATAGAAATTAAATAATTAGAAAATAATGACTATTTTGTACATGAGCAAATAAAGGATTGATATAATTTTATAAATGTAATATGTTGTTTGTGTATTACCAATGTTGGGAAAAAAGAGAAATCTTGCAAACAGAAAGAGACATTCTCTTTGTTGAACTCTTTTGTATAACACAGGCCAACATGTTTTTCACTTGAAACAGCTACTCACTTAATCAAAATATAGTTTCAGGGGCTCGGGTGGTAGTGCTAGGAGAGTATTAACAGTAATTGTAAGTAATAATTCCTTACCCTTACATGTTCCATCAGTGGACTTCCTAGTGCTTCCAAGAAGGAGGTCAAGAGCATTATTTTGATGGTAAAAAAATAGAAGGGAAACATGTGGTGAAAATTCAATAATTCTAAAATTGTAAAATCACAAAGATGGTAGTTTAATATATTAAGCCAATTTTTGTTCTTAAGCTTTCAGATTCCCAATTTATTTCTAGTGAAATGTAAACAAAACATACACTTATGTTAGCACACACAAACATATACACACTTTTTAAAACATTATATATTAAACCATGACGATCTCTGTCACAGGGAGACAAACAAAACGGAGTTGTAAAGTAGACTGGTTATACCTTCTGCTAGTAGGGGGTGCAAGGTTTCTCTGTAGGACCAAGAAAGCTTTAAATCCAAGTTGATTTTATAAGACTATATAGTTAATATAGTCTTATATTAACTTTTAAAATAGAAAAAACTCAATAGTTAACTTTTAAAGTAGGAAAAACTCAAAATGACTAAGACAGGATAGAAAAGCAGGTTTGATAAATCAATCTCCTCCTACTGCTGTATCCATAGAGGACACACCCTTGCTCTCATGTTTGATTTCTGTTATCTCAGAGTCTACCTAGACAGGAACATATTCTGTGTGCTCCTCTTCAGTCCCCATGGAGATGCTACTTGTCTCATGTGTGACTGCTCCTATTCATCCTCTTCTTTTCAGCCCCTGTTCATCAAGGAAGATTAACTTTAGACTTACTCTGTACTGCCCACCTTTTCTTCTGAAGAACCCCTGGTTACTTCCCTGGGATCAAGCAACCTTACTGTCCTTCATCCAGAGGTTTGGCTGCTCCAGTCCTTCTCTTCTTAGAAAAACATGAAATGTTTCATAATGAAATTTAAATAAAAAACCAAAACACATGCAATCTACTATTTTAAATAACATTTAGATAAAGAAAAGTTTATCTAATGAAAAAAGGCATTGTCAGTCATATCAAGAACACATGGGATAGTTTTTCAATAATTTCATATGCTTCATAAGAACTGCTCTTTTATTTCCTAATGTAAGGTTTTTGTTTGAATTACTGAGGTATTCCCTTCATGGTGTTCTCATAATCTTTTATTTTAATTTTTTAGTTCAATTACTCAATGGCTTTCTGCTTTCTGCAGCTGAATTTGATATATATAGCTAGATAAATACGTAGACCTACAGAGAGAGATACATAGCTTTTTCAGTTAAGAATTTACAGTTTAAAGAAAATGTAATATGAAAACCCAAAACCCAGTAGCACCCCAGGTAAGGAAAAGACAAAAATATACAGGATTAAATATTTGTACCCTGAGGTAGAACAGGTTTCTACTTCAGTGCATCATGATTATGGCCTTGATCCTTGCAGGCACACTGACTTTGACATTAACATAAAAATTCGAGGCTTTGTACCAAGAGAAGAAAACCAGAAATTTGTCTGTTGGTTAATTTACTCTGTATAGAATTTATTATTCGTCACTATCCTGCAGAGCCAAAGCCAGATTACAGCACAATATCAGCATGGTTGCAGTTAGGCCAAACATCATTTTCATTCAAAGGCAAAATCCTCTGAGTGCTCTCAAAGTTGCATGAACGCTACGGTTTTACTTTAGTTGGCGAATGAAGACTGGTGAAGTGAAGGACAGGCAAAAGCTACAGTATAAATCAAGTTTCCTGAAGACTCACTGAGGGTGATTAAAACACTGCTTGCAGCTAGACTGTTTCATCAAGAGATTCCGCATACATAACCATAGCAAGTATGAGCTATTTACAGTTGTTTAGGTGCTTATTCAGTTTTGATAAGGAACGAAGTGATACAGCAGGTTAGAACAGTGATGATAGGGGAAAATCCAGCGACACTAGATGTTTCATTAGCGTAAGCAGGAAATAAAGGTTGAATGCATCATATCAGGTGTAAAAGAAGAGAACATATGTATTAAGTAATGTGAGGGAACAGGTGGTCCTTCCTTCCTTGTATGCAAGGACAAGGATCTGTTTTGAGAATTTGTACTGTTAGAGATGTTCTAAGATCTAAACCTTTCCTTCTACCTTTCCATGTATAAATTAAAATACTAGCTTGGTGCAAGGGGAGTTGCATATATCCCGGAGGGGGCCATTTGTATGTCTCGCATTCAAACAGCATTCACTGCATGGTCTGATTCAGATAACAATATCTCATTGAGCAGTATTGGTCTCACCACACCTCTCCAGGGCTCCTGCACTACAGATGAATAGACTCAGATTTGTCATGGGGACTTTGGTCTCCATTACCCTTTCCAGCTGATACTGGTAACACTGCTCACTGAAATGAATACAAGTACATGCAGGAATTAATACAATGGAGCAAAGCACAGGAATTCTGACCTTCCTTATATCTGGTCCAAGTTCAACCTTTCTCCCTCATACTAGACTGCTTCTAGAACTTAGGCAGCTGAGTTCAGTGTAAAGAGTCACAGCTTCATTTCATACATGGAAGAGAAGAAGATGGTATTGGCACAGACCTGAGAGTCTGTGGCTCTTCCCACAGATATCTGTCACCTTGAGGTGTGCAATCCAGAAAGTTCCATAGGACAGCTACTATACTCATAGGTCCACAGGCAGGTAGTAATTGTTTTTGGAAAAGAGTTAGGAGCAATCTTAGGCATCTCTGGACCCTGCAATACTGACTCCCACGTACTCCTAAGAAACAGACTCCCTTAACACTTCCCAAAGAAAATTCCCTCCTGTTCCATGTTCATGGCTGAACAGATTAGTCTTGAGCATACAGGAGATAGAATCATAGAATCACTAAGGTTGGAAAAGGCCTCCAGGATCACTGAGTCTATCCATTAACCCAGCAGCACTGTATTCACCAATAAACTTTATCCCCAACTTGTCGAGGACCAGGAATTGGAATGGGAACGATTCCGGAAATGGAAAAATATGTACAGCGATTGAATGGACTTTACACATTGTGTGTTTCCCCCGAATTTGTATCTTCCGGGCATGTCCTGGCCTGCTCACCTCCCTGCACCTCTGTCTTCTCTGCCGACTGGCTGGAGAAGCTGCGGCAGGAGACAGCCCCCATTCGCCCTTTCCTCCCCTGGTCCCTCCTGCGCTTCCCCCCCCCCCCCCCCCCCCCCCCCCCC